>NC_142067.1:95399254-95717647 GCF_059756535.1 Pantherophis guttatus | reverse complement strand
AGGTAAATTGAGGACCCAGTTGTGGGGGCAATAAGCTGAGTTTGTATAAATATACAAAAGGATGAAGGCTATTGCTTAGCACATTGTAAGCCGCCCTGAGTCTCCGGAGAAGGGCGGCATATAAATCAAATTAAAAAAATAAAATAAATAAAATAAAATTCCAAGAACTCCTGAGGATCAAGAGAAGTGAAAGCAATTGTAGAAAGTAATTGTGCTCCAATGGCATTAAAAAAAATCATCCATTCATAGCACATGTAAGCATAGCAGGGTAGACATAATAGTACCTCATATTAGCATGCAGTGGATGATTCCATTAAACTACCCGTCACACCAAGATCAATTAAACCCTGTAGCTGTATTGGGGTGAAGATGGAAATTATAACTAAAAGAAATCCCTAAATATCATTCTGTTGTTCTAGCCTTTGATTTGTGATAGCCACAGCCTTGGAACGAACCTTGGGGAATTGTGACTATCTTGTATTGAATTTGCAAGCAAAATCTGGGGCATTATAGAGAGCTGTGGAGATGGTCTTGAAAAGAATACAGGCAGTCCTCGATTTACAACCACAATTGAGCCCAAGATTTCTGTTGCTAAGCAAAACAGTTGTTAAGTGAGTTTTGTCTCATTCTACAATCTTTCTTCCCATAGTTGTAGGTGAATCACTGCAGTTGTTAAGTAACATGGTTGTTCAGTGAATCTAGCTTCCCTACAGACTTTGCTTCTCAGAAGGTTGCAAAAGGTTATCACATGACCACAGGACACTGCAACAGTCATAAATGAAGAGAAGGGAAGGGAAGGGAAGGGAAGGGAAGGGAAGGGAAGAGAAGAGAAGAGAAGAGAAGAGAAGAGAAGAGAAGAGAAGAGAAGAGAAGAGAAGAGAAGAGAAGAGAAGAGAAGAGAAGAGAAGAGAAGAGAAGAGAAGATTTGGAAGGGATCTTGGAGGTCTTCTAGTCCAACCCCCTGCTCAGGCAGGAAATCCTATACCATTTCAGTCAAATGGTTGTCCAAACTTTTCTTTAAAACTTCCAGTATTAGAGCATTCCACAAGTTGTTCCACTGATTAATTGTTCTAACTGTTCTTAGTTCTAAATTGCTTCTCTCCTTGATTAGTTTCCAGCCATTGCTTCTTGTCCTGCCCTGAGGCGCTTTGGAGAATAGCTTGACTCCCTCTTCTTTGTGGCAGCCGCTGAGATATTGGAACACTGCTATCATGTCTCCTCTAGTCCTTCTTTTCATTAACTAGAGATACCCAATTCCAGCAACCGTTCTTTATATGTTTTAACCTCCAATTCCTTAATCATCTTTGTTGCTGTTCTCTGCACTTTTTCTAGAGTCTCAACATCTTTTTTACAACCAAAAAAGTGGCAACCAAAACTGGATGCAATATTCCAAGTGTGGTCATATGAATCAGTTGTCAAACAATTCATGTGAATTTTGATTACATGACTGGGAATGCTGTCGTAAGTGCAAAAAACTGTCGTAAGTCATTTTTTTCAGTGGTGTTGTAACTTCAAACGGTGACAAAATGAATGGTTGCAAGTTGAGGCCTACCTGTATTCATCTGTTACAAAAACATCAAGAACAGAAGCATCCCTTCAGCCTTGGGAAATGAGACTTGGTCTGATTTCTCCTTGATGAAATGGGGCATTAGAGCAGGGGTCTCCAACCCTGGCAACTTTAAGCCTGGCGGACTTCAAAGCTGGCTGGGGAATTCTGAGAGTTGAAGTCCGTCAGGCTTAAAGTTGCCAAGGTTGGAGACCCCTGCATTAGAGAGAGAAGGCAAAACACCAACAGTCTTGTAAGATTCTTTTACTGTAATAAAAAGTAATTCTCATGTGCCTATGGAATCAGTTTTCTGATCTGGTCTACCTTGTAGGTCTGACAAACATACATGGAATCTGCTGTGAAATTCCTACCTTCCTTCAAAGTACATACAAAGTAGGGCTAGTAGGTAGATAATAGGGTTACTATAGTAAATTGATACATCTATAGACTCGCAGGTTAGAATCAATAGTAAAAGCAATTTTATTATTGGAATTTTATTTTAACCCTTAGTAGGAATAAAGCAAGCTGAATATTATTTTCTGGCCAAAATGACATCAAAGACATTTCCTTTCTTGAACTGAAAATCTTTAAAGACAGCTGTGTTGAAGAGCGTATGATGCTCTGATGCTTTCCTAGTTTTTCTTTCAGAATGAAGCAACATTAAAACGGAGAACAAATGAGCAGAAAGAGGCCCCAATATTTCTTCATCAATAGTTGGTTCCACCACTAAAACTCCACTACCTTTTGCAAAAGTAATTTGGTTAATTCAGGAAGAAGTTGCCTAGAAAAGGAGTGCTTTTCTTACCACCTCATTTTCATTGCTGAGACTGTGACCTTTCTCCCACAACTTTGCCCCTCTTTTAACAACATTGTTTTCGGCTCTTTTTTCCTAGGCTAAGTCCATGGTCTATTTTAGCCTCTTTGGATCCTGAAAGATATTGCAATGTTTTACCAAGCCGCAGCTCCTTCACCATTGTCCAACCCATAACACATACTATTTTAGCCCACTTAACTCAGGATTGCTTCTGACACTCTGCTTATACTGCATCATGGAAATTCTAAGCAATCTTTTCTCAATTGGACTTGGCATACATTCAATGATAAATGGCCTCTCACTGCCTTAAAAGGGTAAGAAATTAATAGATTTCATAATATATAGGGCCGTGATGGTGAACCTATGGCACGCATGCCACAGGTGGCACATGGAGCCATATTAGTGGGCATGCCAGCTCAGCTCTGGGGTGCATGCACGCGCAGGCCAGCTGATTTTCAGGCCTTCTGGGCCCACCAGAAGTAGGGAAACAGGCTGTTTCCTGCCTCTGGAGGGCCTGGGGGCGGGGTGGGGAAGGCCCGTTTTTCTTTCTTACCTGGCTCCAGATCCTCTCTGTGTATCTGGGAAGGGTGAAAACAGCCTTTCCCACTCCCTTGGAGGCCTTACGGAGGCTGAAAGGGCCCATTTCCCAACTCCCGGTGGGACAGGGACGTTTTTTCCTGTCCCCAGCCTCCAGAGTCTCCTAGAGAGGCTCCTACAGACTCCTAGAGAGGTTCTGGAGGCTGGGGACACCAAAAAAATGTCACTTCCTGTCCCACCGAGAGTTGGGAAATGGGCCCTTTCAGCCTCGGTAGGGCCTCCAAGGGAGTGGGAAAGGCTGTTTTCGCCCTTCCCAGATACACAGAGAGGATCTGGAGCCAGGTAAAGAAAGAAAAACGGGCCTACCAGGCCATCATGTGCCAGGAGCAGGGGGGGATGGGGGAGGGGGTTGCGCACACATGCGTGTGGGCACATGCATGCGCGACCCTCCCCCACCCCCCCTCTCCTGGCACGCAATGGCAAAAAGGTTAGCCATCACTGATATAGGGGGTTTAGGCACCTATGGGATGAAGTGGTTTCCACAGTATACTGGTTCATGATTCAGTATTGGTTAGAGAATGTGACCCAAAATGTAATTATAAAATTTCTTTTCAGAGTTCAGATTTAATAGCTAAGAAATATTGTTTGTGCTTTAAGTTTGCCTCCAGGAGATTATAAATTTAGAAAAGTGTTATAGCACATATTGTATGTGCAGTAACACAGTAACAGTAACAGAGTTGGAAGGACCTTGAAGGTCATCTAGTCCGACCCCCTGCTCACGCAGGAGACCTGTACTAGGAACTCAAACCACCAAACTGCCGACCTTTCTGATCGACAAGGTCAGTGTCTGAGCCACTGAGCCACCTAGCGCAAATGGATTCATTTCTAATTTATTAGGTAGAAAACTTCCACCTTTCTATCTCCAAATCTGCTACCACCTATTTTGGCAACAGACCCTAGAATCAACATTATTTCTTCCCCACTATTAGTATTCCTCAATTTATGACCAGCATATTCAGTGACTGTCCAAAGCTACAATGGTGCTAAACAAAGGGAATTATGTTTAATAATCAATTTAACAATAAAGGGATCATGTTACCTAGTCTGGTAACAAAACGTTCAGAAACTAAATTAAAACAACCTAACCCTAACCTAGTCCTCCAGCACATACAAAGCTGCCATGGCCCGGGAGGCCCCAGCCTACCTCTCCCCATTGCATCATATCCAGAAAGCCCAGGCCTTCTCCCTGCCCCACATGCCCTCACTTATTACAATTGCTTTTTTTTGTGCAGCTACTGATAGCTATCCCAAGCCATTGCCAGGTAGAGCTGAACAGCTAACAATCATGATGTTTTCTTCCCATTCAAAAATGGCAATTTTTCTCTTTCTAGAAATGTAAATATGCCTACCTGGCTTACCGGCCATGAATAATTTTGTTAGAAGCTGGATGCACATTTCATCACTCCAATTATACATGACTTTTGGTAATAGGTATAGATCTGCTTCAGGAATTGGATCTTTAAAACAATCCCCTGTAAAAAGAATAATCCTTTTAACAAAGTAGGACTCTGTCAAAGCCTGTTATCATTTTATTTATTTGTTTCTTTCTTCGTTTGTTTGTTTTATTTGTCAAGCATATATGCGGATCTGGATGGGGAGGAACAGGCTCAGGCTCAACCCATCCAAGACTGAGTGGCTGTGGTTTCCGGCATCCTAATATAGTCAGTTGACTCCATCACTGACTATTAGAGGCGAGTCGTTGGCCTCCACGGAGAGGGCTCGCAACTTGGGCATCCTTCTGGATTCATAGCTGTCCTTGGAGGAAAATCTGATGGCTGTGGCCAAGGGGACTTTTTATCAGGTTCGCCTGATCCGCCAGTTGCGGCCCTTCCTAGATCGGGATTCCTTGTGCACAGTCACTCATGCCCTCGTCACCTCTCGCCTGGACTACAGCAACGCTCTCTACATGGGGCTCCCCTTGAAGAGCATCCGGAGACTACAGCTGGTCCAGAATGCAGCCGCACAGGTAGTGACGGGAGCTGCATGGCGCTCCCACATAACATCTCTCCTGCGTGAGCTGCACTGGTTCCCAGTGGTCTTCCAGGTGCGCTTCAAGGTGTTGGTTATCACCTTTAAAGCGCTCCATGGCATAGGACCTGGATACCTTCGAGACCGTCTGCTGCCACCAACGACCTCCCACCGACCGGTGCGCTCCCACAGAGAAGGCCTCCTCAGGGTGCCATTAGCTAAGCCATGTAGACTGGCGGCCCCCAGGGGGAGGGCCTTCTCTGTGGGGGCACCTGCTCTCTGGAATCAACTGCCCCCAGAGATACGAAGAATTCAAGACCTCGTTGCCTTCCGCCGTGCCCTGAAGACCTTCCTTTTTCAGCAAGCCGGGCTGGCTTAATGCTTTTTAAATGTTTTTAATATGTTTTGTTACTGTTTTTTAACTTTGGGGCCAAATTTATATATATCTTTTTAAATTGTTTTTAATGTTTGTATCTTATGTTTTTTACTCTGGCTGTATACCGCCCTGAGTCCTTCGGGAGAAGGGCGGTCTATAAATATGATAATAAATAAATTATATATATATATATATATATATATATATATATATATATATATATATATATATATATATATATATATATATATATATATATATATATATATATGAAACAGGTAAAAGTATAAACATAATCTGAATACATGAAAAGAGTAAGAATAAAAAGGAACATTAGGACAGGGACAGTAGGGATGCTGGTGCACTTATGCACGACCTTTACAGGCCTCTTAGGAATAGGGTGAGATCAACAGTAGACAGTTTAAGGTTAAACTGGGGGGTTTGGGGAAGAAACCACAGAGTCAGGTAGTGCATTCCAGGTAGTGCATTCCATTGACCACTCTGTTACTGAAGTCATATTTTCTGCAATTGAGTTTGGCGCAGTTTACCTTGAGTTTGTATTTATTATTTGCTCATGTATTGTTGTGGTTGAAGCTGAAGCTAGTCGTTGACAGGTTGGACATTGACATTGACAGGTAGGACAGGTAGGACATCTTGGAAAAAGAATTGATTTTCCCTTTCATAAGGGAAAAGTCCCTACAATACTTATCCCTTATCAATAAGTATTGATAAGGTCTCTTGTGTCCCTACAATACTACTAGCTTCTTTCAGTAGTGCTTTTTAAAATTGCAGAGATATTGATTCAAAACACATATTACCTTCATGGAAAGAGATCTGGGAATCATCTGAAAATGCATTATATTTTTTTGATTTTTCCACAATTTCAGGAACATCAAAAACTTTCACAGTACAATTTGGGTACTTTGAAATTAATTCCTTGGCTAAGCTACCACTGTATCCTTGAAGAAGACCAAAATGCAAGAAAAGGAACTAAGAAAAACATCTTGTATGTCAACATTTGTAATGACATTTGTAATTACTATAACATTTATTAAGATTTCTTCGTTATCTCTATCACTTTAGATTTTAGTAGCTGGGCTAAGCAGGTACATAATATTGTGATTTAAACAAATATATTCATTAAAATATGTTGTCTGATTAATTGTCCTACACTGTTACATTTTTGTCACTACCTTTTTACTATTTCTAAGGAGTTCATTTATTTTAGAATATATCCTACTAGATATTATTTTTCATTCTATTCCTATCCAGTGATTCTTTACATCACTTCTTCTCTGATTACTTTGCTGTATCAAAACTAAAGATCTTACTTTTATTCTGTGTCTGTAATAAAATCTAAACAGAAAATAATCCAATCTTCTCTATTGCTTACAGTTCTATGCAAGGTATCCATTTTATAAATTGTTTTTTTCCATTCCATTCTGACTATGGAAACATTTTCCAAACTTAATACGAACTATTCAAGGATCTTTTCTACTAAAAACTCTACTACAGTAAATGTAGATCTTTGCTACATTCTATTATGTTTTACATTTTTTTTTTCTCTGTTTGTGCCTTCAACTAAGTTTTGAATCCTGGCAACTGCCTGGACAAGTTCCTCCTGTTTTCTTGTCAAGATTTCAGAACTGATTTGCCATAGTCTCCTCCTAGAGCTGAGAAAATAACTGGCCCAAGGTCACCCAGATGGGTTTCTGCCTGAGGCAGGACCACAACTCTTGGTCTTCCAGTTTCTAGCCTGCTCCCTTTAACACCAACACGAAGCTCTTTCATGGATCATGATAATACTGATAAAATAATTCATTTTAAAATTGATATTTACAATCAATGTTTAAATTCTAGGAAGGGAAGACACAGGATAGAATCCTTCTCTCTACTTTTTACAATCAGGAAATTACATGTTTTCATAGAACCTGACTACCATATCACATTAAATTGCAAATAAGGAGCATAATGAAGACCTTCTAGTACTTACCATCCAGATTATAAATGAGCTGAAAACCAGAAAGATCAAATGAAGATAAAACTTATTTTCCATACAGAGTCCAAGTCTCATTCATAAACTTGAAAATGCTTTCAGCACCTTCATTTGATCTAGAATTAAAATTTGCACTAGCAGATGACCAACAGACATACAATTAAATGAAATACAATTTGATTAACATCTCACAATAAAGCTGGAATTATTATTTTCATTATGTGGCCATGGTTTCTGCAGTCTTTTGTGTTGATTATCTGGTTTTTAAAAAGCAGGTTATTAAATATCTGAACTGAATGTGATGGCATTAGTAGTCCATATGCACCTAGATGAATTATTCCCAATTATTCTCTATATGATCAGTTTATACATTGAGCATTCCGAACTGAATGGCTAAATATGTCAATATGTGCTTTAGGATCAGCTGTTCTGGAAGGATCTCAAAAATAGTCCAACATTCTAGATCCTTGGTGGTGAACCTAGAACACAGGTGGCACACAGAGCCCTCTCTGCGGGCATGCCAATCGTCGCCCCAGCCCACCTCCACTGCGCATGTGCATGTGCCTCCCGCCAGCCAGCTGGTCTTTGGGTCTCTGCCACGCATGCCGGGGGGGCTCATGCAGGGGATGCATGTGCATGTGCGGGGGTGGGACGCATGCATGGGGACAGGGGCATGTATGGGGAGGCGGGGCGCATGCACAGAGGTGCATACACCCCCCATTAGATATGGTTTTTTTCTTAAATGAGATAGGAAAATATGATATATTTTCCCTAAAAATTAAGAAAAACAAAGAAAAACTGCCCAATCTTTATATAGGAAAATCATAAAAATGCTAGTTTTACCTGAGCAGAGGTTCATAATAATCTTTTGGAGAAATGCCGTGTTTGGACAGAATCTCAATGTTTCCATCCTTATAGCAGAATTTTTTGTTTGTTTTTTAAAAGAATTGAAAGTAAAATATATGACATTAGTGATTATATTGTTCTATGTTCTTCTATTATATTCTGCATCAAATAGTGCTTGTATTCAAATAGCTAATAATATTACTTGCAGTTACTCCAAAAATACCACAGGCTCTAAACAGTAATGGAAAGCTAGAAAGAGAGTAAATTGAACTGAGATCTTGATGTCCATCTTGTTTCACTTGTGTTTTTATTATTATTAAATAGTATGATGACCAAATAAATTCCTTTAACCAAGAGAGCAGATTGTTACCATATCTTCTGAAGGATTTTTTTTCACATTGATCATTAAACTCTGAATTTTGGTTTTGATCAAATGGGGTTTGTTTTCATATTCAAAGTATTTTTCTAAATAGAAATGTTGAAACAATTTAAAGTTTTTAATCACATTAAAAGTTTTGATGCACCCTTTTACAAGTTAGCTTGTATGTGTGTGCAGGCATGCTTGTGCATGTGTGGAGACATATTTTCCAGAAACATTTCTCAAGAATTCAATTTTCATTAAAGGAATTTGCAACATGCCGCACTGGAAAGTCCAAATGGAAATGAGTGTGGGAAGTGGTGGGATTCAAATAATTTAACAACCGGTTCTCTGCCCTAATGATTTCTTCCAACAACCAATTCACTAAACTGCTCAGAAAGTTAACAACCGGTTCTCCCAAAGGGGTGCGAACTGGCTGAATTCCACTACCGGGTGTGGGTAATCAGCTCACTACCATGTGTTGAAACGTCATCTCTTGTACAGCATGGAATAGTACCTCAGAAAATCTATTTATGCAGGGATTATTAGTTCCTTGATCACAAGAGAGACAACTGAGAAAACAGGCAAATGTCAACTCGCAAAGCGATGTTGTATTGAGCGAAGATGATTCTAGAATATATGAGTGAATAATCAGGAAAATATAACAGCAATCCCTGAGTGAGGACTCAACTTCCCAATCCTTGTGAGAAAGAAAGACTGGTCACTAAACTGCCCTTGGTGAAAAGATTTTTACTCAACCAATAGTCTCTCCTTACCTCACAATTTCAGGTAAGTATTAAAATACTTGATATGTGTGTCCAGAACAGAACTTCATGGAATAATACTGAGACTTTGGACTTGATTTAGTCAGAAAGAGATCAGCAAACTCTGTATTTCCATAAAGGTCTGAAAATGAAAGCTTATTATAAATTGCTTCAAAACACCATTTCTGAATTCCTTATACTTTTGAGATGAGCAAAGCATAAAGTTCATTGTAAGTGAACTGTAGTTTCAGTTTATTCCAGTTTATTTCAGTCATGAAACCAGTGGTGAAATCCAAATTTTTTTACTACCGGTTCTGTGGCCGTGGCTTGGTAGGCGTGGTGTGGCTTGGTTGGCATGGCAGGGGAAGGATACTGCAAAATCTCCATTCCCAACCCACTCTGGGGCCAGCCAAAGGTGGTATTTGCCAATTCTCTAAACTGCTCAAAATTTCTGCTACCGGTTCTCCAGAACCTGTCAGAACCTGATGGATTTCACCCATGCACGAATCCCAAAACATTTGATCTGGCATTCCAAGAAGGGCTGCTGACAATGTTGAAATAAGTCACAGGCTGGCAGACTGGCTGAGTTCTCTACATATAGCATTTATAAGAAAATAAATTAGTAAGCAAAACTCATTAGCTATGTATAATTACTTTACAATGACTAAATCAAAACAGAAGAATGAGGAAAAAATGACCGGAAAATGCTAACTTTTTAGAAAAGTATGCTATGTGATCATTTTAAAACAACTATAACTGCTTCCTCCTATTAACAGGATCACCTTTGCCATCCTTCCATTCCACTTTCAGGACCTTTCAGCGTCTGCATCCCAGTGAGACTGGTCTTCAAGCGTTCTGCCACAGTCAAACATGATAGCAGTTCTTCCGACTCCCTCAGCAGATCGAAGACGCCCAACTCGGTTGCAGTAAATATGATCTGGAAAGAAATACACAACATTTACAAAAGGAGAAGGTGTAATACAGATTTAAGCTTTTTAATATGCCAGATTATACAGAGAATCATATTTGGACTCCAGAGAACTATGTGCTTTGGAGCATGATTGTGTATGACAACTAATAATTGTATCCTTCTTGATGAGGAATAGAAGTACAACCACATGTTGTACTGTTGTAATGTTTCCTGAGATCAAGATGGATGGCGGATATAATTTAATAAATAAATAAATATTACAACACAGATGGTAGCTAGTAAAATTACATCCCTCTAGATCGCTTGGTTTGTTTAGTGCAGCGGTCACCAACTGGTGGTCCGTGAACCACTGGTGGTCCGCGAGAAAATTTTGGTGATCCACAGAAAAATTATTTGCATTTTTTATATTGCACTGAATCAGGGGTCCTAAAACTATAGACCCTGGGACAGATATGTGCAATGAATGTTTGTGTTGCTGCAGAAAGTCTCCCCCTTCAGGGTCTTTTTGTGTGGGTCAGAGGGGGGCGGAATTCTGACTTGTGGTCTGCTTCAGCTTCCTGGTGTGGGGCTTTGGCAAAGGCTGGAGGGAACTGCCACTGGTGGCAAAGAGAAGAGGGCCTTGTTCCAGTGGGACTGCATCATGGCCTGGAATTGGCTGACCATCTCAGCCCGCTGAGACTCCAGGCACCTGTACCAGGCCTTGCACCCCGCAGGTCTTCCCTCTGCTTGGAAAGCCCAGGCTCGTAGTCCTCAGTGAGGTGCTTCTGCTGAGCCTCCTTCTTGGCCAGATCCAATTTGAACTGAGCTAGCTGTTTTGCCAACTCTTTCTCATGGTGGCTACTTAGCTCCAACAACTGCTTCCTGTTGGAGCCCTAAGGAGCCCAGATGGGCAGGCAAGGAGTGGCTGGGAGGGGAGGGGCAAGTAGAGGCTGGCGAGGTGCCCCTTGACATGAGTGACATCGAGTTGGCCATCCACCCAGTCACATGATCACCTAACCACGCCCACCCAGCCGGTCATTAGGCAGATCATATTAGTGGTTCACGAGATTTAAAATTATGAATTTAGTGGTCCCTGAGGTCTGAAAGGTTGGTGACCCCGGTTTAGTCTATTTGTTGGGGGAAACAGCTGAAAGGAGCCACATTTGTATTTTTTTAAAAAAGAACCCTTTCAGGAGTTGTCTTTTTTATTTATTATTTATTGCTTTCTAATTAATAACAAAAAAAAGAGGAAGAAAAGGAGCAAAACACAAAGACAATTATGGAGAAACAGAAGTATGACCCCAAAAAATTGTATGGTTTATTTCATTAAAATAGTAAACAGTTACATTTCTATACATACTTATCTAATGCAAATAATATGCAATTATGTATATACTTCTTATACATTTATAGGACTACCATTTTATCATATTTCCTATAAATGAGTACCATATTTCATTACAGTTCTCCATGCAAAGTCTACATATATAGGTAATTTTAGTCTACATATATAGGTAATTTTCTCATGAGTGGCAAATATTATCAGTTCTACAATCCATTGAATAAATGGGCTCATGAGTACTATTTGTGATGCTCTTTCCAATTTCAGGTAAAATAATACCCATTCATTTGAATTGGTTTGTTCAATTTTTAGGACATTTACTTAATTGCAGCATTGACTTAATGACTGTGGCATTTGCTTAACAACTGCCATGGAAAAGGTTGGGAATTTACTACCAGTCACAAGAATGCCTTGATTTACAACCATAATGACTTACAACCCTAATTCAAGGCTCAATCCATTGAAATGTTACACAGAGAAAGGATATTTTTTTAAAGATTGAATACTCAATATATATATTTGTAAGTATTACATATCTTACCTTTGAAATTAAAAATGAATTCGTGTAATGAAAAAATGTTTTAATATTTTCAGTTTCTTCAGCTGAATTCATTGTGTCCTTAGGAAGTTCTACAGTTCTCCTTTTCATATTAAATCAAATGTCTTTGCAAGGCTAGCACTTCAGATATTTATGGCTTGATGTCACAATCAGACAGAGTTGCAAAAATAAATAAAGCCGTAAAGAAATTATTTTAAATAATACAAGAAATCAAAGGGAAAAAGGAAAAGGAGATTTCATTAAATATATAGTAATAAGAACTATTCACAAAAACACAAGTACAAGAAATATATTTGGCATGTTCAAAGTGATTTTAAGAACTTTTTTTCAAATTCAAATTACTTGAAGAAGGAAATTAATCACATATTTCTGAAAATTAGGAAGCGCTATCTATTTATACTGCCTAGAATGTTTCATAATCAAAAATCCTCCAAAATGTATTTTGTAAATATAAATGAACAGCTCATTCCATCTAACCCCTTTTAAAATAAACCACATGTATTACCTGATCCTATTTATATCAGCACTTAGTAGCCCACTATAAAGCAGTTATGTGATATATTCTCTCTTTCAGCACAATTTACCTCAGAGAACTGTTGTGTAGAACATAGGAGAAAGGTGCATTATGTATATTCTCTATTTACTTATAATGCAATAATGCTACTTATAATGCAATAAAGAAAGGATAAAAACAAATAAATAAATACAATCGGGAATGCCAGAGAAGCAATTAGCTGCACTAATGCAGAATTTCCTCCATAAAGCTCTGAGAGTCACATATTTGTTCATATTGTTAGATTTGTACTCCCTTCAAGACAGCATAGATAACATTTTCTCCCTCCTGGCTCCTCTCACAGCAACCCCATGTACCAGAGTCTCTTAATTGTATTATTATGTCTTCATCTCCAAACACTTTTGTAGCCTCCCTCAGGACTTTTTCATTTTTTCCCATCCCAGGTGAGACGCTGCCATTCTCTTGGATAGTCACTGTTCCTTTTTACCTGTCCTTTGGATTCCGAGGAAGAATCACAAAGGAGTCTTCTTTGAAGGCAATGCTTTTATAGTTTCCACAGTCTTCATAAACACAGCTAAACTATGCAAATGCCACATCTTCAGAAGAGGCTGGGGGGCATTTTTAAAATATTTTTTGGCAATGGGCTCTTCCCCAATGAAGTTTGTATATCTTTTGTTAAAAATATGAGTTCAAAAGTGCAGATAGAAATCTTTCCAGAATTCATTTCTTCCTTAAACTTGCTCAATAATGCATATAGACAAACATTCATTTTGACTAATTGTTGGGACTCAAATTGTGCAATAGAAACTCTTCTACTAAGGAAGTAGAAATACCTATTTTGCTAACTATAGTAAATCACGTTCCAAGGGCAGCTGGATAGAAACTGTGTCCTGATCTTTCATTTCATTTCAAAGCTTTTCTCCCCATTGCATAGCTCAGGGGTCGGCAACCTTAAACGAGGTCCAAAGAGCCATTTGGACCCGTTCAAAGAGCCATTTAGACCCGTTTCCCACAGAAAAGAAAACACCGGGAGCCACAAAACCCTTTTGACATCTAAAATGAAGATAACACTGCATATATCATTTTTTACCTTTATGTTATCTATAAAAAAACGATAGCGTATTACATTTATGAAATCAATGAACTGCTATAGAGAGAACAAATTTTTATTTCTGCATGCAACAAAAACATTTCGGAAAAAAAGATGGGCCGAAAAGCTCAATAAATCACATGCTGGCGGGTGTCACACATTGGTGGTTGTGACACATATTTTGAGTCCAGGGAGCCGCAGCAGAGGGATGAAAGAGCCACATGAGGATCCAGAGCCGCGGGTTGCATATCCCTGGCATAGCTGAAGAAACTGAGTTCAAGAGTTTGTTGGTTGACTTTTTACTGATGTCTCTGCCTTCTCCTAATCAACACAAATATTTATAGTAGTACATGTTGCTGTGTGTGACACATTGAGGGCATGCAGAGCAATATACCCAGAATACTGTATCTTCTTACATGAAGCCTTCTGGTCTTATCAACTACATTTTGACCTTGTAGCCTTTGAAGTAGAAAAACCAACTAGATTTTCTGTTATCAGTATGCAAAATGATACCCAGCTCTACATCTCAACTCTGTGCAGATGAAACTGTCAATCTACTAACCCAGTACCTCAAGATTGTTTGCATCTAGATGGGGAGGAAGTGACCAATTCAATGTAAGCAAGAGTGAGTGACTTTGGCTGTTTGACCCCCCAGATTGACAATATTTCCTCCATTGGTCTTGGATGGGGGTGCAGTTCCCTATTCATGAATGGTGCACAACATGGGGGTTCTCCTAGACTTGCAGCTACTGTTCAATCAGAAGGAGACACTGTAACCAGGAGGGCCCCTGCCCAAATTGATCTGGTGTGCCAGTTGCATCTCTTCCTTGACAGGAGGCTCTTGAGATGGTCATTCATGCCATGGTCACCCCACCCTCCAGGATGTTAGTAAGGACAATGGGTGGGACTCAGTCCTGGGAATGAGGGGCACAAATACGGAGATGGAATTACTGTTTGGGGGTTGAAGGTGGACTAATCAGATATGTGCATACGGGTTTGGGAAGATTCAATTCCTTGAGAAGGTTACATGATGTTATTGATGACAACAGCATGCAAATTCCAGGGTTTCAGATACATAGAGCAGACAGGACTGCAGACTCGTCAGGTAAAAAGAAGGGAGGAGACTTATAGATCAACAACAGCTGATCTCAGGATATAACTATAATATATAAATTCTGTGATGAAAACTTAAGAGTCTTTCCTTATCAACTGTAAACCATTATACTGTCCAAGCGAGTTCTCCTCATTTCTACTAATTGCTGTTTATGTTCCCCCACAAGCCTGTGTAAACAAGGCATTACGAATTCTAGCTGACCAGGTTATGGAGGCTGAAGCCAAATACCCCAATTCACTGGCCATTATTTTGGGATATCTAAACAAAGCAAACTTAAAGAAAGAGCTACCAAAATATTTTCAGCATGTCAATTATCCCACTAGAGGCAAGAATACTTTAAACCATTGCTACACAACACTAAAAGATGCTATCGGTCCTTACCACAAGCAGCTGTGGGGCACTCTGATCATTGCTTGATTCACCTTGTACTTGCTTACAGGCAAAGACTTAAAACCACAAAACCAACAATTAAATCAGTCCTGGACGGATTGAATTGAAGACCTGGATGGAGGAGGCAAAGTTAAAGCTACAGGCCTGCCTTGATTGCACTGATTGGAATGTTTTTGAAAGTACCTCTGCAGACTTAGATGAACTTACAAATACTGTAACATCATATGTCAGTTTCTGTGAAGACCTATGTGTACTGACCAGGAACTTGCGAATATACAGTAACAACAAACCTTGGTTCACAGCTAAACTTAAGCAGCTACGTCATTCCAAAGAGGAAACCTACAGAAAAGGTGAAAAATGCTGTACAATCAGGCCAGAAATGTATTAACAAGGGAGATCAGAGCAGCGAAAAGAAGCTACTCTGAAAAGCTAAAGAATCAGTTCTCAACAAATGAACCAGCAAACATATGGAAAACTCTTAAAAATATCACCAGTTATGGCAAGCCTCTTTCCCAGGCTAAAGGAAATCAACAACTGGCAGATGACCTGAACATGTTTTACTGCAGGTTTGAAAGGAAACTACAGCCACCTATCTCCACAACCCCCATCTCAGACACATTAACAACAGCCAAACCTCCTACAACTGACCCCATCCCATTAAGTTCACAACCCCTAGTGATCACAGAAAAGGAAGTGCGAGACCTAATTTCACAGACAAAAACCAGGAAAAGCTCCACGCCCAGACAAGATAACTCCTTCTTGCTTAAAAGTCTGTGCTGACCAATTGGCCCCCATCTTCACCCGTATCTTCAATAAATCGCTAGAGATGTGCTATGTTCCTTCTTGCTTCAAACGCTCTACTATCATCCCAGTGCCAAAGAAGCCCACCATCAAGGAACTGAACGACTACAGACCAGTTGCTCTAACATCTGTAGTTATGAAAACCTTTGAAAGGCTAGTGCTGTCTCACTTGAAAGCCATCACAGATCCACTGTTAGACCCCCTGCAATTTGCATACTGAGCAAATAGATCAACAGATGATATTGTTAATATGGCTCTGCACTACATCCTACAACATCTTGAATCTACAAAGACCTACACAAGGGTCCTCTTTGTAGACTTTAGTTCAGCATTAAACACCATCATTCCAGACATTCTTCTAACTAAACTAAACCAACTAGCGGTACCTGAACACACTTGTAAATGGATCATAAGCTTCCTAACAGACAGGAAGCAGCAGATGAAGCTAAGCAGAATCACATCAGATACCTGTACAATTAGCACAGCCCCACCCCCAAGGCTATGTGCTCTCTCCATTTCTCTTCTCTCTATACACCAACGACTGCATCTCAAAAGATCCCTCTGTTAAAGTACTGAAGTTTGCAGATGATGCAACAGTGATTGGTCTCATTCGAGACAATGATGAATCCACATACAGATGGGAGGTTGAACTACTAGCCTTGTGGTGCAACCGGAACAATCTGTAACTGAACACATTCAAAACCATAGAAATGGTGATGGACTTTAGGAGAAACCCTCCCATACTACCTGGGTTTCCCTGAAAATAAGACCCTGTCTTATATTTTTTTGAACTCCGAAATAAGCACTTGGCCTTATTTTCAGGGACGTCTTATTATTTTGGGGCAAGTGGAGCAAGATGGGGCTTCTCTTGCCATCTTACCTGATTTCCAGCTCTGCATTTAAATATTTTCAGGGAGGGCTTATTTTCAGGGGGAGGCTTATTTTAGCACATGCGCTCAAAAGCCCGATTGGGCTTATTATCAGGGGGTGTCTTATTTTCGGGGAAACAGGGTACAACTGCTTACAATACTAGACAACACAGGAGCAACAGTAGAGACCTTCAAATTTCTAGGTTCTACCATATCTCACGACCTAAAATGGACACCCAACATCAAAAATGTCATCAAAAAAGCACAACAAAGAATGTTCTTTCGGCACCAACTCAGAAAGCTCAAACTGCCAAAGAGCTGCTGATACAGTTCTACAGAGGAATTATTGAGTCTGTCATCTGCACCTCTATAACTGTCTGGTTTGGCTTTGCAACCCAACAAGACAGACACAGACTTCAGAGGATAATTAGAACTGCAGAAAAAACAATTACTACCAACCTGACTTCCATTGAGGACTTGTACACTGCACGAGTCAAAAAGAGGGCTGTGAAAATAATTACAGACCTCTCGCATTCTGGACATAAACTGTTTCAACTCCTACCCTCAAAATGACGCTATAGAGCACTGCACACCAGAACAACCTGACACAAGAACAGTTTTTTCCCCGAACGCCATCACTATGCTAAACAAATAATTCCCTCAACACTGTCAAACTAGTTACTAAGTTTGCATTACTATTAATCTTCTCATCGTTCCTATCACCCATCTCCTCCCACTTATGACTGTATGACTGTAACCTTGTTGCTGGTATCCTTAAGATTTATATTGACTGTTTCCCTATGACTATGATTAAGTGTTGTACCTTATAATTCTTGACAAATGTATCTTTTCTTTTATGTACTCCAAGAGTGTATGCACCAAGACAAATTCCTTGTGTGTCCAATCACGCTTGGCCAATAAAGAATTCTATTCTATTCTATTCTATTCTATTCTATTCTATTCTATTCTATTCTATTCTATTCTATTCTATTCTATTCTATTCTATTCTATTCTATTGTTTGGGGGAATGAAGGTGGACTAATCAGATATGTGCATACCGGTTTGGGAAGATGGGGGTCTAGCTATTGTTATCAGGAAATCCCTTGTGGCTTTCAGGGATCCTGCCCAACAGGTTCCCAATTGTGAGAACCTGTTCATCAAGTTGGGGTCTAGAGATCAGCTGGGGCTGTTGCTATTTTACCTACATCACTGCTATACTACAACTTCCTTGCCTGACTTCCTTGTAGAATGGAATCTGAGGTGGCTCAAGAGTTCAAAACTTCCATGACAATCATGTGCATCTCCCAGGTTATCTGGAGCCTGAATTCTGAGTTAGTGTACCTGTCAGAGAACTGGCAGTGTGATCTGAAATTGGGAGAAGTTATGCTGTCTCCTTTTCACGGTCAGATCACACCCTGATTTCCTAGGGATTTTCCAATGCCATGACCCACCACAGGGACTGGACACAGTAGATTGGTCTGCTACAACTGACTGATTGCTGAGCAGCTTCAAAGGGAGCTAGGGACTATCCATATTGGTCTGCTGCATGGAGAAAAGCATCTAAAGCAGGGGTGCCAAACTCACATCGTCACGGCAGTGTCACGGGATGTATCAAGACTTTTTTCCTTTTGCTAAACCAGGTGTAGGCGTGGCCAGCACGTGACGCATCCGTCCATGGGCCGGGAGTTTGACAGCCCTGATCTAAAGCATGTTCAATAAGGTGAGAGCCACTGTTAAAGCCTATACTGTGCCTTTAAGAGTGGTAAATTTTTGATATTTCTCCACTCTTATTGTATTTGCAGAATCCATTTCTTGTTATTGTAATGACTCATCACTACTATGCAAGCTGTGCTAACACTTTTCTGTGTAATTGCACACTTTCACTAAGAAATAAGGATCAACTATCAATTCAGCAATATCATTTCCACTACCTATATATGATCCCTTTGGGACTGAGGTTCCCAAGCAAAGATCATCAAACTCTGGCTGTTATAGAGGAAGGCCACTTCTTAAAGATGCAGGGAAAGCATTTTTATGCACTAATGGAAGGTGGACAAAAAGGCCTTATAAAATTAACCTGGAAGCATTCAAGTTGCCTCTATAAGGCTCAGACAGGAACAGATTTGCTGTTTGCTTATTTGTTTTATTAGATTTCTATGACTTAAGGTGGCATACATAGCAGTTTTCGCTGTAATAGCTCAGTGAAAAGAGGAATTGTTCTCTCTCTTTCTTCCCAACTTTCTTCATAAGGTTTTTAGTAGCTTCTTCTGCTGAAGGAAACTTGAATTTGCAATATCTTGTACTATATAAATCCATCATAATGCAGTGTTGTATTGTACATAATACTCCTGTATGTATTCATAAGGTCCATTTAATTTTTTCCACTCCTATAGTAGTTATTGTATTCCTATGAAGTCAGTTTTCTGATCTAATCAACCTCTTGGGCAACAAGTTGTTCCCTCAGAATGGGAAAATCTCAAGAGTTATTCAGCCTAAATTACTTTCTTCCAGTGATAAAAATCAAAGTAATGTCAATAGATAGACAATAAGATTAATATGGTAAATATATACATCTGTACCAGGGGTGAAATGCTCCCGGTTCGGACCAGCTCGGGCGAGTAAGTAGCGATGGCGGCGGGCAGTTCAGAGAACCAGTAGCAAAACTCCCTGCCCCCGCCCCCCGTGCCCAGCTGAGCCCCGCGATCATCAAAGCCTTTTTTTTCTTTTAAATGGCTCTGACCAGCCAATCTCTGACATCCCAGCTGAGTTGCCTGCTAATCAGGCAACTCAGCTTGGATCACCAGAGCCATGTAAAAGAAAAAAAGTTTCTTTTTTTCTCCCCCCCCCCCCCACCCAGCCTCCAGCTTGCTTACCTTAGCTGCTGATCGCATGACGATCGCAATCCATGCATCAGCAAGCAACTGGATCTCCCTACCTGCAATCAAGCTAATCGGTGAGCAGCTCTATCTACAACTTTAAGACTTGTGGACTTCAACTCCCAGCAAAGCTTGTTGAGGAATTCTGGGAGTTGAAGTCCACAAGTCTTAAAGTTGCCAAGGTTGGAGACCCCTGTTCTATTGGGTAAGTTTTTTCCCCCTTTGGGAGCTTTAAAAAAATAGTTAATTGGGGTTTTTTTTAGTTGTTCTTTTTTTAGACTTAGACATTTAAAGTTTAGGAAGTTTTAAATTTAGCTGTTTATATAAAAATAAAAATAAAATAAAATGTTTGTGCAGCTTTCTGAGATTTAGTGTGTCACTCTAACTACACAAACACACAAAATCTCACAAAGCTGTATGTGGAATTTTGTGTGTGTGAAGTGTGAAAGTTGGTTTTTTGGGCTTTTTGTGGCTGTGTGAGGTTCCTGCTTATTGCAGGGGCCATTTTGGGTCTAACACAGCAGCTTGTACATTGTGGGTGAGTCAGTTGTGTTGTGGTGTTTTGTAGGTTAAAAAAGGGCAAAGAAGTGACATTGACTTGGCCACGCCCACCCAGTCACCTTACCACCAAGCCTCGCCTGTTATGGAATGATGAGACCAAACAACATTCCTGGTCAGCCAGAGACACTTTATTGCGCAGTTTCAGAATCAGATTTGTATCTGCAATTCTGAACCAAGAAGAGCTCTGATACAACTGCTTTTATACATATCCAAGACAAAGGATTTTGTGAGCACAGCAGTTTTCCATATATGGTTAACATACATTTGTTACATAATTGATACTTTCTAAATTATTAAATTCCTACATTATTTTCTAGTTCATAAGATTATCTTAGCTAAACAACCTTCCTCAGTTCTGTGATTGCTGATGCGTAGATTCATGGCTGCTTTGGATAATAAGTAACTTTTGTTTCATATGGATGTCCTTGCATCCTTGACAACTAGGCCCCTCAGAAGATATATATTACCAAGAATGGAATTTAGCCGACTTAGTGTAATCTCTAAACAAGCACATTTCTTTCTTATAATAATGTGAATAAAGAGGGTCCTTCAGTGTTCATATAGCTGACCCTGTACTATTCCTACATCATTCACATTATGCCCACTAATTAAGCCACGCCCACAGAACTGGTAGCAAAAAAATTTAATTTCACCCTTGATCTGTACACTCACAGGTTAGAATCAATACAGTAGAAAAAGCATTTTTATTATTTGAATTATTTAACATTCAGCTGGAATGAAGCATGTTGAATATTATTTTCTGGCCAAAATGACATCATAAACATTTCCTTTCTTAAACTGAATATCTTTAAAGCCAGCAGTTTGGAAGAGCATTCGATGTTCTGATTCTTTCCGTGCTTTTCCTTCAGATATAAGCAACATTATGATGCAGTAGAAATGACCAGGAAGCGACCCGGATATTTTGTCATCAATAATTGGTTCCATTGCTAAGACTCCACCACCTGTTGCAAAAATAATTTATTAAATCAGTAATATCTTACCTACAAATGAAGTAATGCCCTTGCATCACATTTTCATTTTTATGACTGTGACCTTTCTCCCAACACTTTCTCCCTCTTCTAAAAGTATTATTTTAGCAAATTGGCCTTTTTTTGCCAATGCTAAGTCTATGGTCCATTTTAGTCTCCCGAGGGTCCTAAAAGATATAAAAATGTTATGCAAACCCTGGATCCTTCATTATTGTTTAATTCAAAACATATGCCACATTAGCCTATTTCCTACAGGATTGCTTCTCATGCTCTGCTTCTTCTACTTCTATTTCATGACTGAAGCATCATGGAAGTTCTAAGGAATCTTTCCTCAACCAGACTTTGCTTAAATTCAATGATAAGTGGCAGTCTCAACTGAAAGACCCAGGATTATGGTCATTGAGCAATGTGGTCACATGCTTTACAGGTAGTCCTTGATTTACAACCCAATTAGGCCCAAAATTCCTGATGTTAAGCAAGATAGTTGTTAAGTGAGTTTTGCTCCATTTTACAATTCTTTTTGTCACTGTTGTTAAATGAATCACTGCAGTTGTTAAGTTAGTAACACAGTTTTAAAGTGAATCTGGCTTCCCCGTTGACTTTGCTTGTCAGAAGGTTGCAAAAGGTGATTACATGACCCCAGAATACCCCAACCATCATAAATATGAAACCAATTGCCAAGCATCTGAATTTTGATCATGTGCCCATGGGGATGCTGCAACAGTCGTAAGTGTGAAAAACAGTCACAAGTCACATTTTTTTCAGTGCCGTTGCAATTTCAAACAGTCATTAAACAAATAGTTATAAGTCGAGGACTACCTGTATCACTTAATGACTGCAAAGACCTACAACCAAACTTCTGAGCCAAGTGAGATAGTGCTCACTTGTTAAAATTTGTTGCAAATACATAAAACAGCTATGGATCGCTCTGGTTGGCTTGCTTGTCTTCCCATTCACAAATGGCAATTTTTCTCTTTCTAGCAATGCCTACCTGGCTTACAGGCTGTAAATACTTTTGTTAGCAGCTGGATGCATTTTTCATCACTCCAGTTATACAAGACTCTTGATAAGATGTAAAGATCTGCTTCGGGAATTGGATCTTTAAAAAAATCCCCTGTAATAAAAATAAATTTATTTATTTATTTTTGCTAAATATTTTTATTTTTTCCAAACACAAACATAAAATATATCTTTCAAGAACGAAGTCTTAATCCGGTCATAGGTAGGTAATCTCGCTTACATTTTCATAAAAAAAATTTCACCATTACATCTTTTTTAAAAAAAAAGAAAAAAAATTCCAAATAAAGACAAATGTTTATAACATAAATTCTAGCATCTTAACCATTCCATTCTTAACCATCTAAACCATTCTATTATATCAAAAATCAATCCGATTCTTTCCAAATTATTCTCCATTGCTTTTTTTAACAACAATATCAAAATACAAATTTTTAAAAATAATCTAACCTCTTCATCTAAATGTTTACCTTACTACTTTATCACCACCAATCTTAATTCCAAATATATACAACTTAATTTTTATTTCCATTTATTAATCAAAAGTCTTACTGTGCTTTTTAATATCTAGACCCATTCCATCCAATCTTCAAATCTTAAATTTTTACACAGAGATCTCAAAATTTTTCATTTCATTTTAGTTATTTTCCAACATTTTCTTTTTCACCCTTTATATATATCTCCAACTATTGTTTAGCTAATTTCCAAACATAGTTCAGTTTGGCTGATTTCCAGCATTTTATCCTCCGTAGCTCCACCTATTATTTGGCTGATTCCCAGCATATCTTGTTTTGGCTGAATTTCAGCATATTCTCCTCTATAACTCCAACTATTATTTGGCATCTCTTAATATGGTAGGAATTTGGAGAAACAATTTACTCTCCTGTTCATAAAGCTTGCTTTACAATGAAACTGGCTTTTTCTCAACTACTGCTTTGAAATGGCAGAGATGTTAATTCAAAGCACATATTACCTTCATGGAAAGAGATCTGGGATTCATCTGAAAACTCATTATATTTTTTTGATATTTCCACAACTCCAGGAAGATCAAAAAGTTTCACGGTACAATTTGGGTACACTGAAACTAATTCCTTAGCTAAGCCACCACTACTTCCTTGGGGAAAAAAACACAATGCAAAAAAGGAACTAGGTAAGAAAGATATCCTGTATATCAACAATTTACTAGTACATTTATTATGATTTTTAGCTTACCCGATTCTTTTATTTTTCAAATAGCTGTGCTAAACAGATGTACAATATTGTCATTTAAAGAAGTGTATTCATTAACATATATTTGTTTATTTATATATCAAACTTATTAAATGTGCATCTCCCTCACTGAGAGGCTCTGGGCAATATACAATTTAATCAATAAATAAAACAATCCTGTAATCCCTTTTATCTGGATGGAGTCAGGGCAACTGAATGGATCTGAGTGTTTATTGGCTGATGCCCTTCCTGATGCCTACATGGAGTTTGCAGCAGATATTTTCTCTTTGAGCCCTAGATAGAGAAACATATGTTGCTGCCTAGAATTGAACTCTCAACCTTTTGAGTGGGAGGCAAGCATCTTTATCTCTAGGCCACCACGTCACTCAATATAATAAAACATTAAAAATGAATAATTTAAGATTGAAAATGTAAAACAACATTATAAAATTCTAAGAGATGCAGAAATGGGGAGACAAAAAGTTAATTACAGGTGGGAGGTGGGGAATCTCATGAATTCTCTCCTATGGATATGTGGGACCTAATGTCCTCTACACATGCAAGTACAGCCAAATTTTGACACCATTACAGAAGGCCAGAAGATTGGGGGCTTTCCTAATTTCTGGGGGCAAGATGTTCTGCAAATCAGGAACAGCAGCAGAAAAGGCCCCTTCCTTGATCCTGCCAGTCAGAATTCTCTGACTGACAAGTTCTGTAGCACACATACAGCACAACAAAGGAGAGGTCCTTCTCTTCAAGCCCAGTGATTGGAAGTTGCCAGCTCAGATGCAGATAAAAGTCCCCAAGCTTGGAGGGGCGGGGAGGGTATGTATGTGTGCTCACACAGCATACTGAAGGAGAGGTCTTTCCCTCCAAAACCGGGGCATAATTGACCCGGTCTTAAATAATTAAATAATGGTGCATGCATCTTTGTATCTGGGTCTCTATGTCTATGGGTGTGTTCACCTCTCTCAAGCCAGGCCAAGCCAGGAAACCAGAGTGGAAGGCCCAGGCTCATAACAAGTTGTCCCCACGGCAAGCTGCCTAGGGCAAGTTATCCTGCAACCAATTGGCAGTAGCGAGTTATCTCATTCAAGCCTGGATAAACCCTTGCAGGGGTGGGGTGGGGATGGGGGTTTTGGTTGTTTGTTTGTTTTTGTTTTTATTTTGGCAAGGCTTCAGTACAGGTTTCCCATTGCCTGTTTCATTGGGCTGAGAAAAAAATGACTGGCCCTAAGTCACCCAGCTGGACTAAAACTCCTGGTTTCCAAGTTTCTAACCTGAATGTCTTAACCACCACATGAGCTGGCTCTTTTTTCATTCAATGCATCATGACACTATTATCCCAGGCATGGGATGGAAAAGGAAGGAGTGCTTTCATCTTCAAAAATGTGCCCATCTCTTTCCAAACAGTTTCAGTATTGTTGGTACTTACTGTGAGCCATTGACTAATTCTGATAAGCTAAAGTTTAAAATTGGGTATTTACAAATAAGGTTCAAAACTCTAAAACAAAGAATTCTACAAGCCTACATTTACAATCAGGGAATTACAGTCATGAAAGACTTTCAATCCAGTTTCTTCAAAATATCACATCATATCAAATTGATAGTAAGGGGCATGATGAAAACCTTCAGGTACTTACCACCCAGATCATAAATGAGATGAAATTCAGAAAGATCAAAGGCAGAGACCATTTCTTTTCCATACAGACTCCAAGCCTCACTCATGAAACTGAAAAAGCTTTCAACACCTTCCTTTGAACTAGAATTGAAATTTGCATTGGCAGATGATTAACAACTACATTAAATACCATATGATTAACATCTGATCATAAATCTAAAACTATATTTTTCATTATGTAGCCATGGTTTCTGCAGGCTTTTGTGCTAATTATCTAGTTTTAAAGAACAGATTATTTAATATGTGTCTTGAAGTTTGATGGCATTAGTAATCCATATGACCTAGATAAATTATTCTCATTTCCCTCCAAATTTGTACCCTGAGTAATTCCTGGCCAAAATTGTTGAATATGCCAATATTTGCCTCAGGATCACATGCCCTGAAAGGATCTCAAAAGTAGTTCAACATTCTTGTGGACTAGCACTTGAGCAACAGAAAATATATTACAAGCGTTTTGGAGAATCTCTGGGTAATGAATGAAAGCATCTTTGTTTCTGTACTGGACCATACTGCACATTCTAGCAATTGAGGTGTAGATGACCTAGTTCTACTTGTAAATTCCAGTTCTCCCTTTTGAAAATTAATTCTTGATCAGTGAGGCAGGTTGTAAGAATATCCCAATGCCCGAAAAGAAAGATTGAAGGCTAGAACAAAAAAATATCATAAGACATAAGGGCATGGGAAAGTTTGTATATTATTCATGCTTCACTAAGATCCAAACATAGCTACTTTTCATACTATTTCTTTACAGGGTATCAAACTTATGCAAAGACCAGGAAATAATGAAAAGATGAGTTGGGAAGTAGAAGATAACAAGAAACACACACGCAGATCAAAATTATGAAAACAATATTCAGCACATCTCTCCATACCTTCTTCTCCTTGCAAACCATCCAGTGGTGATAAATTGGCTGATGGACTGGTTTGCAACCTAGGCTCCAAATTTGTGATTGTAGTATGGATGGAATAGTGTGAGGATCATTAGAATAAAGCTGGGCTTTGGTTCTCTTGGTGGCAGATTGCTCAAAATCAATGTTGGTGGGTAATGTTGCTAGTCTAGGCTTATTTAGGAAAAAAAAAACTTCCATGAAAATGTTTGCAGAGTTGCAAATTGAGATTTGATAAGGAAAATAAAAGCAAAACAGCTATTTACTATCCAATCTGTACAAACCAAAGTCATAAAAATGCTACTTTACCTGTACTGAGGTCCATAAAATTCCTTTGAAGGAACACCATATATTGATAGAATCTGAGATTTCCCATTCCTGTAGTAGATTTTTTTTTGTTTTAATTGAAAACAACAAAAATACATTTAGCTATTATATTTTTCTACTTCCCCAGCATCAAAATAGTGCTTCTATTCAAATAGCATAATAATATTGCTTGCAAAAGTTACTCTAAAAATATCACAGGCTCTAAACAGTCCTGAAAACCTGGGAAGTGAGTGAATCTGACAGAAACTGAATCTTTATGTCCGTCTTGTTTCACTAAGTGGTTTTTTAAAATTATTAAATACGTAGTTATTAAATTCATTTAGCCAATCCTTTTGCAGGATTTTTTTCTTTGTCATTTTGATTATTAGACTTCTGATATTTGATGAACTGAGTTTTGCTTCAATCATCAAAGTGTCTTTCTAAATTAAAATGCTAAAACAATGTTTTTAATCAGATTAAAAATCTTAACCCTAATTTTTATAAATTTCTTTGTGTCTCTGCAGGCATGCATGCCTGTGGGTTGCAAAGGCATCTTTTCCAAAGACATTGAGCAACAATTAAATTTTGATTGTGAATAAATAACACCACTGGAAAATCCAAAAGAAAATGGGTGTGTGTAATCAGTTCACTATCATTGCATCTGCTAAAACTCCATGTCTTAAATTAAACAGACCTAGAGGTAATTACTTCTTCAAACTCAATTGAGAAAATGGGCAATAGAGAAAATCTATCGAGTGATGATGATTCTACAGTAATTTAGTGAATAAACATGTAAATGATACAGCAAACAAAACTCCCACATGGTAAGGACACTAATCCCTGTTACTTGCCGGAAAGGAAGCCTACCAGTCCTGATCCCTAATATTGTCTTTGAGAAAAAGTTTTACTTTACCGATACTCCCTTCTTACCTCACAGCTTCAGTCAAATATTGCATTGCTGGATATATAGTTTCTGAATAGAACTTCATGGAATAATACTGAGATTTTGAGCTTGATTTAGCAAGAAAGAGGTCCGCAAACTCTGTGTTTCCATAAAAACCTGAAAATGAAAGCATATATGAAAGCATAAGACAATTACTTCAAAACCCTTTGCATCAGTGGTAGGTTGCCCCCGGTTCACACCGGTTCTATAGAACCGGTAGTAAAACTGACGGGAGGCTCCATCCACCGACCCTGACGTCATCAGAATGCTTCTGTGCATGCACAGAAGAGCGTGCATGGCCCCGTTGTGAACCGGTAGTAAAGGTAAGTAGAACCCACCCCTGCTTTGCATCCATATAGCTCTGAAATGAGATGAGCAAAGCATAAGGTCCAATATACATGATTGCACTTCACTTCATTTCAGTCATGAAACCCAAAACATTTGATCTGGCACTCCAAAAAGAATTGCTGACAATCCTGAAGCAGCTATAACTGCTTCTTCCTGCTAACAGGATCACCTTTGCCCTCCTTCCATTCCACTTTCAGGACCTTTAACCCCACACAGGTCTCCAGCAGCATCTGCATCCCAGTGAGACTGGTCTTCAAGCGCTCAGCCACAGTGTCAGAGGGCAGCAGTTCCCCCGACTTCCTCAGCAAATCGAAGACACCCAGCTCACTTGCAGTAAATATGATCTGGAAAGACATGGGCAAATGTACAAAAAGGAGCGTTACTGCATCACTTTAAACGTGAGGACAGATTTGTACTTTTTCTAGAGCTTACTCAGAGCTCTCAAGACAACCATGAAAGCCATTGGTCAGTCACTTCCTCTCAACACAACTCACCTCACAGGACTGTTATGGGGAAAATACTAAATGGAAGTTTGATGGATATGTTTGCTACATTGAGTTATTTGTAAAAAATAATAAATGTGGGATAAATAAACAACTATTGCTCTAGGACCAAGCATGATTATCTTTGGCAACTATTCCTGCCCACTGCACCAGTGGTGAGTTGCTACCAGTTTGCCCCGGTTTGTGATGCAGAAGCATTACATGTGCGCTTGCGCGCGCGCACATCCATAACCAAACCAGTAGCGACAAAATTTAAACCCTAGTACTTTACTGCACCTGTTGCTGATGAGCAAGAGAAGAAATGGTCTGTACAGGGATCTGCTCCTTTGTTCAACAACATCCACACAGTCTGGAATGATTAAGTGCAGTAACACTCATGACAAATGGTAAGATTACTTCTCTCTTGAGTGCTTGAATTGTTTAACATTAATGGGAAAAAACAACTGGAAAGAGCCAAAGAAAGATTTCAATTGTTGGGAATTATGGGACCATGTCAGGTGATGAGATAAATCAATAGGAAAGCAAAATAAAGGAGACAGATTTTTTGTAATACATCTGCAATTCATCTTCTGAAGCTCACTCAAAGCTTGTAGCAAAAAACCTTGTGGCATTTATACAACTTATGTGGAAGTTTTCATTATAGCAAAGTGTTCAGCATTCAGTGATTTTCATGAAGACAAAAAAAGCTAGTTTGCAGTCGTGGTTAAGGTACCTGGCTATAAAATAGGAGAGCTGAGTTTCCATCCTACCTTAGGCCTGAAACCATCTCAGTGATCTTGGGCCAGTCATTCTCTCTCAGGTCAAGGAAGAAGGCAATTGCAAACTATTTCTAAACATGTTGCCCAAAAATTCCACAGACATGTGTCCAGGGAGTTATAAAGAGTCACACCACAAAAAGAAAGAAGTGAAAGAATTTTGCTTTGTAAGTTTTACTACCGTATTTTCCGGCGTATAAGACGACTTTTTAACACATGAAAATCTTCTCAAAAGTCGGGGGTCGTCTTATACGCCGGGTGTCGTTCTCCTGTAACCAGGCAGACCAGTCCAAAAGACTGACGAGCCTTAAATGGCTCTGGCGATCCAAGCTCTGACGATCCCAGCTGAGTTGCCTGCTAATCAGGCAACTCAGCTGGGATCGCCAGAGCCATGTAAAAGAAAAAAACTTTTCCCCCTCCAGCTTGCTTACCTTAGCTGCTAATCGCAACGCTTGCCTTGCTTCGCTTGCCTGAATCCATTCCATCAGCAAGCCACTCCCTGCCTGCAATCAAGCAGGCAGGAGTTGTGGACTTCAACTCCCAGAATTCCTCAGCCAGCAAAACAAAGCTGGCTGAGGAATTCTGGGAGTTGAAGTCTACAAGTCTTAAAGTTGCCAAGGTTGGAGACCCCTGTTCTATTGGGTGAGCTAGTTGATGTTTGATGATTTTTATTTGGTGTGCGTTGGAAGAGGGGTAGTCTTATATGGTGAGTATAGCCCAAACCCTATATTTTAACAGGAAAAGTCGGGGGTCGTCTTATACGCCCAGTCGTCTTATACGCTGGAAAATACGGTACTTAATATACTATTTGTAAGTATTACATGTCTTACCTTTGAGATTGTAAATGATTATAAATTTTCCCCTTTGGGAGCTTTAAAAAAAATAGTTAATTGGGGTTTTTTTTAGTTGTTCTTTTTTAGACCTAGCCATTTAAAGTTTAGGAAGTTTTAAATTTAGTTTTCATATAAAAAAAATAATAATAATATTTGTGCAGCTTTCTGAGATTTAGTGTGTTTCTGTAGTGTTTCACTCTAACTACACAAACACACAAAATCTCACAAAGCTGCATGTGGAATTTTGTGTATGTAAAGTGTGAAAGTTGTTTTTTTTGGGCTTTTTGTGGCTGTGTGAGGTTCCTGCTTGTTGCAGGGGCCATTTTGGGTCTAGCACAGCTGCTTTTACATTGTGGGTGAGCCAGTTGATGTTTTTTAATTTTTATTTGGTGTGCATTGGAAGAGGGGTAGTCTTATACGGTGAGTATAGCCCAAACCCTATATTTTAACAGGAAAAGTCGGGGGTCGTCTTATACGCCCAGTCGTCTTATACGCCGGAAAATACGGTACTTAATATACTATTTGTAAGTATTACATGTCTTACCTTTGAGATTATAAATGAATGTTGATGATGAAAGAACATTTTAATATTTTCAGCTTCTTCAGGTGAACTCATTGTGACCCCAGGAAGTTGTACAGTAGTCCTTTCCATATTAAATCAAATGTCTCCAGGTCACAAGGCCAGTTGTTACCTTTCTCCTTCTCCTAGATGCCTAGACTGAAACGATAAGTGTAAAGGGACAAAGACGAAAAAGAGCTAATAAAATTATTAACCAGAAAGAAGCCAGGGTGAATGCTCTAATAATTATTATCATCTTCCAATTCTTATGTATTCTGTTTAAAAAAGTAAAGCCATGAGTTGACCTTGACTACTTCTGACTCTATAGACATTTATGTTGTCTTCCTAAACACAGTATTGTGCAATTACCACTGAAAACAATACTTTGCAAGTATTTAGACAGCATTGTGTTTCCTCTCTATTTTTCCAAAATCTGCTTCAGCTGTGTCCTTACTAGAAATGAAAAATCTGTTAAGAAGGAAAAGAAAGAACAGGGTAACTACTCAATTCCTTACCATTTATACTGCCTAGAATGTTTCATGTTCAAAAAACCTCTAAAATATATTTTATTAGCATAAATTACAAACTCTTCCACATGTACATCTGATCCTCTTTATATTAATATTTAGTTGTCCGCCATAGGACTTTTAAGTGGGATATCCACTCTCTCTTAGCTAAACTCACCTCAGAGGGATTTTGGGTGGAAAATAGAAGGAGGAAGATATAATATATATATTCACCACCTAGGACTACTTATAATGTAATAAAGGCAAGATAAAAATCTAGTAAACTAATAAAATCAAGGATGCCAGAGAATCAATTTGCTACAATAATGGAAGATCTGGCAAAGTAATCTTTCCATCATTTCCTTCATAAAACTCTGACAGTCATATATTTGTTTGTTCATATTGTTAGTTTTCTACTTCATCTCCCCTCAAAGCAGCAAAGATAGCCCAGCTTTCCCCACAAGAGCACCATCAACCTGAGTCCTCTTCCTCAGGTCTTTTTCATCTCTTCCAATCCCAGTCAGACACGGCCGTTTTCTTTTATTGTCCCGGTTTCTTCTTACCTGTCTTTGGATTCCAAAGAAGAATCACAAAAGTATCCTCTCGAGACAGTGCTTTTAAGTTTCCACAAATGTAGCAAACTACAGATAAAATATGCAAATTCCACATCTCCAGAAGAGGCTGGGGTGATAGGGTGTATTTTAAAATATTGTTAGAGTTGATTGCCTGAAGTTTGTTGGTTGATTCTTTAGTGATGTCTCTGCCTTGGTCAACACAAATATTTAGGTGTAATAAATGTTGATATGTAACACATTAAAAGCAGAACAGCAAACTCACATATCTGAACCCTGCATATCAAATGTTCACCCAGAATACTTTATCTTCTTACCTACAATCTTCTGGTCTTATCTTATCAATTACTTTCTGACCTTGTAGCCTTTTAAGTGGGAAAAGCAGCTAGATTTTCTGTTATCAGTAGGTGAAATATACCAGTCAATACCTCAAGACTGGTTTGTATCTGGATGTGGAGGAAGAGTCAGTCCAGTTCAATGCAAGCAAGACTGAGTGGCCTTGGATGTTTCACTCTCCTAGATTTATGATATTTATTTATTTATTTATTTATTTATTTATTTATTTATTTATTTATTTAGTATTAGATAATATATATAAGTATAAGCATGAATTGAATACATAAAATGAATACAATTAAAGGGAACATTAGGACAGGGATGGTAGGCACATTGGTGCTTTTATTGCATACCCCTTACAGACTTCTTAGGAAGGAAGTGAGGTCAACAGTAGCCAGTCTTGGGTTAAAATTTTGGGGAATCCTTATCATAGAATCCCTTGTCCCACAAGTTCCTGGTTCTGACAACTTGCTCATTACATTGGGCTCTAGGGATCGATTGGGATTGTTGCTATTGTACCTACCTATTTCCTACACTGCAACCTCCTTACCTGATCTCCTTTACTCTGGATTGGCAGTGGAATTCCTCCCACATCTTTCTCTGGGAATGCAGTCTGAGGTAGCTTAGGAGCTCAGGGCTTCCATTACAGCCATGAGTGTCTACCAGGTCATTAAGAGCTTGATTTCAGATTTAGTATTCTGTCAGAGCAGTGGTAATGTGATCTGAAAGTGAGAGCTTATGCTGTCCCCTTGTCATGGTCAAATCAAACCCTGATTTCCTAGAGATTCTCCATCATCATGACCCTCCCGGGGAAACTGAATCCAATAATTGGTCTGCTCCAGCAACTACTTGCTGAGCAGTTTCAGGGGATGCTGGGGACTATCCCTGTTGGTCTGCTGCATGGTCCATGCAAGGTCTTGGTGTTGCTTGGAACAAGGTGGCTGATGAAACCTTGGATCTCTCCTTTTTGTCACTCTCCGTGCTTTTCAGAAGAGTTGAGAGATCAAATAGGAGAAGAGACATTTAGAGTATTGCTGGTGTTCAGCAGGTATGAACTCTACTGAAAATCAGGTGAAAACCACTATTAAGAACTTGATTGTGGTTGTAACAGTAGCAAAGTGTCAGTACTTCTCCACCCTTACTGTATCTGCAGAATGCTATCCCACACTCCTATTTTGTGAGACATCAACCCTCTTCGGAAGGGAGGACTTGGAAAATTTCTTTCATGGGTATATTGAGGTATTTGTGTGGCATCTGTTGGATTATGCTGCAGAGGTGTCAGCAGTAATATGCGTTTCTCATTTCTCCCATGAGGCATCATTAGTACGCAAGCTGTCCTGACTGCTAGATGATTTCAAGGTACAATTCAAGATGCTGTTTCTGTGCTTAAACTTTTCTGTATAATCAGGAATGTTAATGCTGCCTGATGGCTTGGCTCTTGTTTTTTTCTTTAATTGCTGAATTCTTTTCATTTTTGTGATTATCATTATTTATCTCAAGGGTTGCACAATTACATACAACTCTTGGTACTTTTTAATGGATTAAAGTATCAAAATAGCATGAAATGTGGCTGCACAAAGAAATCTTGAGAATGTTATCTGGGAGGAGTTTGACCCTGTGGCTCCCGAGGATGTGGACAGGATTCTGGGACGGCTGAACGCAACCGCATGTTTATTGGACCCGTGTCCCTCCTGGTTGGTGCTGGCCTCCCGGGAGGTTACGCGAGGCTGGCTCCAGGGGATTATTAACACTTCTTTGAGTGAGGGTGTCTTGTCTTCTGCCTTGAAAGAGGCGGTGGTGAGGCCCCTCCTCAAGAAGCCTTCTCTGGATCCGGCTGTTTTGGCTAACTACTGTCCAGTCTCCAACCTTCGCTTTGTGGCAAAGGTTTATTTATTTTATTTATTAATTTAATTTCTATACCACCCTCCTCCTGAAGGACTCGGGGTGGTGTACAGCCAATTAAAACATAATATATATACATTGATTTAAAAACCAATTAAAAGTAATAAATAATTTTGGCTCAGAATTAAAACCTAATTAAAACACCCAATTTAAAATCATTCACAAAGATAGCCCAGCCTGGCGGAACAGTAGGGTTTTAAGAGCTCAGCGAAATACACGAAGATCAGAAATCTTACGTATTTCCAGGGGCAGTTTGTTCCAAAGGGCAGGAGCACCCACAGAGAAGGCCCTCCCCCTGGGTGTCACCAGCCGACATAACTTAGCCGATGGCACTCTGAGGAGCCCCTCTGTGTGGGAGCGAACTGGCCGGCGGGAGGCTACTGGCGGCAGAAGTCAGTCTCGGAAGTACCCAGGCCATAAGCCATGGAGCACTTTAAAGGTGGTAACCAACACCTTGAATCGCACCCGGAAGACCACTGGGAGCCAGTGCAGCTTGCGCAGGAGAGATGTTATATGGGCGTAATGGGTCGCGTCCATAACTACCTGCGCGGCCACATTCTGCACCAGTTGGAGCCTCTGAGTGCTCTTCAAGGGGAGCCCCATGTAGAGAGCATTACAGTAGTCCAACCGGGAGGTGACAAGGGCATGAGTGACCATGCGCAAGGCGTCGCGATCCAGAAAGGGTCGCAACTGGCGGAGCAGGTGAACCTGATAAAAAGCCCCCCTGGCCACGGCCATCATATGCTCTTCTAAAGACAGCAGTGCATCCAGGAGGACACTCAGATTGCGAGCCCTCTCTGTGGAGGGCAGAGATTCACTCCCAATAGCCAGCAATGGCGCCAGCTGACTATATCGGGGCACTGGAAGCCACAGCCACTCAGTCTTGGAAGGGTTGAGTCGGAGCCTATTTCTCCCCATCCAGACCCGCACGGCCTCCAGGCAGTGGGACATCACATCAAGGGCATTGTTGGGGTGGTCTGGGGTGGAGATGTACAGCTGAGTGTCATCAGCGTACTGAGGGACTGTCACCCCAAAACCGCAGATGATCTCACCCAGCGGCTTCACATAAATGTTGAACAGAAGAGGCGAGAGGACCGATCCTTGCGGCAGCCCCCAATCGAGGCATCTCAAGGTCGACCTCTGCCCCCCTGTCAACACAAACTGCGAGCGGTTGGAGAGGAAGGAGGAGAACCACTGTAGCATGGTGCCTCCTATTTCCAACCCCCTCAACCGCTGCAGCATGATACCATGGTTGATGGTATCAAAAGCCGCTGAGAGATCTAATAGGACCAGGACAGAGGAGCAGCCCCTGTCCTGAGCGCTCCAGAGATCATCCACCAATGCGACCAATGCCGTTTCCGTGCTGTACCTCTGCCTGAAGCCCGACTGGTACTGGTCCAAATAAATAGCTTCATCCAGGTTCCAGGGAAGTTGTCCTGCCACAACACTCTCAACAACCTTCGCCACAAAGCAAGTATTTAGACAGTATTGTGTTTAGGGAGTGGGTCACCCTAAACAGAGCAGCTGGGCGATTCTCTGCAGATGTGATAAGAGCGGAAAAATAGTTAGATTTTGCTGCTTTTATCGCCACTAGGTAGGTCTTGATATACGCCCTCACCAGTGTCAGAATCGGATTGACTAGTCTTCCAAATGCTCTCTAGGCGTCTTTTCCGACACGTGGCAGGGAGCCAGGTACGCAGTCAGCAAACCCATCTGTACCCCACGACCCCACTTCACAAATAGGGACTCACACCCAGCTATCTGAGGAAAAGTGGTCTCCCTCGGACAAAGACTTTCCCTAATAATCACCGCCACTCCCCTGCCCCTCCCCTGAGCCCTCAGCTGATGAAATGCATGGAAACCTGGTGGACACATTTCTACGAGGGGGACCCCCCTCCTGGCCCAACCAGGTCTCCGTAATTCCTGCCAGGTCTGCACCCCCCTCCAAAATAAGATCACAAATGAGGGGGGCTTTATTAACTACCGACCTGGCATTACACATCATCAGCCGAGGGCCCCAGGCCTGAGACTCTGTGCAACCTAGTGCCCGAGTTGCGCATTGGGGGCCGGAGTGCGCAATCACTTGAATGCAGCACGTGCGCACCCCCGGGACATGATATGGCCCCCTGCGCCAGTCATATCTGCCCCTCCCACTTATTGTTTCAATTTCACTGCCCTTCCTGTAAGCCCCCGGCTCTCCGTTCCAACTACCATTTTCATCCCCTCCGCTGCGCCCACCCAACCTACAGTGGCTATATGGACTTCCCCAGGTCCATCTCTACAACCCCCTCCCCACTCCCAGATCCCCTTAAAAACTTCCCTGCTACCCTTATTTAAAAAACCCTCAACCCCTAGTTTTCACATGCCACCTCTCTAGGTCCCAAAGCCCGTCATTGAGGTAGGCCCTCGATAGTGAGGAGGGCCACATCTGTGAGAGGGGGGAATCTTGCAGCACAAGAAGATCCAGTGTGGTATACATCCCCAAGTGCAATGATAGAGGCAAAGAGCATAATCAGGGCTCCATATGATAGTTCCAAAGAAAGATGTAACATGCAGCCATTGTTCAGTGAGACTCCACTGGTATCTCCACTGTCCTCTCACGATAGTAGGAGGGGTCCTGACGATTGTATCCAAACGGGAATGACATCCAACCCACCCTCTCACGGCGGGGGGCCCTGAAATGGCCATAGATCGAAAAAATGCTCCTCCTGATGGCACGATCATGGTGTAGCAAAAGACCCCCTCAGCAGTTGCTTCACTGGCTGTGAAGGTTGTTGAGAGTGTGGTGGCGCGACAGCTTCCGCAGTACCTGGATGAAGCTGTCTATCTAGATCTGCTCCAGTCCGGCTTCAGGCCTGGGCACAGCACAGAAACGGCATTGGTCGCATTAGTAGATGATCTCTCTGGAGGGCTCGGGATAGGGGTTGTTCTATCCTAGTACTGTTAGACCTCACAGCGGCTTTTGATACCATCGACCATGGTATCATGCTGTGCTGGTTGGAGGGGTTGGGCGTGGGGGGCACCATTTTACGGTGGTTCTCCTCCTATCTCTCTGACCGGTCGCAGTTGGTGTTGGCAGGGGGGCAGAGGTCGATCCCGAGGCACCTTGTTTGTGGGGTGCCGCAGGGGTCGGTCCTCTCACCCCTCCTGTTCAACATTTATGTGAAGCCACTGGGCGAGATCATCCATGGTTTTGGGGTGGAGTTCCATCAGTACTCAGCTCAGTACTCCACCCCAGGCCATCCCAACGATGCCCTTGAAGTGATGTCCCGGTGCCTAGAGGCCATGCGGGTCTGGATGAGGAGAAACAGGCTCCGACTCAACCCTTCCAAGACTGAGTGGCTGTGGCTTCCATCATCCTGATATTGCCAGCTGGTGTCATCGCTGGCTATTTTGGGCGAGTTACTGGCCCCCACAGAGAGGGCTCGCAACTTGGGCGTCCTCCTGGATGCACGGCTGTCTTTAGAAGAGCATATGACAGCCATGGCCAGGGGGGCTTTCTATCAGGTCCACCTGATTCACCAATTGTGTCCCTTTCTGGATCGGGACTCCTTACGCACGGTCACTCAGGCACTCATCACCTCCCGCCTGGACTACTGTAATGCTCTCTACATGGGGCTCCCCTTGAGGAGCACCCAAAGGCTCCAACTGGTGCAGAATGTGGCCACGTGGGGGATTATGGGAGCCATGGGGTGCTCCCATGTGACGCCTCTCCTGCTCAAGCTGCATTGGTTCCCGGTGGTCTTCCAGGTGCGCTTCAAGGTGTTGGTTACCACCTTTAAAGCGCTCCATGGCTTAGGGCCTGGGTACTTACGGGACCGCCTTCTGCCACCGATAGCCTCCCACCGGCCAGTACGCTCCCATTGAGAGGGACTCCTCAGGGTGTCGTCGGCCAGACAATGTCGGCCGGCGACCCCCAGGGGGAGGGCCTTCTCTGTGGCAGCACCTGTCCTCTGGAACGACCTGCCCCCGGAGATACGTAGGATCCCAGATCTCCGTGCTTTTTGCCGTGCCCTTAAAAAAATTTTATTTTATCAAGCCGGGCTGGCTTAAAACCCACCCCCCTAGATATTTTTAATTGTAAATTGATTTTAGTTGGGGTGTTTTAAACTTATTGGGCCAAAATTTGTTTAATTCTTTTTAAAATTTTAAATTTTGTATGTGATGTTTTTATTCTTGGCTGTTCACCGCCCTGAGTCCTGTGGTAGAAGGGCGGTATAAAAATCTAATAAAATAAATAAATAAATAAATAAATCAGGATCAATTATCAAATTCTGCAGCATCAGTTCTGCCATCTATATATTTGGGAACTTTGGAACTGGTTTCTCCAAAGATCAGCAAACTCTGACTGTTATAAAGGAAGTCCATTTCTTAAGGATGAAGGGAAGCATTTTCATGCATTAATGGAAGGTGGCATTTCTAATTCTGTGATTGAGTTACCTTCTTCAGGATTAGACAGCAACATATTTGCACTGCCATTTTCATGGATAGTTACTGTCTCTTTTTACTTGTCTTTTGGATTCCAAAGAGGAATCACAAAGTATCTTCTCTGGAGACAGTGCTTTTATAGTTTCCACAAACCTGGTAGTTTACAAATAATCCATATCTCCAGAAGAGGCTAGAGGGATGACTGCATTTTCAAATATTGTTATGGCAAGAGGCTCTTCCTCAAAGTACTTTACTCTTTTTTTTAATAAAGTTTTTTATTTTTATTTCTCATAAACACATTTACATGTACAGTCAATTCCATCATTCTTCATTCATCTTTTCTTTCAACTTTCATTTTTAATTTTTACTTTTTCGGGGCTGCTCTTTTACCCTTTACCTTATTCCAACCTTTCTTCTTCTCCTCCCCTTCTCTTCCTTCCTCTCTCTTCTCCTACTTCCTTTGTTCTTTCTCTCCTTCTCTTTCCTACTTCCCCTTCTCTTCCCTCACTCCTCTCTTCTTCCCCCTTCTAACCTTCCCCTCTACTCCTCTTTCCTTTTCCTTTTCTTTCTCTCCTTTTCCCTTTCTTCTTTCTCCTCTTCTCTCCTCTCTCCTCCCTTCCTCTCTCTCTAATCCTTCCCCTCTCTCCTGTTGTTTCCCTTTTCAGTTCAATCAAGTGGTATTCGAGCAGCCCCGATTTTCTAATTATCTTTATTCTCATTTCAATTTCTTATTCAATTATTATTTATTTTTATTTCATCATTTGCATACATTTTTATTATATCTCACTTTTTTCCCTCCCCCACCCCCTTTCTCCTTTTACTTGACATCATCTGGGTATCTATTTTTCTAATTGCTTTCTCCCATCTATTCTCTATCTATTTTATTTCTATATTCTTATTCATATTTCTTTTCTAACCAATCATAAAATTTATCCCATGTTTTGAAATATATCGATTTCTCTTTATCTTTTATTCTCAATGTTAATCTATTCATTTCTGTACATTCTAAAATTTTCTTTATAATTTCTCCTTCCAACGGGATTTTATCTGCTTTATTGATGTGTAATACATTGAAGGCAGAACAGCAAACTCACATATCTAAACCCTGCAAGTCAAATATTCACCCAGAATACTTTATCTTCTTATCTGCAACTTTCTGTTCTTATCTTATTAACTATATTCTGACCTTGTGGCCTTTTAAGTGGAAAAAACAGATAGATTTTCTGTTATCAGTATGTGAAATATACCTAGTTCTATATCCCAACCCAAGGCTATGCAGAAGAAGCTGTCAATCTACTAGCCAGTACCTCAAGACCTTTGTATCTGGATGGGGAGGAAGAGACCAGTTCAATGAAAACTGAGTTGCCTTGGATATTTCACTCTCCTAGTTTTACGATATCATAGAATCTCTTCTGGCTTTCAGGGACCTTGCCTCACAAGTTCCTGGTTGTGACAACCTGATCATTACATTGGGCTCTAGGGATCGATTGGGCTGTTGCTATTGTACCCACTGTTAGGATATGGTGTAAGTCTAACAAGTTGTCCAGGCAATATATGTGTACTATCACTTTAAATGTATTCTGCAACTTTATGTAATACTGTAACAGATGTAATGCTGAGTAATTGTACTGATGAGTCATTGCATTGCTGACTTCACTTATCTTAAGTGGATAATTACTAGTGTAAACTGTATATAAGGAGGAAGCCTTAAGAAGCTATAGTCATTTTTGGACCTGCTCTCATCATTGCTTGACTTGCTGCTTGACTTGCTGGTTGAAACTGTTACTGTTGTGTGTGAAGAAGTGGATGGATCTGTTACCATCGTGATTTGTTACCAGTGTTGAATTGCTGTTTATTACCAACTGCTGTTTGTCTGGTAAGAAGATATCTGTAACTTCGGATTGATTTGAATGGCTAAAGACTTGGATTGACTAAAAGACTCTGCAACTGTTTTTCACTACAAAGTAAAAGCTTTGTTAAACCAGTTTGTATGTATTGTATTCATTGGTCTCAGTACCGTTTCTCTATGCACTTACTCTGCTGGTTGGTAACACAACAATATCCTTAATACCTACCTACCTCCTACACTGCAACCTCCTTACCTGATCTCCTTGACTCCAGATTGGCAGTGGACGTCCTTCTCTGGGAATGCAGTCTGAGGTGGCTCAGGAGCTGAGGGCTTCCATCACAGCCATGAATGTCCACCAGGTCATCAAGAGCCTGACTTCACATTTAGTATTCTGTCAGAGCAGCAGCAATGTGATTTGAAATTGAGAGAGCTTATGCTGTCCCCTTGTCATGATCAAAACACAGCCTGATTTCCTAGGGATTCTCCAATATCATGACCCCACAGGGAAACTGAGTACAATTCTGTAAATTGGTCTGCTTTAGCGACTACTTGCTGAGCAGTTTCAGGGGATGCTGGGGACTATCACTGTTGGTCTGCTGCATGAGCCATGCATGTTGGTTGCTTGGAACAAGGTGGCTGCTGAGGCCTTGGATTGGATTACACCTATCTCTCTCTTTTTTGTCACTCTCCATGCTTTACAGAAGAGTTGAGAGATCAATAGAAGAGACACTTAGACTATTGCTGGTGTTCAGTAGGGATGAACTCTACTGAACACAGGTGAAAACCATGTCAGAGTTTGTAGCAATCCAGCCAGCACACAAGTAAATAATTCAGCAGGATTCAATTATAGAAGAAACTTCTTTACATACAATAATATAGAACATGATGCATGTATACAATACCCATGCAGCTCTTGCAATGTGGGAGCAAGTACAAGCACAAGAAGTAGAAGCAAGGATCAGAACTAGAAGCAAGCTTATATACACAGAATAGTTAAACTAAGCCACGCCCAGGCTCCGAGCTGTTCAACATGGCTCTCAGTCACCAAACAAGTTCCTATTGGCTGACTTGTTGTTATAGCTATTCCAGTTTATATATACTGCTATATATACCGCTATTAAATACTTGGTTGTGGCTATGAGGGTGGCAAAGAGTCAGTACTTCTCCACCCTTACTGTATCTGCAGAATGCTATCCCACACCCCTATTTTGTGTGACAAGGACCCTCCTAGGTAGGGAGGACTTGGAGAACTTCTTTCATGGATATATTGAGGTATGTGTATGGCATGTGTTGGATTAAATCACAAAGGTCTCAGCAGTATTTCGTTACTCCTATGAGTCATCAGTACTATGCAAGCTGTCCTGGCTGCTACATGGTTTCCAGCAGTGGTGAAATCCAAATTTTTTTACTACCAGTTCTGTGAGTGTGGCTTGGTGGGCATGGTGTGGCTTGGTTGGTGTGGTTTGGTGGGCATGGCAGGAGAAGGATACAGCAAAATCTCCATTCCTTCCCCACTCCAGGGGAAGGATACTGAAAATCCCCATTCCCTCCCCACTCCTTGGGGAAGGATATTGGAAAATCTCCATTCCCACCCCACTCTGGGGCCAGCCAGAAGTGGTATTTGCCAGTTCTCCAAACTACTCAAAATTTCCACTACTGGTTCTCCAGAACCTGTCAGAACCTGCTGGATTTCACCGCTGATTTCCAGGTGCAATTCAAGGTACTATTTCTGTGCTTACACTTTCCTATGTAATCAGGAATGTTAATGGCTGCATGAGGGCTTGGTTCTTGAAGGCATTGTTTTTTCTATAATTACTGAATTCTTTTCATTTTACTGATTATCATTTATTTAAAGGGTCGCACAATTACATACAACTCTTGGTAGCTTTTAGTGGATTAAAATATCAAAATAGATGGAATAAAGCATGAAATATGGCTGCATTAAGAAATCAGGATCAAGTATCAAATTCAGCAGCAAGTTCCACCATTTATATATAGTCCCTTTGGGACTGATTTTCCCAAAGATCAACAAACTCTGACTGTTATAAAGTCCATTTCTTAAGGATGCAGGAGAAGCATTTTCATGCATAAATGGAATGTGGACAAAACAGTATTTTGAATTCTATGATTCAGTGAGTTGCCTCCTTCAGGCTCAACATATTTGCTGTTTGTTTATTTGTTTTATTAAATTTCTATAACTTAAGGTGGCATATATGGCAGTCAATTTGCTCCATAATGACCCAATGAAAAGGGGAATTGTTCTCGCTCACTCTGTCTAACCTTCTTCATAAGTATTTTAAGAGCTTCCTTTGCTAGGTAGACTTGAACCTACAGCATCTTGTACAACATATGAACCTCTAAATCCATCACCATGCAGTGTTGCATTACATAATACCGTAGTACTTTAGTATTCTTCCTCAAGCCTTTTTCATTTCTTCCCACCACACCTTTTTATCTGTCCTTAAATGAACCAGGAAAGCTTCTTCTCATAGACAATGCTTTAATCATCTCTGCCGTCTTGGCAAACCAGTCAAAATATGTAAACTCATAATGGTGATACATTTTAATTTTCAAAATTGGCTTATCTTTTGGTGGCACATTTTTCATGTACAGGATTAAATATTTGAGGGTCTATTATCCACAGATAGTCTTATTCATGAGCATATATAGAATATATGGATACTTTTTTAAAAGCTGAAGAAAAAACTACTGAATATATTCATGGGCCCAATATCACAGACCAGATAAAGGCAGAAATCACAGGGACTTGTAGTTGATCTTATTATGATCTCAGTGAAAATGTGCTTTACAAGTCTGTTGCCTGCCCATGCACACAACTACTTGAAAGTATAAGGGAGAAGCTAAATAAAATTCTAGGAACTCCTCAGGGTCAAGATGAATGAAAACAGTAATAGGAATAATTTGTGTTCCAATGGCATCAATAGTCATCCATTCATAGTATACATGAAAAAAGCAGGATAAACATAATAGCATGTCATATTATTATGCAGTGGATGGTTTCATAAAATTGCTATTATGCTAAGATCAATTATCCAAGGTCTACAAAATATCTAGGGATTTGGCTAATGGCCAAATGTTCTTCAATTAAGGAAGATAATTATGACAAAATATTACAACAAATAAAAAAAGATTTAGAAAGTTGGCAAAATTTACAATTGTCACTTATGGGGAGGATTGCATCTATCAAAAATGAACATATTACCAAGAGTATTATTCTTATTCCAAGTTATACCAATAAAACCAGGGAAAACATGTTTTGAAGACCTAAATAAATTAACCACAAAATATATTTGGCAAGGGAAAAAAACTTACGATCAAATTAAAACTATTGCAGGACACCAAAGACAAAGGAGGCTTTGCATTACCAGAGTGGGAAATATATTATCAGGCAGCAGCATTAATTTTGCTTAAAGATTGGATTGAACTAAAAAATAAAAGGATCTTGGCCATAGAAGGACATGATCTACAATTGGGATGGCATGTGTTTCTATGGGATAAAAAACATAAATCACACAGTTATTTCCAAAGACATATAATTAGGAAGGCCTTATTACAGACCTGGCAAAAAAATTTTAAAAAATCACTATACAAAAATTCCAAATTGGTTGTCCACAATGGAAGCACTGAAATATCCAAATTTAACAGACATAGATAAAGTACCGTATTTTCCGGCGTATAAGACGACTGGGCGTATAAGACAACCCCCTACTTTTCCTGTTAAAATATAGGGTTTGGGCTATACTCGCCGTATAAGACTACCCCTCTTCCAACACACACCAAATAAAAATTAAAAAACATCAGATTTGATTTCAATATGGTAATTTTAATTCAAATGCTTATGCCTTTCCAAGAATCTAGTACACCAGGATACAGTGGCCTTAAATCTGTTGCTGTGATCTGGGTTAGATTTGGCCCACTGAAGTGCAAACAAACGTATTTTATTTCGTGTCACTACATAACCGTTTTGGCAATGCTCATTCACCATGTCTGCTACATGTTTTTCGAGTTCTGGCCAATGTGGGGTGCCTCTTCTTAATGCACACTTACCCCTTGGCATACTCTTTAACGCTTTTACATTTGCTTTCCAGTCCCGAACCATCTTTTCTGTTACTCCATATTGTCTTGCAGCAGCACAGTTATTATGTTCCATGGCAAAGTTTACAACTTTAAGTTTAAAACTGGCTTCATATTTCTTTCTTCTTGCTGGTGGAGCCATGATGGGGTCTTGACTGTTATATTTGTATACTATACTGTATGTACTGTTGCTGTACTGTATGTATTGTTGCTGTACTGTAGAGAAAGGTAATGGGCTATGCTAGGTGTAGTGGCAAGAGGGCTATTTTGTACCAGGTTTTTTTCCTTCACCCATGCAGCCTTGTCGAGATCCGCACACTTCATGAATCTGAGTTGCTGGCACTGACTGATGACATTGACAGAAAGCTGTGCCAATCTAGTCAAGGCTGCATGCTGCTGAATGCTGGAACCAGCTGGCTGCTGAGCGGAGCTTCTCCCAGGCATCTAGGGCGGTATTACCAACGCTCCGACTTCCCCAGCTGACCCCCACTGATGGCGAGCTCCACCGGTCTGGGGAAGTCAGAGCGTCGGTAATATCTCCCTGGATGCCTGGGGGAAGCTCCGCGCAGCAACCAGCTGGTTCCAGCATTCCAAGGAGGTCCACGGTGAAAGCGGCGCCGCGGTCGACCTGGGCCAGCACCTTGCACACCTGGCTCTGCGTCTCCATTATGAGAAGCTCCATGCGACTTCGCATGTCTCCGCCCCAGTCGCACAGCTCTCGCAATCCACTCACCGGAGGAGCCATGAAGTGCTCGCACCGCCTTGCCAGATCTTCCTCATCCTCCTTTCCCCATGGCTTTTCCGGTTGTAATTGCTGCTGCTGCTGCCACCGAGGCTGCTCCTTCATCTCCGCCCACCGTACCAGACCCAGCCCAGCCAGCACCGCCGTGGCTCCCGCAGTCCAAGCAGATCGGCACCCGGGCTCGCAGGCGAAGGGTGGGAGTGCGCAGCGCACTTTCCTGGCTTGGCGCCAATCCGGACGGCTGCAGTAATGGTGAGAGTGGGCAACCTCGGGAGAGCCATTTCGGGACTCCGTTTTGCACGTGTAGCGGATCCCAGTTACCAAGAAACCCGGAGAAGAGGCACAAGGGGGGTTTATCAAAAAGGAGCTTTAAAAGAGGTTTCGATACAGAGGACGCGGCGAGCATGGACACCGTCCACACAAACAGGCACCAAAGTCTCATTGCGGCAACATTAAGCCGTGACTTTACATGCCTCCTAGTTTTAGGCTGCTTGTTCCAATGCCTTCGCGATAAGCCGGCAGAATCAAAACTCTTTTTTTCTTTCTTTCCCCCTCTCTCTCTCTCTCTCTCTCTCGGCAGCTTTGAACCCGTGGAATTGGGGGGGGAGAGGGAATGTTATCAGCAACAAACAAAAAAAAAAAGTGTGTTTGTGGAGAGGGGAGGTAGTGGTAAAGGCGGCAGACCAGGTTTTTTTCCCCCAAGCCGATCTCTTTCGCGGCGTATCCAGCCCGACCCCATTCAGAAGAAAGGCTGCAGCCGGAAAGAAACGGGGGGGGAAGACATCTGTACCTTTTGTTACATACACACACACGAAACCCACAGTTTTCTGGCCTCTCGCGCAGATCTGTTGTGGGGTGGGGTGGGTGGGAGCCACATAATTCCGGAGGCGAAAAGGGGCACAGGGATATTTCCAGAAATGAGCGAAATAATGCAATCCACGTAGCGACGCCCATATTCTCCCGTTCAGATTCTACCTCTGGCTGAGAGAAAACTGCCTTGAAAGTTTCTCTGCTGCCCTCCCACCCTTTAAACCTGAGACCCTGCCTCGTTTGCAGACTAGAGCACTTCTTTCCCCCGCCCGATTAGCCCAGGTTAAAATCTTAAAAGCTCGGGCGCCCCTCAAGCCGCTTCTCCCAACATCGGGATGAACGAGAAAGCCGTTTTAGCTTCACCTATTCTTCCACACACACCCCTCCACCCCGGAAGGTAACTTAGCGCTGCTCCTCCTTTCCCCATGGCTTTTCTGGTTGTAATTGTTGCTGCTGCTGCCACCGAGGCTGCTCCTTCATCTCCGCCCGCTGCACCAGACCCAGCCCGGCCAGCACCGCTGTGGCTCCCGCAGTCCAAGCGGATCGGCACCCGGGCTCGCAGGCAAAGGGTGGGAGTGCACAGCGCACTTTTCTGGCTTGGCGCCGATCCGGACGGCTGCAGAAGGAACTGGGCACCGGCTGTCATGTCTTTTCTGCTGTGCGGGATTCGGCACCTGGGCTCCCGGGGTTTAAGCCTCCGGGCCGGCCCGCGCTGCTCCAGGATGTTCGCTTCGGGCTCCTTGGAATCACTGCCGGGCGGTTCTTCCCATTGGGGCGATGGTGGGTGGCTGCGAGCCTGGAAGAGGTGGTGAAATGCAGAGCAATACCTCGTGGGGAAGGAGTTCGCCGTGGCTCCCGCAGTCCAAGCGACACCGATCGCTGCCACCCACCATCGCCCCAATGGGAAGAACTGCCCGGCAGCGATTCCAAGGAGCCCGAAGCGAACATCCTGGAGCAGCGCGGGCCGGCCCGGAGGCTTAAACCCTGGGAGCCCAGGTGCCGAATCCCGCACAGCAGAAAAGACATGACAGCCGGTGCCCAGTTCCTTCTGCAGCCGTCCGGATCGGCGCCAAGCCAGGAAAGTGCGCTGCGCACTCCCACCCTTCGCCTGCGAGCCCGGGTGCCGATCTGCTTGGACTGCGGGAGCCACAGCGGTGCTGGCCGGGCTGGGTCTGGTGCGGCGGGCGGAGATGAAGGAGCAGCCTCGGTGGCAGCAGCAGCAACAATTACAACCGGAAAAGCCATGGGGAAAGGAGGACGAGGAAGATCTAGCAAGGCGGTGCGAGCACTTCATGGCTCCTCCGGTGAGCGGATTGCGAGAGCTGCGCGACTGGGGCGGAGACATGCGAAGTCGCATGGAGCTTCTCATAATGGAGACGCAGAGCCAGGTGTGCAAGGCGCTGGCCCAGGTCGACCGCGGCGCCGCTTTCACCGTGGACTGCTGGGAAAGAAAGGAAGGTGACCCGAATTCTGGGGTAGAGTGGGGACGCGTTCCTTTCTCATGGGCCGTGCACTGCCTGGCACCTCTTGTAGGTTGGAACTAATTTGGAGTACAGCTTCCCCTCAATGTTGCCGGCGCTCCCAAAGTGTCATCGGTCAGCACCAGCAACTCAGATTCGGGTACCCGGCGTATAAGACGACCCCCGACTTTTGAGATGATTTTCCTGGGTTAAAAAGTCGTCTTATACGCCGGAAAATACGGTAATTAGGTTTAAGGATTTGATAAAGGAACAGGGAAATTTGAAAACCAAACAAGAATTAGAAGACCAGGGTATAGATATAGACTGATGGACATACACACAAATTCAGTCCAAATATAGAAAGGATATAAAATTATATGAATTTCAAAACGAGCAGTAGGAATTAGATAGAATTTTACAGGGAAAAACTAATTAGCAAAATATACAAATATTTACTGAGATATAAGATGGAAGATGAGGTGGTTAAAGAGACATGCTGGGCAAAAAAATTTGGATACAGTATAGAACTGGAGAAATGGGAAAAATTGCGGGAAACAAATGTAAAATTGACAATGTCAGCAGCATACAAGGAAAACCAGGACAAGATGTTTTATAGATGGCATCTCCCACCGGCAAGACTCACCAAGATGTTTCCAAATACATCACCGATTTGTTGGAAATGTAAGAAATCTTTTGGAACATATTATCATTTATGGTAGACATGTGCATCTGCAAAAAAATATTGGACTAAAATCAAAAAGTGGCTTGAAGAGATAACTGAACACAATATAGACTGAAAACAGGAACTATTTTTATTGGGAATACTCTCCAGAAACCATACCAAAGAAATGCAATATCTAATTTTACACATTATAATGGCAGCCAGGATAACATATACACAGAATTGGAAAAGCAACATTATACCAAAAGAGGAAGAGGTGATAAGGAAAGTCTTGGATTGTGCAGAGATGGACAAATTGACGAAAGAGATAAAAGAAAAAGATGAAATGGAATATTATTTAATATGGAATAAATGGTATAAATGGCTAGAGGTCAGGAATAGCAAGAAAGAAGGATTACTAATATGCCACTAAACAGACAATGTAAAGTAATATAAAGATACAATAATATGTATAACAGATAAAGAAATACATACATAAATAAGGAACAAGGGAACCACAAATATAAATATATGTAAAGATGAGGAGGGGAAAATGTGAATTTTAGAAGAACACCAATATGAAATTGTTGTAAAATGGAAAATTTATGTTTTGTGTTTGTTTCTGTTCTTGTTTTTAAAGAAAAATTAATAATAAAAATTATTTTAAAAAAAAAGACAGCCATTTTTGCTTTGGCCCCCAACCTTTGGAATAGCATGCTTCCCAAAGTAAGATCAGCTCCCACCCTCTTGGCTTTCCTAAAACCTGGCTTTGCCAACGGGATTGGTACCCCAATGGGGGAACCCTATTTTGGAGGTGACAGTAGATCAGTAGAATATCTCCACCTGGTCTATACATCAGTTTTTTATCCATTTTAATGTTAATTTTAATGTCTTAGCTTTTAATGTCTGATATTTTAATGTTTTAATCCTATAATAGTTTATTCTGTATTTATGCTTATACTTATTGTATAAGTCGCCTACAATCACTTGTTGGACAGTATAAAATATTTAATGAAGGAAGGGAAGGGAAGGGAAGGGGAGGGGAGGGGAGGGAGGGAGGGAGGGAGGAAGGAAGGAAGGAAGGAAGGAAGGAAGGAAGGAGAAAGAAAGAAAGAAAGAAAGAAAGAAAGAAAGAAAGAAAGAAAGAAAGAAAGAAAGAAAGAAAGAAAGAAAGAAAGAAAGAAAGAAAGAAAGAAAGAAAGAAAGAAGAGACCTCACAGGCCTAGAAAATTGCCAGATTCTATTGGAGTGCAGCTGGAAATTGTAAGGTAAGGTAACAGAAATCCCTAATGCCATTGTGTAATTCCATTTGATTTTTGATAGCCATAGGTTATCCCAAAATCTCTCTTTTCAACTAAATTACTTTCTTCCAGTGTGGCTATTACAATCCGTAACAGACTTGGAAGGAAACTTGGAGGTCATCTAGTCCAACCTCCTGCTCACGCAGGAGACCTGTACTAGGGATTCGAACCGCCAAACTACCGACCTTTCTGATTGACAAGCTCAGTGTCTGAGCCACCTAGTCAGGGTAGGTGGATGGAAACATCAATAGATGGATACATCAAGGTAGGGTTAGTAAATCGATAATAGCATAGCAAATACAATAGATATGTCTATACGTTCACAGGTTAGAATAAATACAATAATAAAAGCAATTTTATTATTGTAGTTTTAATTTAACAGTAGGAATGAAGAAAATTGCATATTATTTTCTGGCCAAATATTTCCTTTCTTGAAGTAAATATCTTTAAAGCCAGATAGTTGAAGAACATATGATACTTTTACGCTTTCCATGCTTTTTCTTCAGTATGAAGAATCAGTATGAAGCAATATATATGAGCAGAAAAAGACCCAGATATTTCTTATCAACAATTAGTTCCAGTTTGGTGTAGTGTTTAAAGCATCAGGTTAGAAAACAGGAGAGTTCAGTTTAAGTCTGCCTTAGGCCTGAAACTATCTAGGCGATAGGGTTGCCAGGTGTCCACTATTTGAGCGGACAGTCCACTTTTTTCACATTATGTTCACTATTTTTTTCACAAAATAGTGGACATTTTTTTTATTCAAAAGCTTTCTGATGAAATGGTACGTAATCTAAAGCTGTACAGTCTAAGAGAATAAGGATAGGAGAATCACGTTTTGTCTTTTTTTTCATAAGTTAGAATGAGACAAAGATCAAATGCTCATTGTAATAATCACATTTTACACAACAGCGTAAAAATGCATTAAAGTAGTTATCTTTTGATATCAAAAATGTAGTGCTGAAGGTTTTTGCCGAATTTTCGAATTCTGCGAAGAAACGAGAAGAGTTGAAATCATTTTTTGAGTTTTGCGAGTCAGAATTCCATGAAGTTTTGTGCCATGTTCCAACACGTTGGTTAAGTTTGTTTAAAGTGGTCGAAAGACTTCTTTTAAACTGGATACCTCTAAAATCGTATTTTATTTCTCTTGGATCTGATGAGTGCCATAAGGTTATCTGGAACCTTATTTCGGATCAGGAAAATGAACTCGCAAAGGACGATGAACCAACAATTTCAGAATTGTATTTTATTTCACACACTTCTTCATGTCAATAATGCAAGACACCTACTGAAGCTGGAACGCAAGAAAATTCTTGCATGTGATCTTCACATTATCATGTGTAAGCTGCGTGATTCTTTGCAAAAAAAATACGATGAGCAGTTTTTTGGAATGAAAGTTTTATTTGCCTTACGTAAAAAACATTTGCCTGAGAATGCCGTGCAAAAGTTCAAGAAAGAAGCCATCAACGTGTATCAAAGAGCCATTGCGTACCTAGAAAAGTGGTATAATTTCACCGATTCAGTATATGAGACACTAAGTTGTTTCAATCTAATTGATCTCAATAATCCTCCAACTTTAGAAGAAATGACGAACATCAGGTTATTATCACCATGGCGAGAAGAACTTCCACCCAACACTCTCTTCGATGAAATTTCTGCCTTAGAAGAAGTTTATGTTCATCTGCAGGGCGATTCATCCCTTGATAAGTGGACGTACTTTTTCAAGAAAGGGCTAGCTCCGACTTTACTGAAACTGTTCCAGTATTGTGCATCAATTCTGGTATTAAATGCAAACGTTGAACGAATTTTCAGCGTCATGGGAAATTTGTGGACTGACGAACGTAACCGACTGCTTGTATCAGTTTGAACTGAACTTTGCATATTTTTTAATATTTCTCAACGTTGTACTGAAATTAAAGAATTATTCCTTAAACACAAAGAATTGATCAAAGCTGCGCAGTCAAATAAAAAATACACACGACAGCAAAGTAAAATGTAATTTAATATTTTACATATTATTATAATATGTTTGATGTTTTGAATTTTAAGTAAAGTTTTGAAGTGATTATTTTAATACATGTTAAAATGTTTGTAAGAAAATATATAATTTAATTGTAATTTTTTTTTTTTACTACTAACCCCCCAACCCCACCCCACACCCCGCTTGCCTGCTATTTTTTGGAAGCAGACCTGGCAACCCTACTAGGCGATCTTGAACCAATCACTGTCTTTTATGTTGAGGAAGAAGGTAAGGGCAAACCACTTTAGAAAATTTTGCCCCCAAAATTGAAGGGATTTTTCCTGTGAGTCATCAAGACTCAAGTCACACCAGAAAAAGAAGGAAAGAGGCTTAAAAAAAGAGTGGTTTTTGTAAGTTTTAACTACTTGATATATTATTTGTAAGTATTATATGTCTTACCTTTGGAATTAAAAATGAATGCTGGTGATGAAATAACATTTTAATAATACTTTCTTCCAGTGAACCCATTGTGACCTCAGGAAGTTGTAAAGTAGTCCTTTTCATATTAAATCAAATGTCTCTAGCTCACAAGACCAGTTGTTGCCTTTCTCCTTCCTCAGACTGCAATGATTAATACAAACAGATGAAAAGGGGGGAAAGAGCTAATAAAATTATTAACCAGAAACAAATCAGAGTGAATGCTCTAATTATTGTCTTGTTCAAATTCTTGTGCATTTTGTTTTTTTTAAAAAAAGACATGAGTTGATTTGGCTACTTCTGACTCCATGGACATCCATGTTGTCTTCTTGGATACAGTACTGTGCAATTGCTATTCCTTAAAGGTCTACCAGCCACATATTTGTTTGTTCATATTGTTAGATTTCTGTTCCATTTCCCCTCAAGGCAGCATAGATAGCACTTTCTCCCCACCCACTCTGTCTCCTCCCACAACAACCCCATGAACCTGAATCTCCTCAGTCGTATTATTATGTGTTCAACTCCGAATACTTTCTTAGCCTTCTTCAGTTCCTTTTCATTTCTTTCCATCTCCCAAGTGAGACACTGCCAATTTTTTTAGATGGCCACCATCCTCTTTTTACCTGTTCTTTGGACTCCAAACTCCACATCTTCAGAAGAGGCTGGTGTGCATTTTTAAAATATTTTTGTGGCAAGGGTCTCTCCCTCAATGTACCTAACTCTGTTGATCTTTTGTTAAAAATACGAGTTCAGAAGTGAAGATCTTTTCAGAATTCATGTGGAGACGTTTAAGGGTTTTTCCTATAAACTTGCACAGTAATGCATATATACTCACATGCATTTTGACTAATTTGTTGCAATTCAAATTATGCAACAGCAAACTCTTCTACTAAGGGAGTAGTAACTCTTTGTTTGCTAATTATGGTACATCTTGTTCTAATAGGCAAGTGGATAGAAAATGTGCCTTTGAGCTTTCATTTCATTTCAAAGCATTTTCTTCCTATTGGGTGCCTGAAAGAATTAGTTCAAGAGTTTGTTGGTTGATTATTTAGTGATGGTTAATTATTTAGTGTTGGTTGATTATTTAGTGATGTCTCTGCCTTATCTTAAGACAATATTTAAGAGCACTAAATAGTGGCATGTAACACATTGAGGTAGAGCTGCAAACTCACATAACTGGATGGTTTTTCTTCTTACCTGAAGCATTCTGATCTGATCTTATCAACTATGTTCTAACCTTGTAGCATTTTGAAAAGCCAGCTAGATTTTCTGTTAGCAGTATGCAGATAATACCCAGCTCCACTTCTCAATCCCAGACTGTGCAGATGAAGCTGTCAATCCACTAACTCAGTGCCTCAAGGCTGTTTGCATCTGGTTGGGGAGGAGCAGACCAGTTAATTCCAGGCAATGCATAATAACAGAGTTGGAAGGATCTTGGAGATCTTCTAGCTCAACTCCATGCTCCAGCAGGAGACCCTATATCATTCCAGACAAATGGCTGTCCAATCGTTTCCTAAGAACCTCTAGTGATGAAGCACCCACAACCTCTGGATTGGTTCATTGGTTAGTTGTTTTCACTGTCAGGAAATTTCTTCTTAATTCTAGATTTCACCCATTACTTCTTGTTCTAGCGTCAGGTGCTTTTGAAAATAGGTTGACCGCCCTCTTCTCTGTGAGACCCCCTCAAATATTGGAAGATTAATATCATGTCACCGCTAGTTCTTTTCTTTGTAAGATATCTCCACTGCATCCATTGTTCAGAAAAACTCTCTGCAAACCAAAATACAGAATCTCTTGTCAGTTTTTGACTAGTTAAGATACTGCCAGGCAACAAATCCATTTTCCAAAATTGATCTATTGTCCCAGGAAAGTCCAGTCAAATTGTTTCTAGTTATATATAATAAATACATTCTCCAATCTCCATCAATCTTCTTAAGACAGTTCAGTTCATCACTCATCCAACCTGTCAATTTTAAGTCTATAAAATTCATGTTTTAGCCTTCTGAAACATGCCTTCTGTTTTCCAGCCATTTTCTTCTTCAGATCTCCAACAATGACTTAGATTCCAATCGATCCAATTTTAAGTCTGGCTTGGCTGAAGTCATGTGCATCTGGGTATCCTCTTTAAGTTGATTTGAAACCCTGGTAATTTTATCAAGTTTTTTCACCAAAGTTTTCAATTTTATCTTGTAAATTACAAAGAGATTCTAGGGTATGGCTACCCTCAACCTTTTCTTCTCTCCCCCATCCAGTTCAGAATTGCATAGTCTCTTATATTGGTCCTGTCTCTGGAATATACTGCTCCCTCCCTGGGAAACTTTGGTATTCTTGCTGAGAATTCCCACTCCTTCTCCAGTTGTACTTTATATCACAATATAATGTTTTGTATTCTGTTCTATATCTTATTTATGTCATCCCTGTCCTGTTGGAATTAAAGCTGAATGCACCTAACACTCCCTCCTCCATAAGAGATAAGTTGGATGGGGAATGTTTCCATGAGTGAGGATGGGCTTCATCCTGTGTTCAGACACTTAATCAATTAACAGCACCATGTTTCTTTGGGTGATTAACATTGGATTGTTTGTTTGTTTGTTTGTTTGTTTGTTTGTTTGTTTTCTATAGTGACCATCTCACTAATACAATGACTCTTTGGAACCTCTGAGGAAGTGCTTGATGTTTCCACTTTGCTATATTTACATTCTTTATGGAAATTCTTGCTGTAACAGGAGTTTTGAAGTGGTCTACACTATTTTATTTTAAATTCCTCCAGATGTTATAGTTTGGACCAAGTAATTTAACAACCAGTTCTGTCCTAATAATTTCTTCCAACAGCCAGTTTGTCAAACTGCTCAGAAAGTTAACAACCGGTTCTCCCGAAGTGGTGCGAACTGGCTGAATCCCACCACTGGTTTGGACTCATATAATATATTCAGTCCCTAAATCATGAGTAATATTAAGTAACAGGCCCTCTCCTTTGGGTATTTTGAATTAAAGGAGAATTTAGGTGGCTAATGAAACTAACAATAATCATTATAACAAGTTGTGACTAAACACATATATGAATTAAAAGCAATGCACCTTGTGGTTTTTGATTTCTAAATAGTCTCTTAAATTACTAGCTATACATGAAGATAATATGTGGGGATCCATATAGTTTTCAGGAGGTGTTAAATTTCACAGAGATGGACCAGTTATTGAAAAAACTTGTTTCTTGGGCCTCGTCCCCCATTTCATGAGCTGAACTGGTGCAGAGGTTAGACTGCAGTACTGCAGGCTGACTCTGCTGACTGTCAGCAGTTCGATTCTGACCAGCTCAAAGTTGACTCAGGCTTCCATCCTAGCAAAGTAAGTAAAATGAGGACCCAGATCGTTAGGGGCAATATGCTGACTTGGTAAACCACTTAGAGAGGGATGTAAAGCACTATGAAACTGTATATAAGTTTAAGTGCTTAATTGCTATTGTTATTTTGAGGAGGAGCAACTCAGGAGATATCTTCATGTAAGGAGCAAACAGAACAGGAAGATATCTTCTGAATGAACTTATTCCATATGTAGAAAAAGGCCTTATATTTGTGAAACAATCACCCACAATACTTTTCAGAAGTTGTTCCAACTATAGTTTCTTTTATTTTACTGAACTACATGTTATTTATTTGCTTATGTAGGTTTTCTGCACATATTGTGCTGTGATCCCGCAGTTATTCTCTCTCATATATATATATATATATATATATATATATATATATATATATATATATATATATATATATATATATATATATATATATATATATATATAATCAATCCTGAGCAATTCTGATGAGGGATTCTTCTTATCATAGCAGTCCTATGACAATCAACCTTGTGATATACAGATGTCTGATCTTAATGGATTTTCTTCAGGAAGAAAAATGATAGAAGATGTGGTCAGAAAAGGCACTAGCAATAGCACTTAGGCTTATATACTTCTCCATAGTGCTTTAAAGTACTCTCTGAGTGGTTTACAATGTCACCATACTGCCTCCAACAATCTGGGTCCTATTTTACCAATCTCAGAAGGATGGAAGTCAACATGAGTCAATATTGAGCTAGTCAGGATCAAACTCCTGGCTGTGGGCAGAGTTAGCCTGCAATCCTGCATTCTAAAAGCTTCATCACCACTTCTTCCTCCACAATAGAGGAACAAAGATGGAATTGTCAGCCTGGATGTACTGTACTGAGGAGCACAGGAATCAACAACAGAATTCAAGAGTTACTCCAACAATTAGGCATGCATGTAAAGTTGCATGGAATATATGAACAACTGTAGTTCATGTAATTCAGAACCTTAATTTTTTAAAAAAGATTAATTCCAAAGAATGGTAGCTATGGAATGCTAATAAGCTTTTAAGAAACATTTTTAATATGAAACGAAGGGTTAGAGATTTGCAGAGAACAAAAATAAATACATGAAGTAGAAGCCATGCTAAATAGGACCTATGTGTTTAGTATTTGTACAAAGCACACCAGATCAGTGATGTGGCAGGGCTGAGCTCATAGAATAAAAGATTGGAGATGTCAGACCTATCTCTTCTCCTAGGAACAGATTCTTGCTATACTCCTGGTCTGCTTTCTGGCCTTGATGTACCATTTTCCCCCGAAAATAAGACCCTGTCTTATATATTTTTGAACCCTGAAATAAGCACTTGGCCTTATTTTCAGGGAGGTCTTATTATTTTGGGGCACATGGAGCAAGACAGGGCTCCTCTTGCCATCTTACCTGATTTCCATCTCTGCCTCCCTAACCCTAAGCAGAGGAAATGGTGGGGACTGGTTGCACATGCATTTAAATATTTTTGGGGAGGGCTTATTTAAGAGGAGGGCTTATTTTCGGGGGAGGGCTTATTTTCGTGCATGTGCTCAAAAACCCAATTGGGCTTATTATCCGGGGAGATCTTATTTTTGGAGAAACACGGTAGCTGCTTGGTAAATATTGCTGCCACTTCTCATCTTCTACTGGAAACTTTGTTACCTGGTATTGTTATCCTCAAACTGGCATGTAAAAATAGATAAGACTCACATAATATATACCTTTCTTGCAAATAATAATGATAACAATTGTTGATAGGAAAGACAAAAAAACTCTGAATTGCAGCACCTGGAGACATCAGAAGAGAAAGAACTAGAAAATGTGGTCAGAAAACACAATAGCAATAGCACTTAAATGTATATACTGCTCCATAGTGCTTTAAAGTATTCTCTGAGTGGTTTACAATGTCAGCAAACTGCCCCCAGCAATTTGGGTCTTCATTCTACCAACCTTGGAAAGATGGAAGGCTGAGTAAACCTTGAGCTCCATCAGGATCGAATTCCAGGCTATAAGCAGAGTTTGCCTGCAACACTGCATTCTAACCACTGCATCACCATAGAATGCAAAGACCTGCAAATAGAAGTAGGATGACTGTGACAAAAGAAAGCAAAGATGGCAATGGCAATAGCCACCAGGTTCAATTCCAAAACATCTGGAGCAGCGATGAAATCCTGCTGGATCTATCCGGCTCGCATGAACCAGTAGCACCGGCAGCGGGAAGGTCTGTCCACCCGCTGGGACGCCATTACTTCTCATTTTTGACTCTCTGCGCATGCACAGAAGGCACATATGCACGTAGCACGTCCTCCCGCGTGCTCCGGTTCCCAACCCGGTAGCAAAAGTAAATGGATTTCACTGCTGATCTGGAGCATCATTTAAGCACCAATGGCATGGAACAAAATATCAATTGATAAAAATTATATTCAGTATCACCCCTACAGTCTACCCCAATTAGTCCCACATATGCCGATCTCAATCGAACCATTTTGCTTAAGTACTATGCTATGTTAAATGTTATTTTCATATTCTGGCCGCATATAAGTTAAGGTTTTTTTTTTGTTTTTTTTTTTAAATTTGATTTATATGCCGCCCTTCTCCGGAGACTCAGGGCGGCTTACAGTGCATTCAGCAAGTTGTTTTTATATGGGGATCCCAATGGGTCATTCATTGGTATATAGATCAAGGTACCTGTCTCTCACCCTCTAATACAGGCAACAATCAAATAGGATGTGAGCCAGGTCTTCTACCTCTGCCGCTCTGCAAATGCAGAGATGTCCATTGTAGGATATAGAATGGAATCTCCCATATCTGACCATTGGGTCAAGCCAGGGGTGGGTTCTACTTACCTTTACTACTGGTTCGCAGTGGGGCCGCATGAACACTCTTCTGCGCAAGCACAGAAACTTCTGCACATGCGCAGAAGCGTTTTGATGACATCAGGGTCGGTGGGCAGAGCCTTCCACCGGTTTTATTCTATTTATTCTATAGAACTTTATTCTATAGAACCAGTGCGAACCCGGGGCAACCCACCACTGGGTCAAGCTGTTCGAATCTCGCTCCCATAAATATCTCCGTAAGATGTTTTGGCAGTTGTAACTTCAAATAGCTGTCTATTTGAAAAGTGTGTTTCTATTTGCTCAGCCATTTCATGTTACCCACCTTACTAAGGATAGCTGTATTATTTTGTGCTTCTATATCCTTAATTCTTTGGGCAGCTCTTTTTTTAAAATTGTGCTCCTGTTACACAAGAGACAGGAAGGCCACAGCTTCTTACAAAATTTGTTAGTTTGATGATCCAGGAGATTTGTGATTGCAATTTTATTTGCTCTAGTAGACATAACTTGGGGAGTCTATCAGTCTCCATTTCATTGACTTTGTGCCAGTAGTTATATGCTCTAATTCAATGGCATTGAACAAAATATCAATTGCAGAAGGCAGCTTTACTTGCGACAGTTTACCTTCTGAGATGATACCTTTAATGCCACCAACAACATCTGCCTCTCCTAGAAAGGACTCAATAAATGGATAAAAATGCCAGATCCAGTCTAAACATCTGTATGACTATGTGATTAATAATGGCAATAAATAAACCCTATAAAGGCCAAATAAAGAAGGAGGAGGAGGAGGAGGTCATCAAAGGGAACACTGCTTTTAAATTTGTTAATAGCCTCTCCCCAAAGAAATTTAGTATAAGATATAACTTGCTGGGAAGTTCATAAGATGAAAAAGATTCAAACAGACTGAGCTTGAATAGAAACAGCGACACAAGTATATCAGGCAGCATTGATATCAGACTTAAAATACATAAAAAATAAAAATGGTCTTAGTACATCATTAAATATAGCCTATTTCTGATAAAATATTCATTTTTCAAACAAATTTACTTCCATCTCAATTTTAGGGATTTATTTATTTATTTTTCTATATTCTATCTACTCTAGTCTAAAACGGCTCTGGATCTCTTACATTAATGTAACTTTAAAGAATTAAAAGAATGAAAAGTATTCTTGAGCTGCTCAATTAAATTGGGATCAAGGGAAGAGGTTTTTTCTAGAAGACATTTCATAAAGTTTGTACCAGCTTTGAAAAACTCCTGCCTCTTTTATCCATCCAATCAGAGCAGGTCCTTTGATGTTCAACAGTCAGTGATGGAGCAATCCAGATTCGGTAGGGGAAAAATTATTTTGAGCATCTTTTGGCACCCACAAGAGAAAGTACAGATTATTCCAAAAGTTCCCAACAGACACACCTGAATGTCCACAGGTGATTTGAATAATCTTTTTCTCTTAGAAACTAGATTGCTGCACAGCCTTCTTGATTGCAGTGCAATTTACAGAGTGGAAACATGAAATGTGTTTGTGTTTTATGCTTCATCCCGTAGACTGTCTTCAGCTTGTCTTTTCTTGCCAAAGATATATATGGTATTAATATATTTAACATGTTTTTACAGGATATCTCAATGCATTACCCGATTAGGAACTCTTGCAAAGGTCCTGCAAAAGAAAACAAATGATGGCATCACCACAGTCTTATATGAATGACAGTCAGTCGCATATGAATGACATGTTAGATAAGAGGATTTATTTATCATCCGATGTTAGATATATGGAATATTATTTATTAGTTTATTTATTAGTCCAATTTATATGCCACCCTTCTCTGTAGATTCAGGGCGGCTTACAATGCATTATAGCAATAGCCTGCATACTTTTTTGTATATACCTGCTTATTAGGGCTTTCGGGGGGCCCTAAGCAGTGTTGTTCTATACAAAGTTGGCTTATTGCCCCCACAATCTGGGTCCTCAATTTACCTACCTCGAAAGGATGGAAGGCTGAGTCAACCTTGAGCCTGGTGAAATTTGAACTCGCACTAATCTCAGGCAGCTGGCAGCTAAGTGCTAGCACTTAACAGCACTTAGTCCGCTGCACCACCGAGAATAATATTGCACAATTTGGCTTCAGCTGAACTAAAATTAAGCTCTGGCTTCATTCACATAGTCAACTGTATTTCCCTTTTTGTACATACATAGGACAGGGGTTCCTAAATATTTTGCCATTGTACCTCCTTTAGTTTAATCCTAACGTATACTCCTCCCTTAAAAATTAAAACACCAAAGTGAACATAAATGAACAATGAAATTTTAGGAAAGGTGGATTTATTGTAAGAATGTAATCATATATTGCCCCTTGGTTTAAAATGACTGGACCAGAAATTAAGTGACAAGGCTATAAGGTGTGCCTTCATGTGATGGAGCTGACTTGTGGTAGCAATTCCAGCAGTCCAGTTGCCATTGTTGGCCGAATCCTGTGCAGTCATTAGGCGTGACATCACGTGAGTGCCATGTACAACTCCATTGACATTGTTTGTAGGCAGTTAGTAAAGAAAGTGCAAATGATGGTCGTGTGATCGCTGAATGCTGCAACAGTCACAATTTTGAGGAACAGTTCCTGTTCAGAACTGTCATAACTTCAAACAGTCACTGAATAAACGGTCATTAACTAAGACTATCCGTAGAAGGTTCTTTACACCTCCTTTGGATTCTGCATCACCACAAGGGAGGTACACCTTCATGCTTCTCCTCAAACAGAAGAAAGAGTCCAGAGAAAATCCGATATTTACACCACCTACTCTTTATATGCGCTAACTCCATATATTATTCGGGGAGGATCATGTGGTCGGTAAGCCTGGACACCCTCTTGACTGCACATAATCAATTAAAAAATACCTATATTAGGTATGTTGTTCATGTGTTTTTTAAATTTATTTTTCGTGGCAAACCTTTTTTGAAATCTATCACACTGCCGATGTCCTGATAATATCAGGGGGAAATTATTACTGATTACGCCACAAGGCTCCTTAACCAAAGGGTAACGTTGAACCAAGGAAACGAAAACGCAGCGGAGGCAAGCAGGCAGGCAGACGAAAAGAAACCGTCGTCACGGGCTCGGAGTTCGGCGAGTGTTGGCCACAGGGCGGCGCCGCTCCCACAGCCAAAACCTTCCGGCATCTTTGCGCTCAATTGCCAAGCTCAGCGTCTTGGCCCAAAATGCCCGGGTCCTGCTCGGAGATCAAATTGCGGGGAAGAGCTCTATGCGTCTCCTGGCTTTCCTGGGCCCTCTGGGGCAGCTTGGCCCTGGCTCCGGCTTGCGGGTACGTGATCGTGAATTCGGTCTCCTGGTCGGTGCCCAACGAGGTGGAAGAAGAGCTGGACAGCTCCTCCAACGAAGAGGCTCTCCCCGCCCTCCTTGAAGACACCAGCAGCATTTGGAAGCAGAGCTACCCGGCCTCGGTGTACAAAGAAGAAGAGGAAATGCGAACCCGGCCGGGAACGGGGAGATCGAAGCAAATCTCTTCGCCGTCGCGGATGTTTTCTTACCGGAAGGAGAGCTCCAAAGGAGCAGACAGCCCAGCGCTTCCTCTGGAGCAAGCAGCCAGAACGGCCCGGTTCCTGATGCATCGCCACGGCTGGGGCTTCTTGGCCACGATATCAACTCAAGAAAAGGTACCACCACCGTAAACCTGTCTGGTAGCAGCCGGGAAAGGAGCGTTTGCGTTTTCTCCCTCCGAGCGCTCCTCTGCAACAGCGCTGCTGTGGTCCTCTTTTCCAGCCTAGTTGCTGCCATTCAGGTCTGTCCGGCCACGCACTGGCTCTATGGAGCCACGCGGTTGTCATTTGGGGACAAATCCACCACAGTTGAATAGTGGCTTGAATGAGGTGGTTTAATGGGCTTCCTTCCCCAGCCCTGAAAAACAGGAGGACGATTTTGCCTCTTTAGCGACACCTGCAACCTGGATACAAAGAGGGGGAAAAATCCGAAACCAATCAATCAGAAGAAAAATGTGTCCAATCTCCAATAATGTCGGATAATTGTTGCAATTGTAATAGACAGATTCAAATTTGGTCTTTGTTTTTTTACAATTTAAATATAGGGACCGAATTATTAACAATTGCATGAAGTTTTCATTTATGTATTGTACTTTACTTAAAATTTACTAGTCCAACACTAACATTGAAATGTATTTTCCCCTCATTACTTAAAGAATCCTGATAATTCCAATTCACTAACAATGGTGCCAGAAGATGCTTGTAATGTAGTAATTTCAAACTGGCTGTGATAAATGGGAAAAGAAAAGCCAAGTTTGAAATAATTTAAATGCACTTTTAAGAATTGCTACTCCAACAATGAAATGTGTGTTTGCATGTTTACTCTTCTTATAACTTGGAGTCTAGGCATACTGTATGTAAGAACTTTCCAGAAGAGCCTTTTATACATGATTATTTCAACAATGAGATTCAGTTTGTTGTAGTGGTTATAAGGCACCAGGTTAGAGACCCAAAGACTAGGAATTCTTGTCCCAGCTCAGGTGTAAAGGCATCTCAGTGATGTTGGACCAGTCACTCTTTTTTTCAGCCCTAGGAAGAAACCAATGGTAAACCACTCCTGAAATCTTCTTAAGAAATCTGCAGGAGTGAAAACTTGACTGGAATGCACAAAATCCAATGATATACCTATAGCATTTCAATAAAGTTACACATTTAATTCTGAAATCAAATATCACATCTCCATGATGTTCAAGATGCTTCCTGTAATTGAATTGTGAAAGAAGAGTCAATTGTGACTTCAGTTTCCAATATATGTCATTTTTTAAAATATGCACTTCATTTTTACATTGGGCATACCTGAAATTCATATAGAATAGAATTCTTTATTGGCCAAGTGTGATTGGACATACAAGGAATTTATCTCTTGTCCATATAATTCTAATCTTTATCTTATCCTACTTTAAATTTATAAATATACCTTTTCATATACTGGCTTTCCATGAGAAATATCAAGGCTACGTACATCACTTAGAATTTTCTCCATCTCTTCCAAAGTATTAAGCCTCTTAGTTTGGGAACATCTGCATAGCAGATAATTGTCCCCTCAATTGCTTCACCCAGGTCATTAATTAAAATGTTGAATAGCATTTATTTGATACTGTTCTGCAAATTGACACAGAATCATTTATGAGTATTCTCTGGATAGGGTCAATCAACTGGTTATGAAGTCATTTATCAGTTGTGCCATCTACCTCCTATTTAACTATTTTAATAATGCGATATAAAATATATGATTCATAAATTGGCTCACAGAAATTAACGCTATGAATGAGATGACCTGGATGAATTTTAACTTAAAAAGAAAATAAGAAATTACATGTTTTGAGGATCTAAAGAAATTAAGCAAAGTATAATTTGCTACAGATATAACAGCCACAACAACCTGTAATCTAATTTATTCCATGTAGGTATCTGAGCAGGTGTCACCAACCAGCTCACCTGACCTGATCATGAAAAGCCAGGCAGGATAGTCCTTTTCATTCCTTGATAGCACTCTGCCTCTGAATGATAGAAATTGTAATCTAGGGTAGTGAGGAAATGTTTGATTGGGGAGGTCTGCTTGCTAACAAAAGTAATTGATAACATTTTCTCTTTTGCCCAATGGAAGCTTATAATTCAGCCCTATAAATTTCATGCTTGAATGATGAAGTTTTAATTGTTGTTGCTTCTGTCCTTGCAATATTTTTAATAGGACTGTGTTATGAACATGCCTGTTGTGTATGCCTTTTATAACATATAAGTCAAAAGCCAAAGAACATGCTGTAATTCACAATTATCCCCACAGGACCAAACAAGTCCAATGTTTATTTAAAATGCTGTCTGATTTGTCCCAGAGCAAACTCTCTTTGAAAGTAAGAGAAGTATAGCAACATTTTTGGATACAGCCCAAGGAAAAATAGGGATTATGCTTCAAAGGAGAAAAGAAAAAGTTAGGATTTCTCCTGGTCACAGCTCAAGTCAGCATTTTGTTTGTGATTCATAAGCAATTTACTTTGCCCTCAAATTTTAAATTCATTAGTAAGCACTGTGCACTGCTTCAAAGTTACCCCATATTGCAATTTGCAATCCAGAAAAAAAAATAACATGATGTGATATTACCTCCCTATTCTCTGAAACACTTTGTAAGCTAAACTGAAGTGCTGCACTACCCTAATTAATAACTTCGTTATTTACAACAATATTGTTAAAATTCATGCAGAACTGGAAGCTACTATAGCTGACTATTAACATTCTTACCACACACCTTTATATATGCCAAAATAAATCCTAATTTGATTTTCTTTCTATCAAGTATTACTTTGAAGTCACAGCAGATGGCTAACTCAGAAGGTGAAGTAAGACTGCATCTATAGTAATTAATATTTGATTGGTGGATCACCAGTAAATCTCAGGGATGTAGGCTAAACTGGAAATTCCAAAAAATAATATAATCCACTACTACTCTATTGTTAGCCCACCACCAAAGGGGGAAAAACTGTTCTTAGAGATATGCATACATACAACAAAGATCAAGCTCAATTCAAGGGAATGTTTCATCTTGAAAAGTTACATTAAAAGAATTCTTGCATTAAATATTTTGCCATTCATATTTAAAGATCAAGGTAAAATATTACTTTCAGATCTTGTTATAAGTAGCTCTTCATATACGACATACATAAGGCATTTGTATCTGTACCTGCCTTTATACTGTTGTTTAAAACATTGTTATTTGATTTTAATTACTTTTGTGCCATTCTGCTTTATTCAACTTGCAATGAATAAATGGGGTATAATACTCATAAATAAAAGTAATTGGCTTTTGTGAATAAATAAAAATATAGTTTCCCTAAATTGCTCGGAATTCTGTTAAAAATATTTAGCTCTCTGCATAGAATTATTGCTCCCAAAACAATATGACTTTATAAATTATCATAAATATTTATTTATTTATTTATTTATTTATTTATTTATTTATTTATTTATTTATTTATTTATTTATTTATTTATTTATTTATTTATTTATTTATTTATTGGTTCAATTTATATGCCGCTCTTCTCCGGAGACTCAGGGCGGCTTACAATGCATTAAGCAATAACCTTCTAGACTTTTGTATATACCTGCTTAGTAGGGCTTTCGGCCCCCCCAAGCGGTGTTCTTTTTTATACAAAGTCAGTTTATTGCCCCCACAATCCAGGTCCTCATTTTACCTACCTCAAAAGGATGGAAGGCTGAGTCAACCTTGAGCCTGGTGAGATTTGAATTTGCAGTAATTGCAGGCAGCTGGTGTTACTTAACAGCACTTTAGTGTGCTGCACCACCAAGGCTCAGCACCAGGAATACTAGGAAGGTATGCAGTATGCAGTAATTTATTTGCTTCTGCACTACAACTATTCCTTTTTATTAGTTTCTAAACAGTGTGTGATAAAAATACCCATTTTAATCCGAAACATCGAAGAAAAAGTAAAAAAAATAATAATCTATGAGTAACAGAATAAAACTCCTGTTCTCTTCAATAGATACTTTTTCTTTCTTAGTATTTCAGATTAAATATGATAAATTGCAAATCACTTCTGATATCTAGTAAAGTTCAGAATAAATAATAACGATATCTAGACTTTAAACTTGCTTCAAAATATTTGTATCAAAGGTGCTTTATAAGAGCTAATCATTTGAATTTTTTCAGATCCAGGGGGCACCATTTGGGACTTGTTTATCTATCAGTGATGGCCCCTCAGACAACAGCACCGGGATTCCTTACTTTTACATGACTCCAAAGGATAAAACTGTAGCTGATCTGGTGAAAAATTCAATTGCTTCATTGACATTACCTGAAGCAGAAGGAGATTTTTGCAGGTACAATAATTTTGGTAACTTTTACTGCATAATAATATTTATTTCTTTGTATCTCACCTTTATTATTTTTATAAATAACTAAAGGCAGTGAATGTATCCAACACACTTTTCTCCTCCTATTTTACCCACACAACAACCCTGTGAGGTGGATTGGGCTAAGAGAGAGTGACTGGCCCAAAGTCATCCAGCTGACTTTCCTGGCTAAAGTGGGACTAGAATTCACAGTCTCCTGCTTTCTAACCTGGTGCCTTAATCACTAGATGAAAGTGACTCTTTTTCAGAACTTCAACAGTTAACTCTTACTAGATAGCAATTCAGCACAATAAATGTGTTGTTACTCTTCATTTGCTTTGCGAGTTGCATGCATAACCTTTCGGCACTGTTGAAAGTGGTTGCTTGAACTCCATCAACTCCAAAATTTAATCCAAAAATGTGAAAGAAATAAGATCAGAAAATCTCTGATTTAGTTGTGTATCTAGAATAGCAAATCATAGCTATATTTTCCAAAAGAGAAGCAAATGGCAATATAATTTTTCCCCAATTCAGTAGCTTTAGAAATAACTTTGCTACATAATTATCTGCAGTCCACTTATTCAATTACTTAGTTTTGCAGATTCATATATTTACTACCACAGAAAACTACATCTTTGCCAAGTACAAAGTTGACTTCTTAAATGAAGTCATTTACTTTTTCTTGAGTTTCTGATATGAAGATATAGCAGATGAATTTGCAAATTTTAAGCAAATTGTACCAAGCAGGATACAAGAATTGTGATCTGAGCAAAAGGATGATAGTCTAATATATAGGACTAGTGGGTTCCATTTTGACCCATTTAAACAACTGACAGTTGCTGAGTTTGAAGTTCAAAATACTGCCTTAGACTGATCTATATTACCAATGATGCACAGTTCTATAACTAATACAATAGTACAGAGAGTTCAGAAAGCTGAAAAAACATTTTGCTACCTCAGATGGTTGATGTTTGGAGTTATGACAGAATGTTGGACTGTTTAATTTTATTGTATTTGTACTCTAAGGTGGGGGTGCATAACCCCAGGTCCATGACCCTATATCCATTGGGAACTGGGCCACGGAAGTGGCAAGCAAGCAGGCAAGACACAAAGCTCCATTTGTGTAAGTGGCGGGCACGGACATGAAACCAGAGGTGGTATTCAGCAGGTTCTGACCAGTTCTGGAGAACCGGTAGTGGAAAGTTTGACTAGTTCGGAGAACCTGTAAATACCACCTCTGACTGGCCCCGCCCCCTCTGCCTCCCAAGTCCCAGCTGATCGGGAGGAAATGCGGATTTTAGAGTAGCCTTCCCCTGGAGCGGGGAGAAAATGGAGATTTTCTCCTGCCATGCCCACCAAGCCATGCCCACAAAACCAGTAGTAAAAAATGCTTAATCTCACCACTGCACGAAATCATCCCCTCCCCCCCCCCCACCACCAGTCCACAGAGCCTGAAAGGCTGGGGATCACTGCTCTAAAGGATAGGAAAGTCCTATAGGATTTTTTTTTATTATTTTAACAAAATCTTAACTTGAAAGGTTGGGGCCCACTGCTCTAAGGGATAGGAAAGTCCTATAGGATTTGTTTTATTTTAACAAACTCTTATTTTAGGTACTATGCATCTTGATAGGGAGAGAAGGGGAAATGTAATAGGAAAACAGTTTGTAGGTCTATTAACATATTTACCTCAGCAGGTGGCAGCACTTAGCTTTTCTTGGAAACTAAGGAGCATCACATCTGGTTAATGGTTGGATGAGGGAGCATTTCAGGGCAGAAAGCAAGACTGAGAAGTCAAAAAACATTTTCTGGGAGAAGATAACATCAAACCTGTTTTACTACATAAAATTGTCAAATAATTTTGAATGGATGCAGTCAGCAGGAGATGGAACTCAAACCTGGAGTCTCTTATCTAGGCACAAAATTACATGCCAATATATTGACCAGTTTTCTCAACATGAGCAACTTTATGATGTGTGGATTTCAACTCGCAATTCCCCAGTCAACCACGCTGGGGTTCTCCACGTTTGAGACTAAAGATTGAACAGCTATTTCTTCGAGGAAACAACAATTTCAAAAACATGTGGCCCTAAATAGTCAGCATGAGAAGTGCTTAGCCCTTTCTCTACCAACAAGTTTTCTATCTCATATACGACCTTCTTAAGTTGCTTTTCTCTTACCAAGATTGAATTTCAATTTTTCTATGATAAATGGATATCTAGTACCTGAAGGCAGGAATGTTTAAAACACAAAGAGGGAGGATATCAAATGATGTAACAACCAACGAAGGTGACAATTAAGCATTAACTTTCTCATTACTTTTCTGCTTGTAGCCATCCTCTCTGAAAAGTGTAATGAGAATGAGATGAAATGAGATAGCTACCTACTTGACAATAGCCAAAAAAAAAGGTAGGCGCAAGTAGTTTTCCTGGATCTTATTGCCACAATGCCTTTCTAAAAGAACAAATGATATAGAGCACAAGAGATAATCATGGCCATCTTTGAAACTAGTGATCGCTATTAGAAAAATAATAATTTCAAGGTCTATTCCACATATGACCACCTATTGGTAATTATACATTAGAACCATGAATTAAAAGTTCCTGCTGGGCCAGACTCTTAATATTAAGTCAATTAGTTAAATTAAAAGACACTTTAGCTTTTGTAGCTCATTTTAGTTGAGTTTAGTTTACTTTATTGTCATTGCACATGGTACAATAAAATTAAATGCCGTCTTCAGTGTACATTATAACTATAAAAATAAAAACACAAACATACATCCTTTACATTTTATATAATTTTCAGGATAATTTAATATCTTTTGGGGAAGGAGATTTTTTAAAGATTATTTTATTATTATGAGGGGATGGGCATTGGTATCAAATGTCTCCAATCCTATAAAATTGTTTAATATATATTCCCTTTTTTAATAGCCAAACTATGGTGCAGTGATTAGAGTGCAGTACTGCAGGCTACCTTTGCTGACTGCCAGCTGCCTGCAATTTGGCAGTTCAAATCTCACCAGGCTCAAGGTTAACTCAGCCTTCCATCCTTCCGAGGTGGATAAAATGAGGACCCAAATTGTTGGGGGCAATATGCTGACTCTGTAAACTGCTTAGAGAAGGCTGTAAAGTACTGTGAAGCAGTATATAAGTCTAAATGCTAATGCTATTTACTGAAAAACACCATCATATTTTATTTTTTCATTATGAGACTACCAGTCTTATTACTGATCATAATTTTGCTTGTATCTAATGTCTACATGGTAGAAATATTTAAAGTGAGCAGTTATGGTTTCTGCCAAATAAATCTGAAATATTACATTCATGGTCTATTAAAAAGCTTGTGCTCAGAATTCAACTCCGCAGAGTTGAATTTGTTTCTGTTTGTTTCTGTAAGAAAGTATTTATTAGATGTTTATCTGCCACAATTAAGAGATAGTAGTTCATTGGCTGAAACATATAGCTTCTTGTTTTTTTTAAAGGCTATATACCAGGTGAAGTGTATCATGAAACACCTTGTTGGATAAGCTACACTCTTTAAGTTTGCTGTAGTGAATCAATGTAATTCTTTTTATTTTCTTGACAACTGTGAATGAGAAGATACAGAGCAGATAAAATTGTTAATCCAGTAGACTTTATGCTGGCAGTATTGTTACAGAGACATATATTTTAATAAGCAGGTTGCTTGTCTCTCAGCCATTTTAAACTTGGTAGTTTAAAATGGAAGAGCCTTGGTAGTACAGTGGTCTAAGGCACCCTGTTATTAAGCTGGTTATTAAGACCAGCTGCCTGCAATTACTGCAGGTTCGAATCTCGCCAAGGCTCAAGGTTGACTCAGCCTTCCATCCTTTCTAAGGTAGGTAAATTGAGGACCCAGTTGTGGGGGCAATAAGCTGACTTTGTATAAATATACAAAAGGATGCAGGCTATTGCTGAGCACATTGTAAGCCGCCCTGAGTCTCCGGAGGGCGGCATATAAATCAAATAAAAAAAAAAAACTGGGGATTTCTGTTGAGTGAAAAAAACAGGAAGTAGTAGGTTGGATGAAAAAATTATTAGCATATGATTCACTTGGAATTACGTAAGACTTTATGTCCTCATAAGCTACAATCCATTTATTATATACAAGTATTTTGTTTTGAGATGACTGAATATACTGTGCTTATAATAAATATATTTTCAAGTATCAGCATATCAGTTTATTTCTATTAGTTTACTTCTATTAATTTACATTAAGTAGAATATAATTTCTATTAATAACATTATGCAGTGACAGTTCAGTTTTTATTGAACTAAACATCTCTGCATGGTAAGCACGTTAGAAAAATTATTACAATAACTCTTTTCTAAAAAAACTATATTCTTTTCCCTTCCTTGCCAATGTAACCTGTCCTCAGCCCTTACCAAAAATATTGTGGTATTAATAATAAAAACACTAGCCTTTTTCTGTATTCATTTCCTGCTTATCTGTAAATCTATCTGCTAATTTTACTAAACTGTTCTGTTGAATGGTATAGAAAGTAACTGGGAGGAAAGGAAAAAGCTATAAGCTTTCACCTGGAAGAGAGCTCTACAAATGCATCATTCCTGTGGGACCCATCTTATAGGAATTTCCGTCTTTTCCATTAAGGAGATCATCTGGAATTTTTACTGACTAAGAAGAGTATGGTCCAAAACAGGGGCCCATTCATTGAATGGCTACTATAGTGAATGTGGCTGGTCACAAAGCACTCATTTCATAAACTAGTAAATTGGTGGCAACCATACAAGCAACCTGCCTAAGAAACTGAGTGCAGAGCAAAAGTGGAGCATATGACAAAGCACACATTTCTTTTTCTTGCTTAGGAATGCTCTACATGCACAACTTCCTTTTCCACTCCATTCCTGGATAGTGTATTAATTACATATGGATCTTATATCTGGTTATATAAGACAGTGGTTCACTTTGAAGGACTTCAGACTATCTAGATTTGGAATTCACAAGCAAGATAAAAGTTTTTGTCACGGGGAAAGTGTCTGCAAGCAAGCAATGACATCTCAATATTTTTTTTTCTAAAGAAAATCCTGGAAAATGTCCAATTCATCATGAGCCACAGTTGAGTCAAAAATAAACTTTGGGAGCAGCATCAATTTCTGCCTGGAAATGTCTAGTTTCTGGTTGCATCAAAGGATTCTGAAACAACAATACTTGAAAAATAAATTTGAGCTTGAGCTGATGCTTTGAATCCATCTTCATACATAAATGTTACTGTTACATAGATTTGGACAAAAAGAATTTGTAATATTATACAGAATTTGAAATAAAAATATTTATAGTACTGTTTTTTTTTCTCAATTAAAGGTGAGCACCAACAATTAAGCAAATAAATGCATTTGTAAGCAAACATGTCTTTCTTATGGATAGGACTTTACTAAATAAATAATGGTTCTATTTTGGATTTATTAAGATATTAATTATTATACACGTCTATGTTTATAGAAAAACAATTATTGACCCTGATGACCCAAAGTGTACCAGGCTAACTTTTATTGGAAATATGGTTACAGTGCCTCCAGAAGAACTGGAATCTGTCAAGCAAGCTCTGTTTTCTAGGTCTGTATGAATCTACTGTTATCCTCTGAAGTGTGTCTGGTTGGAAGAGGGGGAGAGAATATAAAATAAGCATTTGGAGTATTATTGGAAAATGTAAGCACTGTCTTCTTGAATACCAGAAAGTCTTTGGAAGAAATTGCTTACTAATCAGATTGTTTAGGTAGTCCTTAATTTATGACCACAATTGAGCCCAGAATTTCTGTTGCTAAGCAAGGCAATTGTAACTGAATTGCACCCAATTTTATGACCTTTTTTGCCAAAGTTGTTAAGGTCATTGCAGTTGTTAAATGAATCACCCAATTGTTAAGTGACTCTGGCTTCTCCCATTGACTTTGCTCGTTTGAAGCTCAAATGGCAATTATGTGACCCCAAATGTTGCAACCGTTGTAAACACATACCAATTGTCAAGTGCCTGAATTTTAATCATGTGACTACAGAGATGCTGCATAAAGGCAAGGATCGCATGATTCAGCATCATTGTAACTTTGAATAGTCACTAAACGAATGATTGCAAGTAAAAGACTACCTGTAATTGAAAGCAAAAATTCATTCCAGCCATTATTAAGCTCTTTTAAATTCCTTTGGTCAAAAATTCAGTTCTCCTAATTATATCACTGTTAACTGAGTAATAACCAACTTTAGCATGAGGAAATAATAAATAACAAAGTAACTGACCAAATTAAATAGATTTTTCTTACTCTGAGATAGCTCAGTTTTAAGATTATCAAAATTAAACTGTCCAAACATCGAATTTCCTAAAACTCTGTGACATACATTACTTCTGTTTATTCTACAGTTTCTCTTTGCATGTATCCCATATTATAATAGAAGAATAATTGTTTTGAGTTCCTTCCCTCCATTCTTTCCAAGCCATGACATAATGTATGGCTATGTAGTTGAATAAAATGGAAAGCAAAAAGGATACATTTTCAAGAGGCATTGTGCAATGATTAGCCAATAGAATTTGACGAATCTTGCAGTTCAAACAATCACTGTTTAATATTCACTTTTGTATTTTCTAAATATATTTAACTGCTGCTAAGTCATAGACAAATCTATAAAATAATGTCAGCCAATCATTTCTAGCTGTTTGGTTGTTCTTCCAGGCACCCCATAATGAGAAAATGGCCTCGCAATTATGAATGGTTCTTTATGAAAATGAATATTGAACATATATGGCTACAGGACTGGTATGGAGGAATTACAATTATTACTTTGGAGGAATATTTCAAAGCAGTTCCTAGTAAAACATAATTGAACTTTTAAGTATGAGAATTCAGCATTTTCATATTTAATTCAGAACAAAGAGTTTTATATACTATGTTATCAGGTATTTATTTAATATTTTTGTGCAAAGTTTTGAATGTGGCTCCATCTTAACTGAAGCAGAATTACTTCTGAACATTAGAAAAAAAGCTGCAGATGTTAAAACAGCCTGGAGACAGATCATACTAAGTTATTGCTTAAAATGTTTTGAATACTTTTGGATTTTTATAAATATGAATCTCACAAGATCTATTGAAATAATACAATCTAAAACTAGGCAGAAATTGCAAACCTATATGTAATGAGTGGTATAATGATTGATATATTAATGTGCTTAACTGCTGTTAATCAAACATCTAATAACATATTTTATATATGTTGCATTTTAATTAAATTTATATTATAGATTTAATTTTTCCATAGCTACAGATTTATCTCTTAAATGAACAATTTAGAAATAGCTTTATGAAAAAAGTAAAAAAAAACTAAGATCTGAAACTTTCCAGAAATGATTAGATAATTTACTTTACTTCATTTTCAGACCAACATATAATATACTAAGAATGCAGCTGGCAGTTACTGTTCTGCACATAAATATTAAGCTATTGCATGAAACCCTTACTACTTCTCAGAACTTCCTTGCTTCAGGAAAAAGAGATCTGAAGTTTTTACTTCATTTCCAATATTATACAGTATTTCTGCTATTGTTTAAGTCTAAACAAGCTACAGAGTATTAACAATAGACTGTGAATTTTAAATAATGGTTTATAAATCTATTTATTTATTTATTTTTTATTTATTTACTTATTTACTTACTTACTTACTTATTTATTTGATTGATTGATTGATCGATCGATCGATCAATTTATTGACTTGTATCCCTCCATTTTACATTTGTGAGTTCTCAAGGTGACCAAGAAAAGTTAAAAATGGTAACATTAGCTAGCTGATAATTTAAAACCAACACTAAAATTTAAGCTGTTATCAATTAAATTCTTGATAAAATATGCATCAGTAGAAATATTAATTCTGGGAGTAGGGGCCAACCACAACTTACGAGGGCCGGGAAATAAACAAAAGGCCATTTCCTGCATGTCAGAAAGATAAACCAGTGGGAATATCTTCAAGACGGCTATTCCTGCTGGTTCCTTTTTAGTATGCATGGTAATAACAGGCCAAGTGCTACCTTAGAGAGAAAAGTCCTGAGCTGTTTAGGATTTAAAGGTCAATTTCAACACTTTAAAGCACTGGCAACCAATGTAGATCTTTCACTAAAGGCATTGTGTGATTCTGGTATCTTGACAGCAGTCTATCAACTACGTTTGTATAATGCAGTACTAGTTCTATTTTTAATTTGCAGTTCTATTTTTTCAAGAATTGCCCACTATTGTGTACTGTACTAGTTGAGATGGGACACAATCAAGGCACAAAACAGCATCTCCAATCCTAGTGGGTCATAAATTGTCATGGCTGGCATAACAGGTGTGTCATTGTGAAAAAGCATTCCTCACTGTAGCAGATTTTAAATCAAATGCCTACAAATTTAAGACAGCTAAAACTGAGCAAGTCCTCCCACATTACAAATCTAGTCTCTCGGGGAAGTGTAGCCTTGTCATTTGGACACAATGAGATACTACAATTAATTAAAAATTGAAGCATAAGCTTTGTCATTGAATTCCCAGAGACCTGAATAGAGAAGGGGTATCAGACTAGGTCAGCCTAAAAACTCACATATATATTAAATGTGGCAACTTCAACACAGCCAAGTTGAAGATATTACTAGCCCACAATAAGGCATTCTCCTTTTTATGCTGATGTTACAGTGTCAAAAACCAATCCCTTTCTAAAAGTTAAGGGATAATTTGTTTTATTTTGGGACCAGTTAATAAAGAACAGAGTAGACATTCTTAAATAATCTCTGTAATATAATTTATAATCCCTGCATCACCTAATATGTGGGATTGATTTTAGAGCCAGGCCAGTTTCAAGTGTGCATGTTTCTCCTACACCTCCCAATAGTGTGATTTATTACATTTATATCACCTTTTTATACTGTAACATTATGTTCATGATGATCAGAACTGACAATAATGGGTTGTTACATCTAGAAATGCTCTAAATTATATATTTTAGCCATTTTATTTTGCTTGTATCCAAGAGGAGGTCAATGAAAACTTGTAAATTCCTTACCCCCATAGTAAATTTCAAATGGCTTTCCTGTACTGGAATTATTATTTTAAGATGCCATATGGCAAGCAAAAGATGGATCAATAGATTTTATTCTTATTTATGAAGAAGAGTAAAATATTGTAATGTGCATGCCCTTGTTGTTCAGAGTAAAACAGAATGACATGTATTGGTTTGATTGTGCTTCACTAGTACTGTATATTGAAAGTAATGCATTTTTGTGCCTTTGGTGTGATATCATGTATTTTTAGAGTGATAAACAAAGGACATCATCAAGTTGCTCTTAAGAATTCCATTCAGGTCTATCATACCAAACACTAAAACAATCAAAAACAATCTAGCATGATCATGCATTAAATAAGTGATTTACAATCAAGAAGTGAGAATATTTCTTTTGGAAGAGTAGCATAAATCTTTTAACATCGCATAAAGATTGTCAATTATTTTATATACAGCATTATGCAACAGATCTTTAGCAATGGTATAATTATTGTAAATAGCACAATATTAATTTATGCCCCAAATTTAATGTGATTTAACTATTTATTTATTTATTTATTTATTTATTTATTTATTTATTTATTTATTTATTTATTTATTTATTTATTTATTTATTTATTTATTGGATTTGTATGCCATCCTTCTCCCGAAGGACTCAGGGCGGCTCACAACAATAAGAAACAGAAAATACAAAAGTTAAAAGACAAATTAAATCAGAATATCCAATAAATAAGATTAAGCGTGGGAATACAAATTCAAATTTAAAATTTAAGAATTTAAAAAGCTGCTAAAATCAATTTAGGGTCAACCCAGGCCCACCCGCTGGAAGAGCCAGGTCTTCAAGGCCCGGCGGAAGGTTCGGAGATCGGGGATTATCCGGAGCTCCAGGGGTAACGTATTCCAGAGGGTTGACTGGTGACTGGGGGTCACCAGTCGACATTGTCTGGCCGAAGGTACCCTGAGGAGGCCAACTCTGTGGGAGCGAACCGGGCAATGGGAGTCTACCGGTGGCAGGAGGTGGTCTCGCAAATACTCTGGTCCTAAGCCACGTAGGGCTTTAAAGGTGATCACCAGCATCTTGAATTGCACTTGGAAGACAACCAGGAGCCAATGCAGACCGCGAAGGAATGGTATGACATGGGAGTACTGAGGTACCCCCATGACAACCCACGTGGCCACATTCTGCACCAGTTGAAGTCTCCGAGTGCTCCTCAAGGGCAGCCCCATGTAAAGTGCATTGCAGTAGTCCAAACGAGAGGTGATGAGGGCATGAGTAACTGTAAGGCATCTCGGTCCAAAAAGGGGCGCAATTGGCGAACCAGGTGAACCTGGACAAAGGTCCCCCTGGCTCCGGCAGTCAAATGATCTTCTGAGTTGTCTTCATATTTCCTGGTATCTCACACAAATATGGCTTTCATAGTGCCAAGATAAAAGCAACACACATGCCTTCTGTTCCTGTTGGAGGTACATGCCTGTTGAGGTACATGCCATTTGCATATGGGCAACACAGGATTTATGTAGTTTGTTGACGGCAAAGTGAGTTGTGCCCAGAATATTTTGGGAGGTGTTTCAATAGTTTTGAAAGAGAAATAGGGGCCTTAAACATCTGTAATGTGTGAAGAATCTATTTTGCTTCCTTGCCTTCCCATGTGCAAAGTTTGGGTCCTTTCTACTTTACAAGCTTTAGGAAATATAAAAGAGCTACTAAAGGTAGGAGTCTGCAAATTTTACTCTGCTAGTCATTGTCAGCTATAGGGGGCAGTGCTCATCTGTTTATAGGCCATTGAACCAGTGCTGTCCAAAGACATTTTTATGGTCATGTGGCCAGCATGAAGTCATGGAGCATTGGAGCACTGTTACCTTCCCACTGAAGTGGTACCTATTGATCTACTTGCATTTGTATGCTTTCAAACTATTAAGTTGGCAGGAGCTGGGGCAAGGACGGGAGCTCATACTGTCATGTGGAACTCAGGTCTCGAACCTAGCTGACTTTCCAGCTGACAAGCTCAGCGTCTTAATCTCTGAGCCACCACGCCACCTGCTAATGAACTGTTTATTTATTCATTTGTTTATTTAATTTATCAAATTTAGAGATTTAGCAACTGCCCATCTCTCAGAACCATTCTTTTTGGACCAGTGGTGGAGGCATTTCCCTCACTTCAGTTGAAGGATGCATCCATCCTCATACAACTTTTCACCTTAAAGAGATTCCAATTTTGTTTTTATAATATCTATTAAAATATAGAATTCAGAATAAATGTCTGCTAAACTCCTCAGTGAGGTTTTCTTCAGCTAAACATTTCCCTAATTGTGATTTAGTGATGCCGTGTAAAATTTCCTATGGAGATCTTAATCTTGTTGATTTTGATTGGCAAAGTAAAATCATTATGTATTCAGTCATAAAAAGAGGTATTCAGAATCAGAGACTTAACATGTACAGTATTTTAATATATTTATATTATCTCTGATATTAATATTTCAAAAGTCTAGCAGGCATTAAGCTCTCTTTCTAACAAAACAGGTCCATAATAACCATGTTTTATATCTGCTGTATCTCTGGTGAAAAATTTATATATTTTAAAATATAATTTCAACTGGGTAAAATTACACAATCAGTAATATAGTACCTGTGGAAGAACTAAGCATTGTTTTATTTGCTACTTAACCAAAGAATGTATTTCAAAAATATTTTCCTCAACTGGATAAAAATATTTTGCTTGTTTTGCCCTACTTGTCCATTTGCACTTATGAATGACTTGATCATTGTAACGCACTTATCAAACATTAAATGTTAATAAAATAAAATGTTAATAAAGTACTAATGGAAATGGCCATTCTTTTATTAATAAAATACATTAATGTATCAATGCCTGGTGTAATGTATGAACTCGGCCAATTATCTTTAAGTCCAATCATTTTTTTTCCAGTAGTACTGTATGTAATCACATTGGCTTGGAAATATGAGAATTGTAAATACAATTCAAGATCATTGAAAAATAAAAGTTAACAAGATTAAGTGCCAGAAGCAGGCATGCATGTAAAAATAAGAAAACAAAAATAAATGAGGGTATACCATAATATCCCTATATGGTATTGTAGGAAGAAATATTACATATGTAATGTACATACAAATGTACATAGTACATAATACATTAGTATTGCAGTTACTGAACAGATAATTCAGTTTCAACAAAATGGAGACACAACAGATGAGAAAGAAAAAACTGGATTCACATACTTCGGGAAAGAAATGAACAGGTAAAACTATTTAAACACATACAGTGAGTGCAAGACTGAATTTTTTCTTGTAAATGAACTTAAAATGTTTCCTCATAAACTTGAGTTGTTACTTTAAGATACAGAGAGGGAAGGAGAAAAAAACAGAAATAAAATGAAAAGTTCTCTTTACTCTGTTCTTGTTGGCCATACAAATACAGGGCAAAGGCTCTTTCTTTCTTTTTTCTCTCTCTCCTCCATTTTTCATTGCTTCAATCTTTTTTTTTTTTATTTCTCTAACAATTTCAAATTCTTGTCTCTAGGGATCAGATACATTTTACAGTTACAATTATCTTGAGGGCGCACAAAGACTTAGACATACACACATAAAAACAAGGAAGACAAAGAGAGGAAAGCAGAACTCTGAGATTTACACACACACTGATTATTCCCACCATAAATCTCAGTTAAATTAGGAAAGGCACAAATCTTAAACAAAAATTCCACATGGTTGCATAGAAGACAGAGAGACAATCAAACAAATAAAACAAACAAAAGCCCCAACATTCCTATTTATACATTTCCCTTTTCTTTAAAGTACCTTTATTTAGCCAAATTTGTCTCCCGGTGTTATCTCTTAGCACAGCCCATTTTCTGCACAATTTCCGAGCTTTCCTTTTGCTCATGCCAGGTAACACTGGTGTCCACCTGGCGTCCCAGGCCACAATCAATTCCTCCAGGGGATTTCCTACCACCCTCGAGCTACTGCTTCCCATGGTCCTTGGAATGTAAGGTTCACTTTGGCTGTAGCCGGGCACCACTCCTACGGTTTTCAGAAAAAAGGTTCTGGGAAGGACTTTGATTCCCTGATGAAGTACGGGCCCCTTCCTATTTAGGGAATTTGTCTAGGTTTTTGGATCAAAAAAAGGATCCGGGAGGACCTCACTGCCCCTACAGCTAGTACTAGCACCTCCCTCACTTCAATACTCAATACTCACAAATACACTGGGCTGCTTTCTGGAATACACCGGGGACTCTCTTTTACTCTTTTATTTTATCCCCCTTTTCCACTTTCTCCTTGCGTTCTCTCGGCTTTCATTCCCTTCAAACACAAAGTTCCACGTTTGGCAACCCCCCCTTGCTTTCTCTATCCTACCAGTCACGGCTCGGTGGAGCTAGCAGTAGGCAGAGGGGTGGCTAGAGGTCGCTCAAAGAGGTGGAATCAGACTGTTATCCAAGTGAAATCCCACACACACACTTCCTCCTACCCTAACAGAAGGTCCTGTGCTCTGGCAAAACCCCCATGCTCTCCAGACTGTTGGTCTTTCTGCAGCTAGGAAATGCACAGAGGAAGCAAGATCCAGCTGTGATTGGGAGAAGGGCCCTCGCACACACATGCAGGCATACACACATTTCCCATGCTTTTCCATGCTTTAAAATTAAAATTTTAGAGGTACTAACTTTCTTTCCAAGCAGCCTTTGAGCTCAACACTTAAAACCCCTTTAAAACCTAGTTCCAAATGGCCAAGGTCCACAAAAACATACCCACAGACTCAATGGGCCTGCTGCTAGCAAGGAAGGCTTACCTGGGCCTCGTCCATTGTTTAGGTTAACTTGGAGTCCCATGTGGATCGCCAAATTGTAGGAAGAAATATCCTCCTTCTGGGTTCTGGTCCAAGTGGGGAAAAAGACATTGGAAACATGGAGACTGCTTGGAAAGATGGTTTAATGGTGGACACGATCACATGGATTGAGTTCCTGAACAGAAAAAGGGCAGATAAAGCTGAGTTCCCAGGTTTTATGCTCTCTCTGGCTTTCAACTTCCTGGGGCCCCGAAAGAGTATCCTGATTGGTTGTCAGACTCCCAGGGGATGCGGGTCTTAGCTAGCTTTGCTGGCTGATGTAATCTTCCCAGGTGCCATGTGGTGAGTTTCTGTCCTAGATGGGTCCTCTTGTGTTGTAGATTTGTTTGACAAAGGATTGGATTTCTGCCTCTGGCTCATTGACAAAGGAGGGGGGGAGTTGCTTTGTCTTTAAAACATGCTTCTCCATTTCTCATCCAGGGAAACATAATATTCTGCCTTTTTAATATTTCCTAAAATATTTCATTCTTCTAGGAAAGGGGTAGGTGCTAACTTCCTACAGTATTTTTTTCATAAAAGCACACACACACAATAAGCATGCAGCCTTGAACATATGTGCAGTATTTTATTTCTTTACATATGTAATCATTGATACTTGCTTCCTTTTAATCAGGGGTGAAATCTAAACATTTTTGCTACCAGTTCTGTGGGCGTGGCTTAATTAGTGGGTGTGACTTGGTGGTAAGGTGACTGGAAGGGCGTGGCTTGGTGGTAAGGTAGGCGTGGCCAAGTCAATGTCACTTCTTTGCCCTTTTTTAACCTACAAAACACAACACAACACAACTGGCTCACCCACAATATAAAAGCAGCTGTGCTAGACCCAAAATGGCCCCTGCAATAAGCAGGAACCTTATACAGCCACAAAAAGCCCAAACAAACAACTTTCACACTTCACACACACAAAATTCCACATACAGCTTTGTGAGATTTTGTGTATTTGTGTAGTTAGAGTGAAACACTACAGAAACACACTAAATCTCAGAAAGCTGCACAAATATTATTTTATTTTATTTTTATTTTTATATAAAAGCAGCTAAATTTAAAACTTCCTAAACTTTAAATGGCTAGGTCTAAAAAAAGAACAACTAAAAAAAACCCTAATTAATTATTTTTTTAAAGCTCCCAAAGGGGAAAAAAACTTACCCAATAGAACAGGGGTCTCCAACCTTGGCAACTTTAAGACTTGTAGACTTCAACTCCCAGAATTCCTCAGCCAGCTTTGCTTTGCTGGCTGAGGAATTCTGGGAGTTGAAGTCCCCAACTCCCTGCCTGCTTGATTGCAGGCAGGGAGATTCAGTTGCTTGCTGATGCAATGGATTGCATTGCGACCAGCAGCTAAGGTAAGCAAGCTGAGGGGGGGAGGGGGAGGGATCGTCAGAGCCATTTAAAAGGAAAAAGTTTTTTTCTTTTACATGGCTCTGGCGATCCAAGCTGAGTTGCCTGATCAGCAGGCAACTCAGCTGGGATCGTCAGAGCTTGGCTGGTCAGAGCCATTTAAAAGAAAAAAAAGGCTCTGATGATCGCGCGGCTCAGCTGGGCATGGGGGGCAGGGGCAGGGATTTTTGCTACCAGTTCTCCAAACTGCCCACCGCCATCGCTATCTACTTGCCCGAGCCGGTCCGAACCGGGAACATTTCATCCCTGCTTTTAATGTAGACTAACTACAAACTTTTAATGTGACAAGAGCAAGGATGAAGTCACTCAGTTTCAATACAGAAAGTGCAAGGCCTGTTCTCAAGAGGTAAAAAAAAATACTACATCTATCATTGGTTTAAGAATGTGAAAATTCAATAAGGGTTGGGAGGGGAAAAAAATTTATGCTTGATGAAAAATGTTGTCACGTGTGTACCAAGATTTTCAAATGATTTAATTCTTTTGTCTGCAATTAAGCCCGTTAGAAGAAATATCCTTCTGGGTTCAGCTTCAAGTAGGTGTAGGAAGAAATATCCTTCTGGGTTCAGCTCCAAGTGGGGAAAAAGACACTGGAAACATGGGGACTGCTTGGAAAGATGATTTAATGGTGGACACAATCACATGGATTGAGTTCCTGAACAGAAAAAGGGCAGATAAAGCTGAGTCCCCGGGTTTTATGCTCTCTCTGGCTTTCAACTTCCTGGGGCCCCGAAAGAGTATCCTGATTGGTTGTCAGACTCCCAGGGGATGCAGGTCTTAGCTAGCCTTGCTGCCTGATGTAATCTTCCCAGGTGCCATGTGGTGAGTTTCTGTCCTAGATAGGTCCTCTTGCGTTGCAGATTTGTTTGACAAAGGATTGGGTTTCTGCCTCTGGCCCATTGACAAAAGGCAGGTGGGGAGGCAGGAAGATGGGAGTTGCTTTGTCTTTAAAACATGCTTCTCCATTTCTCATCCAGGGAAACATAATATTCTGCCTTTTTAATATTTCCCAAAATATTTCATTCCTCTAGGAAAAGGGTGGGTGCTGATTTCCTACATAGGGAAAAAGACACTGGAATCATGGAGACTGCTTGGAAAGATGGTTTAATGGTGGAGAGGATCACATGGTTTGAGTTTCTGAACAGAAAAAGGGGGCGAGATGCTGAGCGTGCCTTGGTTTTATGCCCTCTCTGGCTTTGAACTTCCTGGGGCCCAGGAAGAGAATCCTGATTGGTTGCTGTCATAAATAGCCTTTTAGGTTATCTGTGTGCCAAGTTTGGTTGAAACTTGGTGGGTGGTGCAATAAGGGGCAATTAAATGGCTCTGCCTGAAGGAGGTAGATCGTTGTTATGTAGAATAGACTGGCTCAGGCCTTAATAGCCCATTAACAAAGGTGGGGGGCTGAGTTTCTGCTTCTCTGAGTTTCTACTTCTCTTTTAAGGAAAATATTCTGCCTTTTAAATATATCCTAAAATATTTCATTTTTCTAGGAGGGGGGTGGGTGCTAACTTCCTACACCTCAAATCAACTTTTCTACAAAATCTAGCTTTCAATCAAAAGCTGAAAGGGTGGAGGGAATAGGGATTTTAGTGTAATTCAGTAATTATCAACCTTGGCAAGTTTATATGTGTGGACTTCAACTCTAGAATTCATCAGACAGCTAAATTTAAATTTGCCTAGGTTGAGAAACACTAGTTTAATTGCTCAAAGTGCTGCCAAAATGCTAAGTGAATAAAACTGTGAATGAATAAAAAAGCTTTCACAACGAGTCTGGTCTTCTTAACAGCTCGCTTTAATAGAGCCTCTTTCACCCATCGAAATTTAACTCTGGACTCCAAACTTAGTCTCACGCTTTTTCTCCAGAAAGAGGGCCTTTTTTTTCTCTAGCCAGCTTATTCTATGACAGGGGTGGGGAACTACTACGGCCCTTTTTACGGTCTGTGAACTTCAACTCCCAGAATTGAATGGCATGGCTGGCTCAGGAATTCTGGGAGTTGAAGTTCACAGACTGTAAAAAGGGCCATAGTAGTTCTCCATCCCTGGCTCTATGGGGAAAGACTTAAAGAGGCTGAATCGTACGCCGAGATGGAAAACACGACCAGAGTCTTGAGTTGCAAGCAAGATGTAATAAGCGTCCGTTGGTTGATGCATACTCTAACTGGGTAGAGGCTACTATCATGGCATCAACCTCTTCAGGAGCCATAAATAGGGTCCTATGCAAACTATTTGCCACTCACGGCCTGCCCGACGTGGTGGTATCAGATAATGGGCCGCAGTTCACCTCGGCTAATTTCCAGATGTTCCTGGCAGGGTTGGGTATTAGGCATGCCCAGGTGGCACCCTATCATCCTGCCAGCAATGGCCGGGCTGAGCAAGCCGTCCGGTCTGTTAAGGAAGCTCTGGCCAGGTTTGGGCAGGGAGACTGGCAGGATAAACTAACAAAATATCTTTTGGCACAGCACGCCACCCCATGCCCAACTACAAATCGCAACCCGGCCGAGCTTCTAATGGGCCGGCGCCTTTGGACCACCCTGGATAGGTTGCACCCTAGCTATGCCACTGATAAACCACTGGACTCATCCAGCCAAATCAGAAATTTCGGACTAGGGGACAGGGTGTATGCCCAGAACTATGGGGGGGGGAAATCCCCTATGGTTACCCGGACAAATTGTTCAAGTAACAGGACCCTGTTCTTACAGGGTAGAGCTCGATGCTGGGCATACCTGGTGGCGCCACGTAGACCAACTTTGTGGACGTCCATACACCATCCCTGTAACACCTTGCAGTTCACCTCCCGGGATCCCTGTGGGGCCGACCCAAGCACTACGCAGCCAGCTGATGTCCACAACATACTGTCCCAATCAATGCTTCTGACGCCCGGCTTACCTGCAGACCCTGTTCTTCATCCATTGGCTGACTCGCCTAGCTTGACTAGATCACCAGCCCCAGTAGTTCCTGAGGGTCCAGAACAAGCGCCTCCTCCATCATTCGAGGCCCCAAAATTACGCCGATCCGGAAGGGTGCGCAGGCGCCCAGCGTATTTTCAGGAATACACATGCACCATCCAAGGAGGGAGGAGTGTGGCATATGTAGCCACACCTCTGCCCAGCAACACGGAAGTGTTGCCTATTGGCTGTGAAGTGACAGCTCGGCAGGAGGGAGAAATGAGTGCATGTGATTTGCCACCTGTTTGACAGCTGCTGTATAAATAGCAGCCCTGACAGAAATTGTTGCCTTGTTCATTCGTCCTACTGTAATGGGTGTTTGCTGTTGTTATGACCTGAGGCCTTGCCTAGTAAAGGGCATTGTTATTTAACACCGTCTCGCCTCTTCTCACCTCGCTTCAAACAAAGCAGTTGGGAATCCAGAAGTGCTTGGTTTAAGCCACCGAATCTCGCGTCCCAGGTGAACGGCCGACACCATTCCGCCTCAGACGCTGCCTGGACGGACCGTTCGCCTTGCGCATCCGGAAGCGATGAGGCTGCTGTCGCAACGCATGATGCTGCCGCTGCTTTTCCTGGCGGCGGGGGGATGGCCGCGGGTCTCCTGGTCGCTGGTCTGGTACACAGCCTGGGTGAGCACGGTGTACACCGAGCCGGGCACCAACCACACAGTGCGGGACAGCGCGGAAAGCGGGCGCTATGGGAACAGCTCGCCCAAGGAGAGCGCACAGGGCCTACTGGGCATCCCTTTTGGAGGAATGGCCCACCACGTAGAGGGCTGTGACCCCAAGGGGGAATACGAGATCCCCATGGTGCCCGGAAGCTCCTCGGGAGAAAAAGAAGCTGGAGCGCCCTTCTTGCCGCCTCAGTCCTGGATCGCCTTAGTGGCCCACGGAGGCTGCCACTTGAAGGACAAAGTCGCCAACGCAGCTAGGAGGAAAGTGGCTGCTGTGGTCATCTACAACAAGCCTCGGTTCGGCAACTCCACTCTTACCTCTGTGTCGTACCTCGGTCAGTGTAGTGAGGGGAGAAATAAGGAAAGTAATTTGAAAACTACCTTATTTTTATTGCGAAGGTGGTTGGGTGGGTACCGACAGCGATGGTAATGGGCAGGGAAGGTTTGAAAAATGAATTCAAACTTCTTTTCCCACCAGTTACCTGCAAATATCTCTTTAAAAATCTCTTATTTTGCACCTCCCACGTGGAAAGTATCATATTTCATCCTTGAGCAGGGATGTAAAAGCCCAAACTAGAAAATATTTTATTTCTGGGGTGCAAAATTCAAAAGCCTGGTCTTCTCTTTAAAATGAAGCAAATCCATTTTAATTCATTTTAAAGACACTGATTCAGAAATAGGTTGGAAATTAGATGTAATTACAGAGTTTCTTCTGTAATGTGTTGGTTAAGTCAAGAAACTGGATGGGAGGTAACAAAATTCTGCTGCTCTTTTATGGAAAAAAATGCTATTTCAAGTATCGAAGAAAATTAGGCTAATTAGATTCATGCTATTTAATGAATTTCTATATGAAGAATTTGTTATACCCATTATATTCTGTTTTGATTATGAATACATCTTTCAGTTTTAGGTAGATTAATATTGATTGTTGCAGATTGTCTAAGAACTGTAAAAGTTCTGATCAATATTATGTGTAAATTCTAGGGTTACATATTGTCTTTATATGATATGAAGTCAACTTTGGATATTCTTGCTGAGAAAGAAACTAAAGTTGTTTCTCTATGGATGAAAGTGGATTTTGGCCTTGCAGATTTTGCTGAATCCTCATTGTCTATGTTTATCTGGACTGCCGGGAGTTATAGTTCAGTAACATCTGGAGGGCCCTTTCTATTTTAGGTAATTTTTCTTGAATTTTATTAAACTTTTTAATTTTTGGTTTATCAAATTAGTTTATGAGAAGATTAGTGTTTTAACTGTTTCCAATGGTCTCATTGCTGAAGCAAATTTATGATTCCTTTAAAATTTGAAAAGGCTTTATGTTTTTATGTTTTTTTTTCTATAATTTTTCTTTTCATTTAGTTTTGTTTGTTTTATTGTTGAGATTCCTAATCTATCTCAGAATGGCTACATGTATTCTGGAGGGGTATGCTGGAAGCAGAGGAATACAAAATACTACTGGGCTACAGTGAAAGTTTTGAAACATCAGGTAGCTTTACTGTGAATTTTTCAGTACTTGCTATATATAGTGTTAAGGACATGCAGCTATGATAATAGAAAAATTGCATGTTGCTTATTTCTAAGCAACAAATGATAAACATCTGTTCCATCAGAAAAGCAAAATATATGAGTTTCCAGTTGTTAGTTCTGAAGCCAAAGAAGATGTAATATATGTGGAAATTGGAGGGAGGCAGAGATCATGGGAAAAACTGGGCTGGAAAAAGTAAGGTTAAATTATATCCCACATTTGGAATGCATTCTTGATAAAATGTTGTTAAATATTAAAATATGAAACTGGATTTTCTCATTAAAATGCCTTTATGTTTATGGTTTTATGTTTTTTAAAACTACAGACCCATTTAAATACAATTATTTTATTCCAGTAGTGTGAAGCCCAAATAAACTGGGCTGTAAAAATTCCCAATGTCCATTTAGTAGAAATTATATCACTGCCCTGTTCCTTTCAGACTTTAGTGGATTTTTTTCTTTAAATCTGACCCATTGTTGCCTTTAATACTAGAAATGGATCATGGGCCAGCAACTTAAATATTTTGAACAAATGTGGCAGAAAAAATGCTGCAAAAAATTCAATTAATTTTAACATGAATCTTGAGTAGTCAAATTCTATTTTTACTATTTTGCATACTCACACTTTATCTGTTTTGTTGTGCGGTAGCAATCTGTGTATGCTCCAGAGCAACTGGAGGTTGCACAAGGAAAAAAAGTCTTGCTTAAAAAAGATCAACAGATTTAATTTTTATACTTCAGTGCAAGAGGTGATCATGCTAGGAAATATCCTTGCCTACTCCCTTTAGTTCATAGTCATATTCTTGGGACCAAGAAATCTTGGAAGTAAAAGTACGGCAAGAACAATTTTAATTTACTTATAACTATCAGCAAGATGGCTTGAGTTTCCTTCAGCAAATAAGAGTTGTAGAAGAATGCATCTGATTCCTGTTTTTCTTTTTTTCAATAGGTACTGCTGATACAATTGTAATTATGGTTGGGTATCCAAAAGGAATGGAGATCCTGGAGCCAGTCCTAAGAGGAATTCCAGTGAAAATTACTATTAGTGTTGGTAAACAACATGTACAAGAATAAATCAACGGACAGTCAGTTGTGTTTGTAGCAATTGCATTTATCACAATGATGATTATATCTTTAGCATGGCTTATATTTTTTTATGTACAACGTTTTCTCTATACTGGATCACAATTTCGAAGCCAGGTAATTACTGGTGCTGATTATCTTTTTACCTTGTGTAATATAAGTCCATCTTTCTGCCCAATCTTTGAATGCTGTTTAACCTGAAAAGTTCTCTTAATGTGCTGCCTGTTACTATCTGTTATAACTTGTTTCCAGAACTAGATATACCTGAAAATTATAGTTCAGATTAGTACTTTAAGCTAGAAGTAGGTAGCAGTTATTTTCTGTTGATGAAACTAATTGTTATACTTATCCTTATTTTTCTATTATCTGTGGAGGTGTAACCAAGTTGAACTGCCTCTTTAATTAATTTAACAATATACTTAGTACAAGGTGAGGCTGTTCAGAACTGTCAAAAGTATTTCAACAAGCAGGTGTTGTACAAACACTTAACAGTATTCCAATTGTTGAAACAGCTGCTCCTGAGCTACTTCCAGCACAACTGCTTTAACAAATTTTTAAAATAATCCTTTGTCCATGTTTCTATGCATTACATTTCAAACGCTTTGCATGGCTCTGCTGAGCAAACAGTCAAATAAGCTCAGGATTTTAATCCTTGCAACTTCAGCTTCTCTAGTACAAATTTCCATAAATTAGGCATAAAGCAGATATGATGGAAAAGCTTAATGTGATTTTTAAATTATCTTTTTTCTCCTGTTTGTCTATTGCTGCTTGTTCTTTTCTCTCTTCAATCTATTTGTCTATACTAGTATAACTCAAAGAATCACAGAGTTGCAGGGCCCTTCAAAGTCACCTTACTCAGCCCTCATCTAGATAAAATCCACTAGAGCAGGGGTGGACAAATATGGCCCCTTTATGACCTGTGGACTTCAACTCTTAGAATTCCTGAGCCAGCTTGGCTGTCTCAGGAATTCTGGGAGTTGAAGTCCACAGGTTGTAAAAGGGCCACAGTTGCCCACCCCTGCACTAGAGCATGATGTCCAAACCTTTGGCTTACCTGGGCCACATTGAGTAAAGAGGAGTTGTCTTGGATCACATATAAAATATATAAATAACAATCTTCCTTTATTGTTTACATTTTTATTACGACCTTGTGGGGCTGTGTTACTAGCTGTCCAGGGCGCATGCAGCCCATGGGTTGGACATGTCTGCAACAGAAAATCCCTGATGACCATTTTCATTTTTCTATATGAAGATCTCTAGAAAAAAACTTACTACCTCACATTGCAGTTAGTTTCCCTGGCTGACAATTCATATAGTCTGTACTTTTAACTCATTGGTTCCAGCCTGCTCTGTGGGGTGACAGGAATAAACTCCCTAATTTACACCCTAGGAAATATTTGAAGATCGCTACCATACAGTATCGACCCTCAGTCTTGTAACGGTTTCTCAGAGGGTTTTGTTTTAATACTGTTCACTAGCTTGCTAGAATTTTCCAAACTTTCCCCAATTTGTCACTGTCCCCTTTGAATTATGGAGCCCAGAACTGGACACATTACTCCAAATTAGTCCTCATTTGAACCATGTCAAATGAGACAATTACTTTCAGTGTTCTGGACTGCCTGTAAAGTGCCCAGGATACCTTTTGTTTTTTGTTTGGGGTTTTTTGGCAGATATATCACATCACTTTGGTGGCTTGTGTTGATACCCTGATTCTTTTTATGTGTACTACTTTCTCTTTCTACAACTGTCACATTTTTCTTCACCCGTTGAAGAACTTAGTTTTTCCCCTATTAAATTCTATCTTATTGTTTAAACCAGGAGTAGTCAACCTGGTCCCTACCGTCCACTAGTGGGCATTCCAGCTTTCATGGTGGGCAGTAGGGGTTTTGTCCGATACTGAAGCACTTTCCTTTTTTTAATTTAATTGATTTTTTTAAAGATTTTATAGCATTATTTAAAAACACTTTCATTAGGTTTTCATAAAATTCCCTGTGACAATTTAAATTTCTGAAAATATACTATTTGTATCGTCCGCGCATAAGTTTAGTCCACGTTACATAAGTGAAACTAAATGGCGCTATAGTGCGACCGCAAACAAAAGAGCCTCGTCCCAGAATAGCTCGTGCATTACCATTACTGGGGAACTGGTGGGCGGTTAGAAAATTTTACGACTAACAGAGATACAAAAGTGGGCGGTAGGTATAAAAAGGTTGACTACCCCTGGTTTAAACCCTCTGCTCGAATATTAACCAATGGAAATATTTTCCTATGGCTCTTAACTAATGAATCAAGCCATTTGAGCAAATATTCTTGGAAGTCTTAATTTTTTAACATGAAGCCATTGTAACTATTTTGTTCAATAAAAAGAGAATGTTAGCAAAATGGTTATCATCTGAATTGTGCTATTGCATTCATGCAAAATTTTGGTCCTTATAGCATACTCTATGGATTTTCATTTTATGTCTTCAACTTATAATACTGCCCTAATCAAGGAACTACAAACACAAAGAAGCTTTCTAATAGTAAACAACAGCCTACTGAAAGAACCACCAAGAACACTCCCAGCCACACTGACAGGGCAAGCCACTAGTACATAAAAATAAGAGCAAACCCCATTCCCTTCAAGCACTGATGGTGTTACCTATTTTGGTAATGAAACACTTGCAAGAAAACTACCAAGCTCAGAGAGCACCAAGGATCTCTAATGGTGCAGATTTACTTATACTATGACAGATCTTAGATGAGTGCTGCTCAGAACACTGAGCAACATATTTCTTTGTAACATGCATATTTATATATCTTATTTTTTTAAGGGTCAGAGAGAAGAAACTATTGCTGCAATTGCCCAGCTGCCACTGTATACTCTGAAGGATGAAGATAAGGTAATTACCTAAATTTGGCATTGGGAATAATAAACTTCACTTTTCTAATAAGGTTTTTTTTTAATATTTGCAATTCCTTTCAAAATGAATGCATTTTCTATGCCATACAAATTATCAGTGGAAGTTTAGTAGGATTAATAGATCTCTTCATCTTAACTTACTGTATTTTCTTTCAATTTGAGATTAAACAGCTAACTAATTATACTGACAGTTGCATCTCACGTATTTTATGGACATATTCCTTCATATGAAATTGAGTTTATATGTTGTGTTTCAATATATTGTAATTAAGTAGGTTTCTGATGATTTGCATCATTAAGATCATAAAAGGTATCTAAACCATAAATAAAAGAAATAATCTTATGCAGTGACAGCATCCTTGTATTCAAATGCCTTCCAGACTAATCAAGTTTTAATTTTATTTATTTATTTATTTATTTAAATTTGATTTATATGCCGCCCTTCTCCGGAGACTTACAATGTGCTCAGCAATGTGCTTACAATGTGCTCAGCAATAATTAATTTTTGGAACTCCAAAAATAAGGGTGTTTCCCTAATCTGGGATGATGCTGTTCCTAAGTATAGGTGCCACTAATGAAAAATGTTATTTGCAGGCCCATGTTCCTTTCACCTCAAGCAAATACTAGAAAATTTAGGTGGAGTGTACATACCAGACAATGCAGACTGATTACTTCTGCATTGAAGAGGTGGTCCTATTTGTATCAACAAACTATATAGAGATTTATAGATTAAAATCAATTTTTGAATTGTACCCAGATACCTATTGGCAACCAGTGCAGTGAATACTAACAGTCGTCAACTTTTGACTGTAATTTAGCATTTGTCTGAAATGTTATAGGATTTCTTGCTTAAGCAGGGGTTTGACTAGAGGTCCCTTTCAACTTTATTCTGATTTTAAGGAATTATGGTTTTTAAGTCATTAAGCAGGTCACCATATGACCAGACCTGATTTTATAATATTTTTTACAACTTTTTTGCTGCAGTCTTAAGCAATTCAATTTTACCCAATAGCCATTTTTTGCCAGAAACCAGTAATAAACGAGAGGAACCAGCAAAAGTTAAAAATCATGGTCACATGATTATGGAAGGCTGCAAATGGCCATAAAAGTAAGCCAGTTGCCAAGCTCCCCAAATCTGAACACATGACCATGGGTGGGAATAGTGGTGAAGCTATTATAACTTTGAATTTGGGTCATAAGTGTCTTTTAGTATAGGGGTGTCAAACTCAATTTCATTGAGGGCCGCATCAGGATTGTGGTTGACTTCGAGTGGGGGGGCAGCTGACACTGCTGCTGTGTTTGCTCTCCTTGGCCAGGTTGCTCATGGTGTGTGCAGGAGGGCAAAGTGTGTGGATCAGAGGGAGGCCCACTTCATCTCATTAGGAGACCAGGCTTTGTAACCAAAGCATCCTCAATGATAGGATGGAAGACCACTAGGAGAGGTCAGGAGGGGACAAGGGGATGGCAAAAGGCAGCAGGGCTGCTGGTGGCCAAGTGCTTCCTTCCCTCCCTCCCTTCTTTTTCCTTCCCTCTTATTTATTTATTCATTCATTCATTCCCCCTTCCCCCTTTTCTTCTTTTTCCTTCCTTGCTCTTTCCCTCTTTCCTTGTCCTGTTTTCCCCACTGGAAATAGCTGTTTGCAACACACAAGGAGGGGATACTTTCCTAAGAACTCACAATTCAAGAATACCAATGTGCACCTGAGTTATCTCAGGGTGGGGAAGGCCATGGGGGGCCTAGTAATAGAATAGGCCCTCAAGACCTCCCTGACCCACTAAAATACCTCATGCTTCTCCCTCCATTCCTTCCACAAGGACTCACTTACCTTGCAAACATCTATCTCCTTTCTTTGTTTCTCTGTTTCTTTGCCTTTGCTTTGAGGAAGGGAGAGTTGTCTGGGAAATGCTTTTCGTGCCGAGAATGGACGCTACAATATCGCACAGATTCAGGCACCCCTCCTCTTTTGCAGTGTCAGGGACCCAGAAACGTTAATCTCGACGTGAAAAGTGTTTGCTGGTCTTCTGCTCCTCCCTTCCCCCCTCCCCAACTACTTTCCACTTAACTACTTAATGAAACCTTGTTGCCCCATAGAGCATACTTGCATGCAAATGGGGGGAGAGAGAGAGAGAGAGAGAGAGAGAGAGAGAGAGAGAGAGGGAGGGAGGGAGGGAGGGAGAGAGAGAGAGAGAGAGAGCGCAATCCAATTGTGTTTGTGTATGGGAGAGAGAGCGATCCCTACAGGGCACCCAAGCTGTTGACAGGAGCCACTGAGCAATGAGGCGGGGTGGTGGTGGAGTATGAAGCAAGGCGAGGGTGTGTGAAGCTGCCCCCCTCCCCTTTGACCCACACCGGCTTACCTGAGCGCCTTGCAGCCAGGCACTGAAGCACGAGACAGCGAGACAGGGGGGCGCGGGGGGGGGGGCTCTCCAAACTCTCTGTGTATGCTCCATGGCTTAGGACCAAGGTACTTACAAGACCGCCTTCTGCCACCAATAGCCTCCCATCAACCAGTATGCTCCCACAGAGAGGGACTCTGCCTTCTCTGTGGGGGGCACCTGCCCTCTGGAATGAGCTGCCCCCGGAGATTCGTAGGATCCCCGACCTTTGCACCTTTCGCCGTGCCCTCAAAACGCTATTGTTTCACCAAGGAGGGCTGGCCTAAATGCTATTTTAATGGGTGGTTTCTATTTTAGCTCTTTCGGCCAAATTATTTAATATTTTTAAATTGTCTTTTAACTTTCATATAGTTGTGGATTTTATTTTTGACTGTACACCGCCCTGAGTCCTTCGGGAGAAGGACGGTATAAAAATTTAATAAAATATATAAATAAATAAATGATGAAAGAGAGCGTGATCCCTGCTTTAGTTGGGGCATTCAAGATGCTGGGGGGTGGGGAGAGAGAGAACTAAGCAGCCGGTTTTCTCCTTGTCCTCCCCACTCAAGCAGTCCAGGGTCTGTGGGATAGCAAGGCCTCTCATCCCTCCTCCCCCCCCCCCGCACGGCAAACTCCAGCTTCAGTCAGGGCATTTAAGCTGCCCCAGCGCAGCGAACTTTGGCGGACTGGAGGCGGGTGTGAAAGGCCTGGCCCTGCAGTGATTCCTCGCTCAGTTGAAAAGCTTCGTTCAGCTTTCAAATAGGAAGGCTGGCCCACGTAAGTAAGCAGCGCACCAGGGCCACGGATGGCATTGTTTCCTGCACCCAGCCAATTCTGATTCCATGGCCGGCCTTACTGTTGGTGACGCTTCAGTGCCTGGCTGGCGGAGCTCTCAGGTAAGCCACTGCGGGGCGTGGAGTGGTGTGGTGGTGCAGCTCCACATACACCCCACCTTGCTTCGTACTCCACCCACCACCACCTCTCTTTCGCACCAGTGCGTTGCTCAGCCTCCTGCTAGGCGAGCAAGAAGTGGTGAAGAACAAAGCAAGGGCGGGGGTGTGGAGGCCGAAGCAAGGCAGGGGTGCATAGCTGCCCCACCCGCCCCACTCCAGTTTACCTGACGGCCCTTCATCCAGGCCAAACCCTCACCACCATCCCGCCACCCAGGGCAGCCACATCCCTTCACTAATTTTTCCAGCTCCTTTCGCCACCATGTGCAGATTAACTAAAGTAGTCTGTGGGACTAAGGTTAAAAAAATAGTTCAGACCTTCCAACTTTCAACAGGAATGGAGGAGAAAGCCTTGGTGCGGGGGGGGAGGAAACTACAGAGTTTGTGAGCCCCCTCCCCACACATTTTGGGTTGGAAAAGCCACCTGCACCAATCCAGAAGCCAAAAAGGGACACAGGGCGCATGTGCAGGGGGCGCTCACATTGCATTTTGGGATTGGGGCATGCGTCCATTCGCGTGCACGCTCTTGCACTTTTTTTTTTAATTTGACTTATATGCCGCCCTTCTCCGGAGACTCAGGGCGGCTTACAATGCGTTAAGCAATAGCCTTCATACTTTTGTATATTTTTACAAAGTCAGCTTATTGCCCCCACAAACTGGGTCCTCAATTTACCTACTTAGAAAGGATGCAAGGCTGAGTCAACCTTGAGCCTGGCAAGATTCGAATTTACTAATTGCAGCCAGCTGGAGTTAAATTACAATGCATTAGTCTGTTGAGCTATCCAGGCTCCTGGTGCCGAATGCTTTGGGCATTCGGCACCAAAAAGATTAAGCATCCCTGTCCTATTAGACTATGTACCAGTTACAAAGTCTGGTAGATCTTTGTATGACAAGGAGTTAGCCATCTTGGTTTTAAATACCATCAACTCGGTGCTCTTCCAAACATTATAACTGACTACTGAATTGAAGCAATTAACAATTATTCGATTCTGGTTCTTAGAATTATTTAATTTCAAATCCTATTTCCTTTGTACAAAGTTCCAACTAATGGAATTCAGAGTTTTAATAAAAACAATAGAAGATGGCAGCATTGCACACAATTATCCTAGTCTTTCATTTTTCCAAAAATTCTAGTTCTACTGCCTGACTGAGTACATTGATTGCTTCTTCTCAGAGTTGGCCCTGAGTGTAATATATACTTCAATCTGTTTTTGTTTTGCCAATATACTTAAATGTAGCTTTATTTTTTTTTTAAGTGTTGGGCTATTGATACAGAAAATTGTGCTATATGCATCGAAAACTATAAAGCCAAAGATACTGTTCGGCGTCTGCCTTGCAAGTAAGATTATTAAACTTTTTAATTTTATTTTAGTGGGTCTTGATTAAAAATATTCAATGAAAAAAGACTGTTTAAAAGAGGGTACATACATTGAAGCTATTATCCAATATGTAGTTCATTCAAGTACAAAGACTGAAATCACTAAATCTATCTCACAACGTGACTTTTGTATGTCATGCTGAGAAAAACTGGGATGTGCAGTAAATCTAATAAATTTAAGAGAACGTGTTTTGATTGATATTAAGACAAGTTTTCCTTTTTAAGTTTTTACAAATCTCAAGTATTATTGTCATTTGAAGAATTATTTTATGGACTAGAAATATCGTATCTAAAGGCAATTATTATAAAATCACATTTCCAAACTTATTTCTGCTGGAATATATTTAGAAGAGGTGGTTCGTTTTCCCTATTGGTCTCACATTGGATAATTTATTCTCCTTAAGCAAGTGATCATTAACTAAGTGTGTCTTCAGGGCATAAAATATTTCAACAATAATTCATATTACAAGAGATATCACTCTGTCTTGGTTTGCTTGTTTAGGAAATTTATCAGATCAGAGCTTAATTTCACATATGTAACTTACGGTTTTTGTATTTAATATATTTATGAATATGAATTTACCAAAGACTTTGGGCAGTGAATCAACAAAAAACAATCACAGTCCATCATATCAGTTAAAAATGGCTTAAAATGAATAGTAGTAGTCCCCCAAAAAGAAAAAGTACCCTCATCAGAGCTCCAGTTGCCAAATGCTAAATAAATAAGAGCTCCAGTAGCATCCTGGCCCCAATGCCTGGAGGTATAACCAGGTCCCAATAGAAAATAAATTGCGTTGAACTGTGGGATCTTTGGTGGCCTCTGAGCTTGGTTTTCTTGCAGACATTTCATTACCATACTAGGTAACATTAGTGGTAACAATCAAGCTCAGAGATCACCATGAGCCCCTCAGTATAGCCAGATCTTTATGGATTTGCAGAAACCAGCTAGGTTGGCTGCATATTTCAGGGAGGAGGTTAATTCTATAAGATGGGCACCATGATAGAAAAGGGACATTTCTCGGCACAGAGAATGGAGCTCTTTCCTTCTGCACCACCACGGCACATTGCCACCATTGGATAGGCATAAATTATCATGGTAATTGAAATCTTCTGGAAAAAAAAATTCAACACACCTGTAAATTTTGCTTTGCACAAACAAGGAATGATAATTGATATGTATTCTGCAAGAACTCTCTGAATGCCACCTATTGTTTTCATTGAATGTTACATTTTTGTGTTAGTTTATAATTTTTCTGTTATTGTACGTAAAGATATGAATTATGAGCCTAATATATTGGCAAGTGAGGCGTTTCTTTATTCAGTTTGTCAAACCCAAGATGAAAATAGATTTCCTATATTAAGCTTTTATTATCACGTTTTGACCAGCTGATTTTATTATATAAATATGAATTTGTATTTATAATACTAATTCTATAAATATGAATTAGAATGTCCTTATACTTGATTTTGATGGTAGTGTCTCTATCATTAGACATATCTTCCATAAACTGTGTATTGATCCCTAGTTGCTGGAACAGAGAATATGTCCAATGTGTAAATTAGATATCATGAAAGCACTAGAATATTGGGTATGTAGCAAACATATGTAATAAAATATATTTATTTTTGGTAATGCCTATGTTTTCTACAACTTGTGTGTAGAAAATAAAAAGTAGAAAATAACTTGTGTTATTAGCCCATCAAAATCAGTAAGAGATCTCAGATTTTCAAGTTTGCCATTAAGGTTTTGAAAGTACACTGGGTGGGGATATAGAAAAACAATTCTGGAGCTGCATGTGAGCTAAACTTCAAATGTTGTTCTTGGTATGTAATACTGTGTGTGCTTCTGTAATACTGTATGTGCTTCTCTGAACGATGCTTGTTGTTAAAATACTTGCTTTTCTTCAGAGATAATCTTTTGCTGGTTTCAAATACTACAAAGTCTAATTCCATCAAATTTAATTTTAAAAAATAATTTTATTCTTAGAATTTATCGATTAAACTTCTCTCCCGGTTCTATCCCTTCCATAGTAATTAATGGGATTTTCTCTAACTTTAAAGGAAGGATCTAAAAAAGTTGCAGTGCCTGAATCAATGAGTAACATACCAATTGAAAACAGGATATAGAATATTTCTATGGAAGAAGATAATAACAAAACAAGTGGCTTATCAGTATCCTGTACTAGCTCAATTGCATTAAATAATGTTTTAAAAGAAAATCCATGTGAAACAACAATTTTACTTGGTAGGTAATTTTAGAGATTTTTCTTTTTCTAGGAAAAAAGTATTTGTAAATTTAGACTTAGTGACGGATATGTTTTACCTTTATCTTTATATCATTTAAATATCTGGGTAATTCACAAAAGCTCTTATATCATTTCTGTTTGCATAGAGCATTGATCTCAGAATTATAAAATTTGAGTCTTTTCTAGATTAGAAAATAATTTGTGACATACTTATCATTAGGAATCAGTACAGTAGTATTTTGTTCTTTCATCAGAATAATAATTACAGATAGTTCCATAAGAAATAAATATGATACATGGAAAGTAAAACGACTCAGCTAAAAATGAACTAGGGAAAAGAATGGGAAAAAACATGAATATAAATTATATTAGTTCTAGGAAACTTTTTTAACTGTTTTGGAAATTCAAATTGAATGTATTTAGAGATTTATTTCATTTGTCTTTAATATTGATTATAAGCCAAGTTGGGATGTTTTTATTAAAAGTTAAACTGATGCAATGCATATTATAAGCAAATGTTACTTGTTATAATTCTTACATTTAGAGTGTAGTTCAACATCACGAATTTCGTATTTCTTTTTATAGAACTGGAGAGTGGAGATAATGAACGTGATCATTTGTCTTCTGGATCACTACAAATTTAATGAGAATTTGAGAAACTTGAACTCATAGTAAAAAAAATGTTTTTCAAAAATGTTTATGGACTTGAATCTAGCTTAATAAATACATACTTCCTAACATACTTCCTACTTCCTAGCAAGACTAATGTCTTGCTTACAGAGCTTTTCTCTATACAAGATAAAATACCGTATTTTCCGGCGTATAAGACGACTTTTTAACACATGAAAATCTTCTCAAAAGTCGGGGGTCGTCTTATACGCCGGGTGTCGTTCTCCTGTAACCAGGCAGACCAGCCCAAAAGGCTCTGACGAGCCTTAAATGGCTCTGGCGATCCCAGCTCTGGCGATCCCAGCTCTGGCGATCCCAACTGAGTTCCCTGCAACTCAGCTGGGATGGCCAGAGCCATGTAAAGGATAAAAAGTTTTCCCCCTCCAGCTTGCTCACCTCAGCTGCTAGTCCCAACGCTTGCCTTGCTTCGCTTGCCTGAATCTATTCCATCAGCAATCAGCAATCAAGCAAGCAGGGAGTTGTGGACTTCAACTCCCAGAATTCCTCAGCCAGCAAAGCAAAGCTGGCTGAGGAATTCTGGGAGTTGAAGTCTACAAGTCTTAATGTTGCCAAGGTTAGAGACCCCTGTTCTATTGGGTAAGTTTTTTTCCCCTTTGGGAGCTTTAAAAAAAATAGTCAATTGGGTTTTTTTCAGTTGTTCTTTTTTAGACCTAGCCATTTAAAGTTTAGGAAGTTTTAAATTTAGCTTTCATATAAAAATAAAAATAAAATAAAATAATATTTGTGCAGCTTTCTGAGATTTAGTGTGTTTCTGTAGTGTTTCACTCTAACTACACAAACACACAAAATCTCACAAAGCTGTATGTGGAATTTTGTGTGTGTTTAGAGTGTGAAAGTTTTTTGGGGGGGCTTTTTGTGGCTGTGTGAGGTTCCTGCTTGTTGCAGGGGCCATTTTGGGTCTAGCACAGCTGCTTTTACATTGTGGGTGAGCCAGTTGTGTTGTGTTGTGTGTGTTTAGAGTGTGAAAGTTTTTTGGGGGGGCTTTTTGTGGCTGTGTGAGGTTCCTGCTTGTTGCAGGGGCCATTTTGGGACTAGCACAGCTGCTTTTACATTGTGGGTGAGCCAGTTGTGTTGTGTTGTGTGTTTGTAGAGTGTGAAAGTTTTTTGGGGGGCTTTTTGTGGCTGTGTGAGGTTCCTGCTTGTTGCAGGGGCCATTTTGGGACTAGCACAGCTGCTTTTACATTGTGGGTGAGCCAGTTGTGTTGTGTTGTGTGTGTTTATAGAGTGTGAAAGTTTTTTGGGGGGGCTTTTTGTGGCTGTGTGAGGTTCCTGCTTGTTGCAGGGGCCATTTTGGGTCTAGCACAGCTGCTTTTACATTGTAGGTGAGCCAGTTGATGTTTTTTAATTTTTATTTGGTGTGCATTGGAAGAGGTGTAGTCTTATATGGCGAGTATAGCCCAAACCCTATATTTTAACAGGAAAAGTTGGGGGCCGTCATATACGCCCAGTCGTCTTATACGCCGGAAAATACGGTACACTAGTTCTGTTTTTGATCTACGAGAAGAAGGGAGGGAAAGAAAAAAACCTGCTTTTTAAAAAGATTATCTGAAGGTGTCAGGTTGTTACTTATTCTCAGAAAAAAAATGGTGCCTTTCATAGAATGACATTCCTACCTCTTTCTATCCCTTGTCCTATTATTTGTAACAAAATAAAATTTTATCAGGAAAAAACAAGTTATAACTATTTCAAAAATACATTTGGAAGACTAATACAGAACCATGAGTACAGTCAATAGAATCTTAAAAATGGCCTAATGATAAAATATAGCAAAAAAACCCCAAGAAATTCGTAAATACCAGATTCTGTTCCTAGGGAGTTTGTTCTAAAACTATAGGTAGACAAAAGCATTTAACAATATAGATAAAGGGATTTATTGGTATTGGTCCACTTATTAACAGTGATTCTATTGACATACCTCTATTCTAGGCATGGGAGAGCATCAAGTACATGGTTTATGTTGTGCCTAAATGCAACAGCTGTTTACTTTGTAATCATTTAGAAAAGAACTTGTTGCAGAGAGCATAGACTGTTTTGTCTTTTTATGGTGCTGCCAAGGTCAGATAAAAAGGTCGCTTCGGGAACTTTGTCATCATGCCTCAAGAGAGTAAACTGTTAAGAGGCACTGCAATTCGGCCTTTCATTGTCATCACTCCTAAGCAGCACACAGGTATACATTTTTATAGACATAATTTGCATTTATCTAAGATAAATTCCAGTTAGTTCCAAATTGTAATTGAATACATTGTTTAAAATTTGGTTCTGTAAAGGATTAGGAATAAGATTGTTTTTTCCAAGAAAATTATTTTTTAACAACTTTATATTATGATTTTGCAGGGTATTAGCCATCCCTTGTTTCCCAGCCTTTGTTTTTCAGGGATTTAGAGAGAATATTGGTGGAAATATGCCATTTCTGCCTTTCTATAAAAAAAGTAATTTTTCAAAACTTAAGATTTATTGATCCTTTCTTTTATAAACTATTGTTTGTGTAAGTATATTTGAGAATAAATATTTCTGCTACATTTTTATATTACATGAAGGGGATGGGATTCCCATTAAAATTTTCCTTAATCTGTTCTAGAATACTATACAATAATTATATCACCAATTTAGGCACCATTACTGTACGCAAGCCCAGCATTGATCAATAAGGCAGTCCTCATGAACGGGTTCCCCAAAAATAAGACCTATCCTGAAAATAAGACCTAGCTTGATTTTTACAAGTGCCCAATATAAGCCCTACTCCCAAAATAAGCCCTAGTTAAGTCCCATACCACTCTGTTGCACCTGGTTGCATGAGGTGGGACGAGGCCCACGGGTAAAAAGCTAGGGTGGGGATGGGGGGTCGAGTTGTTCCACATGCCCTGCACCCACTTACCTTAGGACAGTGCAGCCAAGCCTCGCACACCCTGACACCTACCTCGCCAGCCCACTTCTGTGGCCATTTGCGCATGTCACCCCCAGCCTCTGTTTCACCGTCAAGAGGCCTTTCTTGAAGGCCTCTGCAGCTGAGAAAGGAGCTCTGGACTGACGCGTGCAGCATCCCCCGGCCTTCGTTTCACCGTCAAGCGCTGTCAGAGCTCGTTTCTCGACTGCAAAGGTTTTTCCTGAAGGCCTCTGATGATGAAACAGACCATGGGTGTTGTGGGAGAGCGACAAATACCCGTAGAAGTGGGCCAGCAGCAGCCACACAGGCTCCTGCTGCGCAGGGCTGTTGATGCCGTGAGGCAAGACAGTGAAAGACTTTCCCTGAAAATAAGACCTAATGCCTTTTTTGGAGGCAAAAAAAAAAAAAAAAAAGACCGGATCTTATTTTTGGGAAAACACAGTAATTAAGTAAAAATGATTGCCATTTGATGACACCTTGAAAGTGTCTTCTCGAAATAGAATTGAATGTGTTTTTGAACATCCATTTTCAGAAGACAATTGGCTACAAAAATACCTGGGAGATGAAACAGAAGTATCCTGAATTACATTTGTTTTTTCTGACAAGATTTCAAATGTCAAAATATTTTAAACTTAATATTAGATATCAAAACATCTATTTTGTTGTACAAAACTGTTGTACAAAACTGAAAAATCTTTATAATATAATCTTATTCTAATCTGTGACGTGTAAAGCTTAATTATTAGTCTGATGTTTATACCATTAGAACTTATTACTGCTTGTATCTTTTTAAAACAATCTTTTATTCTAAGTTATTAAAGGAGTGCCTTAAAAACAAATGTTTTTGCCCCAAAATAGCAAGAATTTCTCCCATTACATTTACAGATATCCTTTCTTATTTTTTGTGAAGCTTTATTATGGACTATAGTAATTCAGGAGATTTATCAAAAACTATAAAAGGTTTAACTAACCGCTTTGCAGAGTGAAATAAGACTTTAAGAAATCACTTTCAAAATGCCGCTTCTCAATTATCAGAAGCAAATACAGTATTTCACATTAGCAAGATCACTGCCATGATCTGTTTCTGACACCCACTATTTCCTGATGCATAAAGTTAAATTCCTAGTATTCTCAGTAATGTCATATTGACTGGGAATTCCTGGGAGTTTAATGCCATTGATCTTAAACTTGCTTAAAACAATCCTAGATCAAGTACTTGATTAAATCAAACATATACATCTACAAAACTTACAATAAACGAAGCGGTCTACTCATAGCATTTAGTAGCACTTTTAAAAAGTAGCATCTTTTAAAGGGTGATGTTGGCATGTTCTAAGCTCAATAGCAGCCCTTTACAAGAATGGGCTCCTTTTGGGTCCACAATTTTATTATTTTTAGTGGGTGATCTGTTAATTGGAAATACATAAGTTCCCAAGTTTTTCTAATTTATTTTTTTAAAACTATTGATTAAAAATAAAAATTATCTGGGACTCAAACGAGAATAACAGAATATTTTGCTAGGTAGGTTGGCACCAATTTAGCGTTTCAGGTTTAACATCAGGTTATTTTACTTGAAGTTCAAATTAGTTTAAGTAGTTCCATCATCAACAAAAGCTTCAACAAACAGGCATTATTTAATAAAGCACAAACATTTTAATTGTAAGGAACAAAAAAACTATACAGAAATTTTTTCACACTAATCAAGTAAAAAAAAAAGTTCCAAATCAGTCTTATTTGGACGTCTTTGTTTCTGAAGGATTTTCACCAGTGTCGAGTGTCTTCAGCAATCGAAAAAGTCCAGCTGCTTCTCTTATCCGACTGAATTCAATACAAAAGGCTTGTACCTCTATAAATAAGTCCTGTACATTAATTATTTTGTTTCGAATCAAGGATTGCAGGAATACACAAACAAGGCGTACCAGCCGATTCTAAAGCAAACAAATAATGGATTTTTTAAAGAAACAGATTTCAATCTTGATATGGCAAAAAAATATTTAAAGATGCCAAGTCATCTCATAATTTATCTAAATTTGCAAATTTTAAATTCTGCAATTAACTGATGTTCCTAATAGCACATAAGTATTTACTGAAATGTCATTATTTCAAATGAATTTCGAATTACAGGTAGTCTCAACTTACAACCCTTCGTTTGGTAACCCTTCAAAGTTAAACTACTGAAAAGTGATAGCCAGACCTCATATTTACAACCATTTTGGCATCTCCACAGTCACATGATTAAAATTTAGGCACTTGGTAAACAGCATGTATTTTAGGACAGCTGCATCTTGAAGTCATGTGACACCATTTGCAGCCTTCCCAGCTGGTTTCCAATGAGCCAAGTCAATGCGGAAAACTATACTTGTTTAATGACATCATGATTCACTTAACTGCAAAGATTCACTTAACCATCATGGCAAATAAAATAGAAGATGAGGCTCAATCACCTTGCTTAACAACGGAATTTTGGTCTCAATTGTGGTTTTAAATTGGGGACTACCTGTATCAAAGGAATTAAGACAAAGTGAAATAGGATTCTTTTGTTCTACTGTTCTGAAAACAAGCCTTTTTTGTTTCCCTTTTTATATTCACTACGTACAACCCCAAAAGAATATAATTAATGTAGCAAATGCTACATTAGTAGGTTTCTCACAATTTAATGGTGGATTGTTCTTTCTACTCTATAATAATCCACGGTACGGTAAACAGGCTTATAAATATGTTTTTATAAAAGAAAACTAGTTGTGTTCCTGCCTAGATTCCGACAGCAAAGCATTACCTCTCCCACTTTGTTTCTTCTTCTCTTCCCTCAAAAATGACAAGAAAAAAAGAAACTGAGATGATAGCCATAGCATTTAGACTTATATACCACTTCACAGTGCTTTACAGCCCTCTCTAAGCAGTTTACAGAGTCAGCAATTGCCCCCAACAACCTGGGTCCTCATTTTACCCACCTCGGAAGGATGAGTCAACCTTGAGCCACTCAGGATCAAACTGTCAAACTGCTGGCAGCCAGCAGTCAGCAGAAGTAGCCTGCATTACTGCATTCTAACCATTGCAAAAATCAGGGCTCCTCCTATAGGACCCAATGATCTCAAAGTATGGCTAAAGTACTAAAGGCTGCTGTTTCTAATAGCCTTTCCCAAAATTGCCCTATTTTTGCTAAGAGTTTACTAATCAAATAAGTCATTCCAGAGTACTTAGACCCATAATTATATCCCAGTGAAGTTATTTAACAAAATAAAAGATTTGTGCAAGAATACTACGTGCTGATTGACTTTAGTCAGAAATGTTATCTCTGGAGCAGGGAATTAGTATAAAATAGGAATTATCAAAAACTAGTTTCTTTCAAGATAAGCAGAGTAGCTAACAGTGAAGTCTCTTAATAGATCTACTAGTTTATGTGAAATTTCAAAAAGCTACTAATTATCTACATAGTGACCCTTGTAAGGATGGTGAAAGCAGCAAATGACTCATTTATCATCACAATGATATGCACCATTATCTGAAATTTTAAGATTGGGAAAAAGCAGGAATAGATTAAGTTGTTTTTTCATCCAATTTCCAATCTAGATTCACCTTGAAAGCACTATCATTGTAATAGATACCAGCTGCTTGCTCATATGATGTCAGCCCACTGGGTAAAAATCAACTCCACAGGTAGGCTACTTTTATTGAGATAGGTTATAATAAAATATTGCAACAAATTCTGAATTAGAGAGGCATCTGCTTGAGCTGCTCCTGAATGTTATCTCATTGTGGATTTTAACAAATGCTTCAACCTTTTTTCTGTAGGCAATGGATTTTGCATGTTTCCATCAAAGGTTCCTTTTTCCCTACAGTTCATTTAAGAATGTCTGCATTCATCAAAGTCAGGAAAATGGCATATTAATAAAATCTGACATGTAAATGGAACATAGGCTCAACAGCTCACCCTTTAAAGGGGAAAAATCTGGAGAAATCTTTGTCCAAATGGGAAGAGATAAATATCAATACAAATATAAATGTTTCAAAAGGTTAAAATCCTCCTTCAAATGTAGAACCAACAGTTATGGGTCCCTGAGTTGTTAAAAATATCCAGAAACTACAGGGCTACCATCGAAGCAACATTCCCATTCAACCAGAAAGTTCTTTGCAGCAATGACTTTTTGTATTTTAGCTGTCAATAAACAACATATTCAAGCATATGAATAAACAAATTTATACAGAGATACTGAAATACTCTGCTCTATTCATTGTAGACATACATTTAAAGTATTTAAAATATAGTGATGAACAGAATTTTGCTATCATGTTTACATGTTTGAAAAAAACTGATGACTATTTCTGTGATTTTTGTTTATGCCCTTGGTCTTCTAAGTATGCAACAATACATCATCATAATATGCTGTATGTGAAATATGCCGAAAACATAAGGAACTTACTTTCTTTCTAGTCAAGGGGTTTTGCAGTTCTTAAACTCTGCAACAATATTTTTTGCTTCCCCAAGTTTTTTTACTGCATTTTCAATTACTTTATTCAAAAAGCCTATAGTTTCTTTTTGGACACTTACCTGCATATACTTATCCTTAATTTGTTCACAAGTAGAAATACAATTGGATATATAAAGATGAATAAATTCTGGAGGAAGATCAACTGCTGTAGTGAGCCTATTGAATATTTAAAAGTTAATTATTTTCAAATTGGCCATCTTTGCTAATAATCCATCTGTCACTTCAGTTCTATCGTAACAGAGAGCCAGTTTGCATAGTGATTAAGGCATCAGTTTAGAAACCATAAGACTATGAGTTCTAGTTTTGTCACGAAAGGCAGCTGGGTGACTTTGGGCCAGTTAGTGTCTCTCAACCTAACCCACCTCATAGGGTGGTTGTTATGGGTAAAATAGGAGAAGAAAGCAATATTAGAAATGTTCATCATGAGTTATTTATAAAAATAATAAAGGCATGATATAAAAATATTTTTTAAAATATTTTGTTTTTTTATTAATATATACATTGTATTCTTATTCTATTATATTCCGTGTTTCTGAACATTCTGTTCCTTTAGTCCTCAAACTTTTTAAATGGGGCCAATTCACAATCCCTCAGACTGTTGGGGGGCCGAATTGGCTGGTTGGGCGTGGCTAGTTGCTGGTGACTGGGTGGGTGTGGCTATTTGGTCATGTGACTGGGTGGGCGTGGCCAATTTAGCAGTCCATTAAACAATACACATAAATTAAACTTTAATTTGTTTTGCTCCTGGGGTGTTTTATTTGCTTTTATCCTGACAGAAGAAGCAACATTTGTCCTAATTTTAAAAAGATGATTGTTATTCTTGATACAATCCACAACTTGTTTTTCAACTAGAACAATAATTCTGAGTGATTGTATATGACTGTTGCCATATTTCCTTCAAAATACTTATTATATCTCTTTTGTGTAAAATAAAGCATCTAACACGACTAGCAATACTATTATTAAATGTTATTATACATAAAATGTTAAATAGTTAAATGTACCAAAATAACATGCTGTGCTAGAGAACACGGAGTAAATTTAATATCTATACATCCATCCTTTTTCAGAATGCAACTAAATAATCATTATTGGTTAGATTATGGATATATGAATATAGTTCACATCAAATATTCTATTCAGAATGTTATCTTTCCCTTCCTCAAAGGAAAGGAAACTTTGCAGTCTTTAAAAGTATGAACAATTGTTTTCAGTCACACCATAAGATGCCATTATGTACCAGTATAGCATATTTGAGTATTGACTTTTTATAAACTGAATATAGTCAAATATTATATATGAATAGTTACTGTGTTAATCATGGTGCCAAAAAGAGTAAATATTCTTGAAATTTATCTTAAAGAATCACCAATACAAATTGTCCTGATATTATAAAAATTACACTGAGTTAACTGTCTTTGAGTCCAATTAAATAACTATAAGTGTGTCATTAGGACATCACTTCCAGGCAAGACTCTTTCTTATAATTTTCTTTTCCCCAATATTCTCCCTCCCATGCATATAGACAAGATCTGCTCTATCCTATTACAGTATCTGAAACTGCAATCAGAACACCAACATAATCATAATTATAAAGTACCTCCCATAATCACAATTAGCCATTTATACAGGAGAACAAAGATGTTACTAGAGTGGATAGTAAACTAACCTATAGTTGTCCTAATATCTCAAAAGGTTAGGCTTAGGACTTTAGATTACCGTATATTCCAAACTGCAATTTACTTTCCACAGAACCTGTGAAAATCAAATTATAGGTAGTCCTCGACTTACAACCATTCATTTAGTGACGTTTGAAGTTACAATGACACTAAAGAGATGATTTATGACTGGTCCTCACACTTATGCAGCATCCCTATGGTCATATGATCAAAATTCAGATGCTTAGCAACCAGCATGTTTTTATGATGGTTGCACCGTCTCAAGGTCATACTACCATTTGCAACTTTCCCAGCCAGCTTCCAATAAGCAACAGAACCATGTGATTCACTTAACAATTAGATTTAAATCATAAAATTGGGTGAAATTCATTTAACAACCAACTTGCTTAGCAACTGAAATTCTGGTTCCAGTGGTAAATTGAGGACTACCTGTATTCCACTAATACAATCATTCAAAGTATAATTTCTTAATGGGAGAAAACTGTGATGGAATTTTGTAGATGTTCATGTAGATGTTGAAAAATCAAGCTTGTTTAACTAAATATATATATAGTAAAGAAGCATTTTACTTACCGATTTACAACTTCCATTGAATGTAGAGACATATCCATGTTGACTAATACTGAAAAGTACTCAGTTATCTGACTTGATTGCATTAATTTAAGCAGCATTTCTATAGCTACTAAAGGATTGTTTTCCACCAGATCAGGCAATTTGGCAGGAGTGAGGCCAATATGGTAAACAAGCTTAGGATCTTTCTCCAATTCTCCTAGAAGCTGCATTTTAAAAATATAAAACAGTTTAACTATTAACAATTATGTGATTACCTTTCAACTTAATTTATTTATCTAGATTGCTAGTTAAAATAAAATTATAGAAAAATCACAGTAATTATTGACGGCCAATATGGCATGATGTGCAAAAATGAGGGAGATTGGCAGTAAAGGTTTTAATTCTATTGCTAGTAAAAGTGATTTCTGTTGAACTAATTTTTAAGCATTCATGTTCTATTTTATAAAATTAACACAAGGTCCAAACATTAAACAAGTAAATAAATCTACAAGTCAGCAATTTAATTATCTACTCTATCCCCCATATGAAGCCATATGAAGCTTTAAAGACATGTGCCATGCATATATTGAATTTAAACTCAGTCAATATGAAATTAAATAAATAAATTTTAATTTCAGTAAATAAAACATTTCAATTTATTAACTGGGTTTTAGTCTTATCTGGATGATTGTGCTCACCATAGCCAGGTATACTCCTAGATTTTCAGGTTGTAGCTATGGCAAGAAGCACTCTGAAAAGTTTAGGAAACTGCAATTGCTTCAAAGTGGCTGCTAGACTAGAAATTAGTGTAAGATAGTGTTGTTCCGGAATGATGATCTCAACTATGGAATTCTTTTTTGGCACATTTAAAGCTGACATTAAGCCATAAAACAGTACAGCCTGGTAACCTAAGGTACAACTTCTCAATTATCTGGTTACCTGAAAAACAACCTCTCAATTATAAACCTGATATGAAGGACTGCAGAAGCTGTTCTTGAAGTTGCCCATATGTTCAGAGGCTTTTTACAAGATACAAAGAAAATGGCCTTTTCTGCAATTGTTTATTCATTCATTCATCAAATTTAGCTGCATGTAGATTGCATTACAGTAATCCAACTAGATCAGGCCTGTCAAACTGGCACCCACCTCTCACCAGCCCACAGAGAGCATACCCACCCCAGCTCCGCAAAGGCAAAAAATATTGTGATACATCACAATATGGCCCGCGATGCGAGCGGGTTTGACACCCCTGAACTAGATGGTGATTAGATTGTCTAAGTGACTGAGTAGAGCCTCTCAACCTAGGAATAGGTACAATTGACACCCAGTACAAAGTTGAGTAAAGGTCTTCCTAGTCATGAGTACCACCTGCTCTTTGATCAGAAGTCATGAATCTCTGTGATGAAATACATGAATATCTTGCAGAAAGAGGATCTGCCTAGGAAACAATAGGCATGATCCCACAGTTGCTTAATAGTCAAAGAAAAAACTAAGACTGATCTTAATGGATCCAATACTTAAAACTGAAAGCAAGAACTTTATGCCTCCAGCCTTGCAAGAGTCTGCTAATATGGTCTTACAACCAAGCAGAATTAGTTCATCTTGTCATATTTTCAAGCGGTTTTGCCTGGGAAGATGCACAGTCTTGTCCTCATATTGTGCATGGGATCTGTCTGGAGAGTTTAGCCCATCCAGCACCAAAGATGGCACAGTCCTAGAACCTGCAAGGCTCAAAACCCAAAACAGCTATCGGAAGATGTAATAAGGGTGGAAAATTACTGACACTTTACCACTCTAACCACCACAAAGTAGGCCTTAACAGCAATTCTAACTCATGTCCAATCAAGTTCTTCTCCCTCTATAATGCCAGCGGTGCTCTATTTATCTCTTGTCTTGCTTCATCTGACTTAATTGCTCTGTAAATCGCAGGGAGTGACAGTATCCATGAGATGGTAGTGGTTGTAAAGGCACAATCAATCTAAAGCTGTTTTCTCATTCAAATTGGCAACCAAGGCTTCAGATGGACCATGCAGCAGACTAGCAGGAATAGCCCCCAGCTTTCTCTGACAACCATCAGAGTCCATCAGTGGCCAGAGAGAACTGATCATATTGCTCCCAGATTACAGTACACAGCTCTTTTGTAGTTGGTTGGCTACTTCTTTCTTGTGTCTTTAGGAAGATTCTTTTTACCCCAATCTTTAAAGCCAATTTTTAATTATGTTTTAATAACTTAAAAATTAAGAAAAGTTAGTGAACACTGTAAAGTGCTTTGAGTTCTCAGTTTCAATGGCAAGGCAGTACATGTCAAGTCAATATAATAATCTTAAAGCAGCAACTCATGGCAAGGTTACAGGGGAATGTTTTTACTTTTTGATGTGGTTACTGAACTGTTAATCTTATATCACAATTTTGGGGTTCTAGTAAACTTGAGCTAGCTTTAATTTAGTTAAAATTAAGATATTATTTTAATAATAGAATTAAACAAGTCAGCAATTGACTTCATACCTGCGTTTGTTGCTGTGATGACAAAGGACTTTTGAATGCTTTGGCCATGATTCGTTTGATTTCCACTCCAGCGCTATTTTTAACACACATTGACTTATCCCACTGAATTGTATGATCTGGCTCTATTGGATTTAACCAAGCTAATTCATCTTCACAAATATGGAGAGGTGGTGGTGGGCGGATAAATTCTGGTCGAAAATGACCTGAAAAATATATTACATTCTTTTTAAAAATATCTCTTAAAAGTCAAAATATTTATCCAACAATCAAAATGTTCCCAAGCATATGATCTGTTTCTATATGTTATATTGTATATAATACAATATATCATTCTTTGTAGCTTACGTTGCAATATATAGTATAGCGTATTTAATCTACAAACTGATAATCCCAAGCATTTAGACCAGCATATTTCTATGCTCATCTTTCTTAGCATCTATTGATCCTAATTTTATATAAAGTGGCAAACTTTTTGCAGAGATATCCTTTACAGAACTCTCCAATGCCAATTGGGATAGTAATAAAATCACCATGCCATACTGTCCAACAAAGCTATATTCTGGAAAAGTAAAGCATAAGGAACAGAATTTAAGACCATTAAAAATCAACTTTATGATTCTAAACAAACATGCAACCATCTTTTCCTTACATCCTGCTTTTCAATCTGAAGGACTGCATTCATATGAACAACACTAACTATAAACACCAATTTCAGATATAAACACGAACAGAAATAAGGCATGGAAAAGAATATGATTATTTAATTCTTATGTTGTAACCCTATAAAAGGTATCCCAAAATGATGCATACTTTCAATAGGTGGTTTTGGTCCACTCACTAAGGCTTCAGTAATCTGGGATGCAACAGAACTGTCAAAACCAGAATTTGAAGAATCTGGATCAGGATCACTGAGAATGCTAGGAAAGCTAGCTTTACTTTGTGTTGGTAGTTCAGACTGACGTTCTGAAAGAAAAATTAGATTAATTCAATTTCAGCATCCAAAATCTTGAATCACAAAAACAAGAATAAACTTGTTGACAAATCCAGACTATTTCTGTTAATGAGAAATTAGGATTATCTGCAAAAATTAGGCACCAGGCTAGAAAGTAGGAGACTGTGAATTCTAGTCCCACCTTAGCCATGAAAGCCAGCTGGGGGACCTTGTGCCAGTCACTCTCTCTCAGTCCACATCACCTCACAGGATTGTTGTTGTGGGGAAATTAGGAGGAGGCAGGTCTGTTCACCGCCTTGAAATATTTGTAAAATAACTACAAATACAAATAAACAAATCATTCCTTCTTTTAAAATCCAAAATTTTTAATCTCTAGTAGCTCTTTGACCATACTACTTTATTTTTAAAGATAAAGCTGAGTTTCCAACAAGCGACTATTGGTGGACAAAATAGTTTACACAAATTATTCCATAAATACTCAGTTATTTGGATTAACAAAATGGTTCATTATCACATCACTATTGGTATTTTGAGTTCCATAACTCTTCCTGCATGTCTGCTGTGATTCCTATTAAGCAACAATGTTATTCTTGGCCTTCATACATCATTCTTTATAGCTGAAAAGGAAACACTTTGTCTCCACGTATTACATTTATAAAACATCATACTTTTTAAACTGTAAACTTGGCACCTGAGAATCAGTCAGTACCAGAGACAAAGTTTCTGAATATACCTTGGTACCCAACTGCTTTGAAACTCATTGAATTTGGTACTCAAGGCATTTTGATGCAAAAAAATTATTCTGGTACTCTTTCTTTGGTACTCAATGCACAAGCTAGAACTTGTTAATGTCAATTGTTTTGTGATTCACTATATTATTCCTTATGGGAAAAATTTGTTTGGTATGCATTGTTTTTAGTAGTCATTGCACCTCCCAGAACCAATTAATGAGTACTGATGTACCACTGTAGCAGTTAAATGGTAATCAATTTACTGACAGACAGAGAAAAAAAATCTAATTTTTATTGTCTGGAGACACTTATATACCACTACTGTTTATAACAAAATTTTCCTTTAAAATGGACAGACTTAAATATAAAAGAAAATAAAATGCAAGCATGTAATTTCTGTAGTGTCCATGATCAGGGTTAATTTTTAGGAAGGGTTTTGACTGTGTCAGTTTCATTCTACCATTCAATATATTATTTTGAAGTGTGTTTAATCTATGGAATTAACTTCTAAATATTAAACTTAGATCACTCATCCCAAGATACAGTGACCATAGTTACTTTTTTAAACACAAAAGAAAGAGAATGAATTTAGCCATCATCCTATAATGTATATTGCAAATAAATTATAGAATGGTCCATCAAAACTAATTTACTATTATAATGTGTGAGCTATGCTTACTGATATAAATGGCATGAAACTACTATCAATGCCTTTCTCACACTTCTGATAAAGATTAGAAAAAATAAGCCCATCTGTTACTTACACTATATTTTCTGTAGGTGAAAAGCAAAGGTAGCCATATTAGCCTTCAGAAAAAAAACATCATCAGAGCAATTTCTTTTCCTTAAGACCACAAACAGCACACAAATTTTCAAGTTCTCTAGTGCTCTTTGAGACCAAGAAGGTAAATAGAACAAATAAAAGGGAAAGAGTCTGATTTTCAAATGACCAGGTCTACTAAAATATCTACCTAATAATCTAAGAATCAGATTAAAAATTAAAGTTGTTCATAGTTTCATTCACCTTTATAAAAAATATTATGAGAATAGATTCTAATCTCAATATGACCATAGTATTGATTGATAGGAGTTTCAAGTCAGTTTGCTACAAGGAAGAGTTTGAAAATTTCAAGTTTATAGCAAGGGTCAAAAGCTTTTTTAAAAAATCTAATAATAAAACCTCAGAACCAGCTCAATTATAACTCTCTCTTCTCAAAGCAGGGAAAATGAAGTGAATCTCACGTTGCACTAATGAAGTATTTCTATACTCAACAATATTAGCATAAAATTCCATATATAAAGTGAATTCTGGGGGAGTGGGAAAATGAGTTTATGAGATTTTTATTATATATATATATATATATATATATATATATATATATATATATATATATATATATATATATATATATATATATATATATATATATATATATATATACACACACACACACACACACACACACACAAACACACACACATACACATATATACATATATATATATATATACATACACATACAGACACGCACATGTTATGAATCATACAAAAAAGCAATGTTCTGAATTACTATCACAGCTCTTATAGAAGCGCATTGCATTTCAGAGTATTTGTCATTTCAATAATAGATATTAACATAGCAAAGGCTTAGAACTTTGACTGGATTTGCAATTCTCACTATGCACAAATGACACATCACATATAGATTCAAAATTTCTATAAAAGGATATTTTATTTTACAGGGAAATTTTTATTTTAAGTATAGGATGTTGATTTTCAAATAATGACAAAACAATGAAGTATTGCTTATGTGCTTTGTTGATTTAGGAACAAAAACACACAGTGACTCCATAGCAAATTGGAAATTATTATTTTACTTTCTAATATGTCATAAATTATTTCTTCAAAACTATACATACCAGTAATTAACATTGCAGAAACTCATATAATTAACTTCAGGCAAAACTAAAAATGTGCTATGGAGTTATGAGGAAAAAGAAAAATATTCACATGCAAGTTTAAACACATTTTATATTTCATTAAAACAGAGGTCTGTAGGAATGATTTGTTTGTTACCTGCTAATGCTAACTGAAGACCGCTTATATCTACAGATTGGCCCATATTTCCTACATCCATCGATACAATTTGTCTTGGAGTCTTTTTGAAGAGTTCTCTAGGAGGGGCCAACATCAGCTGGGAAAGAAAGAATCTTTCTGGTGGAGTAATTGCGGGCAAAAAGCCTTTAAAAAGAAGAAGTTATTTTATAATACCAGCAATTTTCAAAGAAGTTATAGCATTTCTATTGTTATGAGCTCAATCCAGAAAGGTATGAATTCAGTGAAATTAGTATTCTTGCAGATAAAAGCAGGGGAAGGGGATTCTCACCATGCAACCACCCATCTGATAGTCCGGGCTTCCTAGGCTGTCCAAAATCCATTCGAGAAAATTTGGGAGAGGAGACTCTAGCAGTGCTAAAAGTGAGGTTCTGGACTGAGGGAATTGTGAAAATACATTTTTCCTTCTGTCTTCAAGACTACCAAGTAAGCAGAGTAGAAGTGCCCATTAAGAAAATACTAGGTTAGCTTTTCACAAGCGACATCTCCTTTTTTTGTATGCTAAATCATACAATAAAATGAAATACAAAGCTTCTGTTCAGCTAAGAGAACCAGAACCATAGAGAAGCGATAGAAATAATGGATGACAAAATGTAAATAAGGCAGGAAAAAGTCCACCATCATCTTTCCCAATTTGAAGGGAATGCTGCTCACATGACCATAATAGTGCATATATCATTGGCTATTTTCATATGCCCCACGTATAAGGGTTCCATGATATCAATAAATACAAAACACTACCTTCATTATTTGCCACAATTCATTGATCTTATCCATAGATAAAACCAAATCAAATAATGGCAGTTTGTTATTTATCTAAACAAATCATTAGCTGTTATTAATCACTTTCTAGTAACAATTAAATAGAAAGGACAGAGGAAATATTACTTCCAGTATGAGACTTAGTTTCCAAACATAGCTGAAAGTCGTGTTTGATAAATATGCATTTATTGCTGTACAAATACTTGTTAACAAAAAGCATGCTGATAAACACAGAATATATGCTACCTATTCATCAACTGTCTACTTTCATTTTGTGTGGACATTTTTATACCAAAACCTGCAGGTTAATAAACTATGTAAGGCATAGATGGTTAAATTAGAACAGAATAGGAATGTTTTCCAATCTTTCATCAGGTAACATTTAGCATTAAACTGGGGATCCCAGTCTCAACAACAATCAAAAGTTGGGAACTGAAGACATCTGAAAAGAATTAACGAAGGATTACAGGAGGAGCAGTTATTGCAATTAGATTTAAGATTATGTCACACATCAAAAGGCCAAGAGGGATATATTGAACCCCCGATAACAGAGAAATTATTCCTCTCAATCTGGTTGAAGCGACTGAACTATGGTTGCCCCCTCAGTTTAAAAGAAGGGAGAAAGAAACTCGAAGTTGCAAAATGCTCAGATATTACAACCCAGCTTTCAAAGTCTATAGAGATTCTCAATCATCCGGGTCATGGTTGACCCAAAGGTGCTTTTTCAGGAGGCCAGCTTGTTTTTTTTCTTTGAAGACGTTTCACTTTTCATCCAAGAAGCTTCTTCAGCTCTGAAGAAGCTCTGAGCTGAAGAAGCTGAGAAGATAAAAATCTTCAAAAAAAAAAACAACCCCAAAGTCCAGTTGGCCTCCAGAAAAAGCATCTTCAAAGACTTCATGTTGCGTCCTACTCTCCCCCACCCCCCAATTTCAAAACTCTTTCTGGGAAAGTCCAGGCTTTTTACCGAAATGGCAAAAGGGCGCCGACCCCAATGGCAATTCGCCCAGGCCCAACTGGAGGCCAGGTGAGGGAGCTACCTGAGAGCGGCGGCCTTTCGTTGTCGTCCCCGCCGCCGCTCCCTGCCGCTCCGGGGCCCGAGCCGGCGGGGGCGCGCTCGGGGGGCGCCGGATTCAGGAGGTGGGCGAAGATGGCGGCGAAGGGGTTGGCGGCGAGCGGCTCGGTGCGATACATCTCCCAGAGGAGGTAGAGGGCAGTCAGGCGCTGCGGCGGCGTGGGAAGCAGATCCGGCTGCTGCAGCAGCAACACCAGGACGGAGCCTACGCGGAAATGCTCGGCCTTTCCGAAGTAGTGGTGGAAGGCGGTGGAGAGGCCCTCGAAGGTGCTGCCTCCGGCCTCCTCAGACACGATGCTCAGCAGGCTCGTCAGCTCCTTCGGAGAAAGGCTCATCTTTCCCGGCAGCGACGCGACGGTCTCACTGTTGTTGTTGTTGCCGCCGCTGTTGCTACTATAACCGGCGACGGAAGCAGCGCCGTCCCCACCACCGGGAATCGAACCTGCCGCCGCTTCCACAGCACGGCCAGGCTCGGGACTGAGGCGGACCCCGCTCGCTAGCATCCAGCTCCACCCTTCCCGCTCTCGGCGGCCTGCTGCGCGCGCCCCTGCACTCGACCTACCTAGCGACTCCTCCCCTCATTATTTTGTTTTCCCTTCCCCGCGCGCGCGCGTGCCTCAAAGAGCCACGACTCTCCCCACCACCCACCCGATTCTTTTCCCCCTCCCGCGTTCCCCGGATTTATTTATTTTTTTCCTCCCCCTGCCGCTGCTGCCGTAAAGCGGTTTGTATCGTTTGAAATGATTACTCTTTTTCAGTACTGCCGTAAAGCCAAGAAAACAGGAGGAGGAGAAGGAGGAGGATATCGATAGAGCGGTGTTTCTCAAGCTTGGCAAATTTAAGATGTATGGACTTCAACTCCCAGAAATCCCTAACCAGCCGTGCTGACTGGGGAGGTTCGGGATTTGAAGTCCACACATCTTAAAAGTTGCCAAGATTAAGAAACACTGCCATGTAAGAATGGAAACTAGGAGCTATTTCATTAGCTGTTTAAAAACGTCATCTCAGGAAAACAAAAGGAAGAAATTGTTTTCCTTGCGTGTTGATTTTTGAAGTCTGGAACGAATATGTTGCTTTGTTAATAGACTGGTAGTTTAAATTCCAAATGGAACTTTAAATAAAAAGTAGGAAACTGAATCTCATCTTAATATTTTTAGAGGTAAAAATGAAGAACTTTTATTGCACCGTACAATGTAAAATCTATGGGTTTAAGTACTTCTCTATTTGGCATCTTGCTTGATCTTGAAAAGCTAAGCTGGGTCAGCCTGGTTAATACTTTTTGGGATGGCTACCAAGAAATAGATAGATAGACTGTAGACTATATCTGAATATTGGGGAGGGAAACCCCAAGAAGACAATGGCAACAGTACTTCAGGACGTGTTACCAGGAAATCTACATAGATGTATCTATAAAGTCATCAAAAGTCAAACTCAGTTCAAGGAGACTTTTCCCTTTATGTTATCAGGTACATTCTGTGACGTTTAACAGAGTTTATTTCTCTTATTTCACCCTGAGTTTTTATCTTATTGTATCCATTTAATTTTAAGCAAATCTGGAGTATAGTTAAGCTGAGACAATTATTTTCATGGCTATCTGATCTGAATATGTTATCTGCACATTTGATTCTGTTGAAGATTTAAACTAGTTCTGTGCTCTAGTGCAAAATTGGTTCAAATCCCATAAGCATAAAATCCAAAAATAAAAAAAATTAATACTTTGAATGTCTTAATGTCTCATTGATGCATTAATGAATGCATCTTCCTACTTTTGGGGTCTGGGTGAAGTATGTATCCCTTCATATCCTTAGGATTTTTCCCCATAATATTCAACTGAAATTATTGAAATACAAATCACATTTGTCTATTCAGAATGAGATAATTACATCTTAGCTAATAATCATTGTCACTACTATGATACAGAAGTGTGGATCTGATGGTTTTATATTGGATCAACCTGAAAACAGTCAAATTAAAAATCACATCCATCTGCCAAGTTTAATTATTTTCAAATACAATATAACTTGTTTTACTTTACACTGTTAGGAAGAAATGAAGAAGATAAAATCAAACTAGAAAATTTGCTAGTAATATGTGAAAGTGAACATGAAAATAAACTGGGAAAATCAAAGCAGGAAATTAAAAGACATTATGAAACTAAATATAAAAATAAAGAGGGGAAATCAAAGTAGGGCCTTTTTAAAAGACATTGTGAAACTGAGTACAAATTCTGGAATGGATTATCTGATAAATTTACTAGGTATGGGTTTTTGATAGAGAAATTAACAAGAGTCTGCAGCCTAGTTGATTTAACTGTAATGCCTAGTGTAATACTGTAAATTGGCAAGATTAAATATTCTAAGTTTTTTCTATTTTTTTTACTCTCTTTTGTTTACTACTACCCACTATTTGCACTATATTATTTAAGCCCTAAGTTTGATATGGATTCATAAATACTGGGAGATATAAAAGTTATAATAAATAGTTATTAAGTATTATATCCATTTTAAAATATTTTTCAATATTTGTACTAGGATCATATTGTGTAGCTGAAAAAATTAAAATTGTTTCACATGAGTTTGATCATGATGGAACACTAAAATCTCATCTAGGATGATTTTATTGATTACCAGGACCCTGAGTTATAAAGAATCTATCTTATCTACATGAGGTTTCAGTTTATTTCTTATCCTCTCCAGAGTTGTCAGCAGAAAATCTATAGTATATTTCCTGAAACTCATTTTATGACTGAAGCACAGTAGTGACAGAATTGATTTCAAACAGAATGGCTGTCTAAGAGAAATAGTGCAATATCTACACTGTTTAAAATGTGAATAAAGAACATATCAATCAATAGTGTTGTAATAAAGAAGAAGTAGATGGATATAAACCTTAATTTTTGTTTCTAAAGTAACTGATAACATCACAAGAGAAGACTGTTTTCAAGTCCCTTAATTTTATGCAATTATGCAAATATACATAGTAACATTTAAAAATTAACTATAATTTATATATAACTATATATTATATATAACTATAATTTATAGACATTTCTCTGTCCAAATGGAAACTTTGTCTTCTTCCTTTATCAGCACCTAGATGTAAATATTTGCATAAATATTATGAATTGCCATTTGCTAACTGATCTCAGGTTTATATCTTACCAACCAGCTAGAGCTTCATTATTTTTAATCAACTTTACAAACAGGACAAAAAAAAGTTCTTTAATTTTCTTTTTATTTATTTTTCTTTATATATTAAATTTATATGCCATCCAACTTGCCAAGAGGAGACTCCAGATTGCTTACAAAACTTTTAAATACATATAATATAGTGTGTTTCTTGCTTTAGCAGCATCCCATAATTCAAATTTAAACCCATAATGCTACTGTTTTGAAAGAGACCATACTCAGCAACATACAGAAATTCTAACTGAATGCAACATGTTTCGTAAAAGGAGTCACATAAAAATAGTTTTACTGAGAAAGAATGGTATCAAAACAATGGATAAGAGGATTATATTTCATGAATTTGACCATAACATTATAGGGCAAAATCCCTATGCACAGTAATCAGTTTTTGGGGTGAAGGGAGTATTGGACCTATATAAACAGAGGAATAGCTGTGTGTCTTCTATTAAACATACTGAAAATGCATTTGATATTGCAAGGGAGAAAGAACATGAAAAGTTCAAAGATCAGCATTAGTGTGGGAGGAGGGGAAGTGAAGATAAGTGAGAGAAGAAGAGAAAGAGACACACTGGGAAGATTGGGAAATCAGTGGTCAGATGAGTGGGATATACAGCTGAGACCCCTGCAGTAAGGAACAAGTACATATGCCAGTGGATACATCCCTCAAAATCATTCTGGGATCCCTCCAGATTTCATGGTCTAGAGGACTGAAAAGGCATTAATCATTAGCAATACTTTCTTCCAGATTTCATTGTCCAAATTAACATTCTGTCCTATGTTCCAAGGTAGAGAAATAATATAGAAGATTATGATGGTTGAAGATGCAGCATGCACCTAAAAGATATTTAAGAAACCAGAAAATCACATTCTTCTTATCCATTATGCAGCCTTGCGTTAATGATAAAACAAATTGTGTATATGATTTTGGGATTCAAGTGGATTTGACATAAACATCATGAAGATACATGGCTCAGATCCAAATTTTTGCAACTTGGCAATGCCCAAATCAGTTGAATCCCAAATTTTAATTGCTCTTTATTTTTATTTATTAAATGTATATGCTGTCCATTTCACTATCCAAAGTTTATCTGAAAACTTTATTTATTTGAACAATTCATAATATGGCCCATTTGTAAATCTAGACAGGAAATCAGCAGCAGAAACCACAAAATCATGCAATTAAGTAAAAATAAATATCAACCACAAGCACCTATACTCAAATGATTATGTACATACAGATATAATCTTGTGTTTTGATCATCACTTTAGGAGATAATAAATAAGTACAGTTAGCAGCAGACATATTTTTACATAATTCAGAGCCCCAGTTTATCATGGCTAAATTAAAATAGAGATAATTCTGGTTACTGCCTGTTACTATCATTCACATCATCCATAACCTGCAACAAAATAAAGAAGTATGTTAAAGGAAAGATGAATGCAGCCAAAACTCATAATTCTATTTTATTTTGGAGATTGGCTCTACCTCCTCTGCATACTTAGCCATCACAGTTAGAGTGCCATAGCCCATAAACAACATGAGAAAGTTACTTGTAAAAGCTACATGCTCAACAAAAAAAAAAAACCTGCCCCCTGATAGAAGCTGAATCAAGCCAGTTAAAATCTGCCAAGGTGCCCAGAATAGACTGTCCCTCCTGGGTTGATTAAAAGCAATCCTAAATGGTCAATTACTGTCCAGACTGCTTTTTATGTATATTGATAGCACCGATGGAATTCCAAAAGATCAGACCTAATATTCCTATTTATAGAATTGTAACAGGCTACTTTACTGATTATCATTCATTCAGTCTATTCAGCAGAATCTATGCCAGACAGCTGTAGTGGAAGTTGCCAAACAGGTTGAACTCAAACATTGCCCCGACAGGGAGACAAGCAAGCTTTTGACATCAGTTGATTACTGCCTAATATTAAATCATCTGGAAGAAAAATATACACAAAAGTTGATGTCTGCTTTACATGCAGCTTTTGTCAATTTTAAGCAAGCTTTCAGTCAGATTCACAAATACAAACTTTCAGTTGGAATTTCATCTATATAAAACCATACCTGATGATGAAATATATAAAAATATATAAGAAATACTTTATGCCACCAGACTTGAAATTTTGAGTTTAGACAACTTAGAACTTCACCGTCTTCGGTCTGACCTAAGCATAGTACATAAAATCATCTGCTACAATGTCCTACCAGCCAATGAATACTTCAGCTTCAACCAAAACAATACAAGAGCACACAATAGCTACAAACTCATGGTAAACCGATCCAAACTAGACTGCAGAAAATACGACTTTAGTAACAGAGTTGTCAACGCCTGGAATGCACTACCTGACTCTGTGGTTTCTTCCCCAAATTCCCAAAACTTTAACCTTAAGACTGTTTACTGTAGACCTCACCCCATTCCTAAGAGGTCTGTAAGGGGCGTGCATAAGCACAGCAGCGTGCCTACCATCCCTGTCCTAATGTTTTCTTTTATTTGTATCCATTTCTTGTATTTATAATTATGTTTACACTTGTATCTGTCATAAAATACATGCTTGACAAAATAAATAAATAAATAAAATGATAATCTGTCATCTATATTAAATACTGATGCTGTATAACACGGTAATTCTTTCTCCATCATCAATAAGGCTAAAGAGAATAGTGTGGATTTTTTTACTGTAGAAAACAATAGATGGATATACATTTTGATAAAACAAAAATGATGATTTTTCTCTAAGACAGGTGGGGAATTATGGCCCTTTTATGACTTGTGAACTTCAACTCCTGAAGTTCACAGATCGTAAAAGGGCCAGTCACCCACCCCTGCTCTAAGCTCTAATCCATCTGAATTCTATAATGAAAGGTATATAAACCAAGAGATGATATCTGGGAGACAGTTCTCATTCAATGAATAGACCTAAAGCGTATACAATTTATGCGACTTAAATCCTAAAACATACAATTGAAATAAGATAAATGGATAGAAATATTATCCCTAATCAAAGTACAAGAAAGAAGCTGAATGGCATCCATGATTTACTATATGTAAACTGTAAAAGGAAGGGAGGAGTCAATTGTCCTGCTGTATCATATTGGAAACGTCAGTTCACAACTCAGATCGCCAATGTCCGATGACGGATATGGCACAAGAATAATAATTACCTCACCAGTTTGTAAGTAGCAGACTATAGTTTAGAAATAGGTCGTATGACATGAGGCGAAACCATAATGTGGTTTGCTTGGCTTTGACTTAGCATATGTGCCAACACCAACCAACTGCAGTTCATTCATAAAAATCATAAAATTATAAATTCATAATCTGGAAGTTTGCAAAATATTTCTTGACTTCTGATTTTTTTTACAGTTGATGAATCCTAGAAGCATAATTTATTCACCACTTCAATATCTTCATTATAAGTTCCAAGGCTGACTGTGATACTAAAGGATCATCAGCAAAGTCTAATTACCGTATTTTTCAGAGTCTAAGATGCACCTTTCCCCCCCCCCAAAAGGGGGTGAAAATTTAGGTGCTTCTTATACACCAAATGTAGCCCCGCCCACCCACTGGCCCCCACCCTTTGGCCTCTGCCTCGCAGCAGTTACCTTCTTGCAAGCAAACAGCAAGAAAAAACAGCTCCTTTCAGTTTCAGCACAGCATAATTAGCACAAGTTGATTGGATCCGCCTCCCGACTCTCAGCTGATTTGCTCTCAGCTGTTCTGTGCAGGGCTCTGCTGCTTGCTGCAAGGAAGAAAATTGCTGGAGCAGATTTTTTTTCCCCCTTGTGCTAATCAAGCTATGCTGAAAACAAAAATGAAAGTAAAGTAGGCTGTTTGCTGTTTGCTGCAAGGAGGCAAAATTTCTCAGAGACAGAGGCAGATTTCTTTTTCTTTTTTTCCTCACCAAAAAAGGTAGGTGCATCTTATAGTCCGGTGTGTCTTATACTCCGAAATATATGGTATTTGGTTATTGGTTACATTGTGACCAAGTACTGGTTACTGTTACTGCTATATACTTCCTGATTATGTAAACAAAGTTATTGCTATATACTTCCTGATTATGTAAACAAAGTTATTCCTCCTTCTCTTCTTCCTTCTCTTTCTTCAGTGAGATTGACAGACACAACTGTCCAATTCCAGGCCACTTCTATTCACTAATGTCTAAAATGTCAACATGTTGTCTATTCATTTAATATTTCAAAGTGCTTTCCTGCATTTGTGGTTCTTACATTCTGTGTTCTCACTCTAATTCTATCTCTGCAGCTTTGGATTTCTTTCCTGCTTGGCAACTTTAGCAACTAAACATTCCAAACGTTTTAATCTTGCCACGTCATAAATACCTTTAGCACTTTAAAAGAGTATCAGCTCTTCCTCAGCAGCACACTGAGTCTATCTTATCCAAGGGGCCCATTATACCAAACGATATCATCAGTCATTTTATCTTATCTGTCTATTGGGTTTTCCTGATAAAATACAGCAATAGTTTATATTACCTTTTCCAAAGCTGTATGAAATGAGGCAGGGGTGAAATCTACTTACCTTCCCTACCAGTTTGGAAGTGCGTGCACGTGTGCACATCACATGCGATTTTGGACCCTCTGCACATGCGCAAAGCCTTCTGATTAAAACCAGGAAATAATGACGTCCGGGCGGGTGGGTTGAGCCTCTCACTGCCGCCACTACCGGTTCTCCAAACCACCCGCCGCCATCGCTACCGGTTCGCATTTCACCCCTGAAATGAGGCCTTTATAGTTGCCATTAAAGTAATCATCTGCCTTCAACATTTTCCTATATTGATGCTTTCTGACATAATTTTATACACACACACATATCTACATCTACATCTATACATATGAATACCTATATATACAAACATACACATATATATACACTTATATACATATTTCTTTTGAGAGTGGGCTTCAAAATTTCATTTTAATATGTACCATTGTGTATACAGAAAAGTGACAATAAAGTTTATGTCATTTCATGTCATGTCATCTTAATCTGGGCGACTGGGATGTCTTTCATGCTTTGTGTGAACCTGTAATCTTAGCCTATATTGCCTGAATTTTTTGCTCATCCATCCAAGAAACACTATTACCTAACAGAGTATGATAAGGGAGCTTAGCAGCCTTTGGGGGAAACACACGTACATGCTTTAATTCTAGAAGAGACAGAACATGAAGCATATGATTCTTTTAAACAGGTAGAAAAATGGATATAGATACTGCCCGACAAACTACTGAAATGGCATTACTTTCCTCTGATTGTCCCTCCTTGTCTTGTTTGTCTCAAAAATGCCAGTTGCTAGAGGACATTCTGAGACATATATCATGAGTAATTTTAGGACGTGTCAAATTTTTCAACTTTCAACTTCCAAACATTAGGGGTGCTCAAACGCTTTGACATGCCTTGGGGATTATACAGATATTTTGGTTACTTTAATATAATTTAGATGTGCTTGGTAAGTAACTACATAAGTATAACTGTTTTAACATTTTGTTTGTTTCATTTAAATATTGCAGTGTGCATGTTTTCAATATCATTGAGTATTGCGGGGCCTTTAGTTTTAGTATACAGGCAGTCATCAATTTACAACCACAATTGAGCCCAACGTTACATGGCTAAGGAAGGCATTTGTTGTGAGATGAGTCTCATTTTATGACTTTTTTGCCACAGTGGTTAAGCAAATCACTGCAGTTTAAAGTGAATCATGCAATTGTTAAGCAAATCTGGCTTCCCCCATTGACTTTGCTTGTTGGAAGCTGGCTGGGAAGGTTACAAATAATGATCACATGACCTCAGGACAGTTGCCCATGGCCTGAATTTTTATTATGTGACCATGGGGATGGTGCAATGGTCATAAGTGGGAAAATTTATCCAAGTCACTTTTTTTAGTGCCATTATAACTTAAAATAGTCCCTAAACAAATGGTTGTAAGTCAAGGGTTAACTGCATTTATTAATGCTCAAATGTTATTAAGGTGATGACATTTTAATTCTCATTTTTATCTTGCATTGATATTTAGGCTACTAATGTTTATTGCCTAAGATTCATGTCTATATTTACTTAAACAAAATTGCTAATACGTATGTGTACTTTCTTTAATAGTTTTATAAATTTTCATTTATATTAAAGAATAAAATTAGTTTATATTTGCTCAGGAATAGATTGAAAGAAATGGCATTTGATTGCAAACTGTATGAACTATTCTAGATTTCTTCTCATGTTATTAAGCTGTACATATTCAACAGTACAGTGGTGCTTAAACTTTGTGAACCCTTTTGAACTTGGATTTATGGATCCGACACAAATATAGTGTAAAACATGATCTGTTTTTCACAAATCCTTAAACTACTGTAGATAAAGTTAACTCAATTAAACAAATAAATCAAAAACATTAAACATGTTCATTTAATTATTGAGGAAAATGATCTGTTTAACCAACATACTCTTGCCTCAAAATGATCAAAAGTATATATTTCTATTTAGAAAGATGGCTATTAAATAAAACGTGGTTTCCAGAAATATTTGGAAAAAGGCACTAATACATATTCCACAGAAGATAAATTATGATTTATTTATGAGAATGATAACGATGCTTCTAAGTATTGTTGTAACTATTAATTCAGGTTCATCTATAAGACATTTTTATTCTATAAATTAAACTAAAAATCAGTATTTTCCATAGGAGAATTCTTCTAGCATTTATATCATTTTGGTTGTCTTTTTCCTATTTTCTGTTTCTGCCATATCTTTTTTGAAATTAGGTAACCAGAGTAGTAGAAATGTTTCAACAATAGTCTTTCACCAGTACTATATAAAAACATTGTAGTGCTCGGCTTACAACAGTTCATTTACTGACAATTCCAAGTTATGACATTGAAAAAAGTGACTTATGCCCATTTTTCACAGTTAAAACCTTTGTAGCAGTGTCACACAATCAAAATTCAGACACGTGGCCACTGACTCACATTTAGGATAATTGCCGTGTCCTGGGGTCATGTGATCACCTTTTGCGACCTTCTAACGAGCAAAGTCAATGGGGAAGCCAGATTTACTTAACAACCGTGTTACTAATTTAACAACTGCAGTGATTCACTTAATAACTGTGGCAAGAAAGAGGATAAAATGGGGCAAAATTCACTTAACAACTGTATCACTTAGCAACAGAAATTTTGGGCTCACTTCCTTTGTGCCCAAGGACCAGATCTATTTTGGAATTAGTCCATTGGTCTCTCTATGCCAGGGGTGTCAAACTCATGGCCCGCGGGCTGGTGCATCATGTGCCGGCCTCCCCACCCCCATTTTAGTGAAGGGGGGAAAGTCATGATATGTCACATGACAACATGATGACGCGAGTTTGACACCCCTGCTCTATGCTGATAACAGATCCTTTTCAGTTTGAGTTTTTCAAATACAGTATATCTTTCCAGGAGCCTTGGAAGTTGTTTTAATGGCTAAGCACCTTCCTGGCTGCACAGTTTGATGTATAAAGGGAACACAAATTGGAACCATAATCTTTTTTAAAAACTAAATGTAATTTGTCTATAATGTTATTTAGAATCCAGAATAAGACACTCTAACTAAATAATTTTAACCATATGAATTAATAATACAAAAATTCTAATTGTAGAGTTATGAGATTTAGAAGAATCCTGATTCTGTTTTAAGAATAAATGAAGAAAAATGTTTCAGTAATGCGATAAGAACGGGACTGGAGAATGAGCAATTAGGATAGTAATGTCTGGGAGAAAAAAATATAACATTGTTTATTTAATTGTCCACATTTCTATCCAACAAAAGGTCAAGGTAGTTAATATTGTGAAAGTGAGAGAAAACTTTTTTTTTAATGGTTCCTTTTAGTCATTGTTAATTCCTGGCTACTGCTTGGAGAAGTCTATGCAATTTTTTAAAGAAACCTTTACAGAAACTTTTTAAAGAAGAGAATGGACAACCATTTGTCTGCAATGGTATAGGGTTCCCTGCTTGAACAAGGGATTGATTAGAAGACCTCCAACGTCTCCTCCAAATCTGTTATTCTGTTCTGTTCTGTTCAGTTTGCCTTTGTCTTATTCCTAGGGCTGAGAAAGGATGACTAGTTCAAAATCACTCCATCATGTCTAATAATATTCTTTTAGGGGTATAATTTTGACCAACACGATTGCCTGCTATCTATATGGCTCACTATTAATTTCAATGTTTCATTAGTACTACAAAAATGAATATTATGTATGTGTTTTTAATGAAAACTCTAGCAGCCTCTCCACCAGATAGTTTGGCAATCTTTAAATGGTAAAAATATTTCATAATATTTAACATTAATATTAAATGAGCATACCGAAAGAAGCAGATTCAGATATTAATTTGTAAGGATTGTATGGCAAAATAGTAACTTTTTATTGTTGTAATTGGCAATAATAACTTGATACAAACTCAGATTAACCAAAGATTTCCTTGAGATTTTGTGCATTTTCTTACTTTGTGAAGCTTGTTTAGAAACTATCTGCCGCATTAGTAACAAAATTAAAATGGGATATTGATTTATAGTTCAATAATAAATCCCAAGCACCAGGTAAAATATATGTCTATTTATTGTAATGAGAATTATTTTTATAATGTAATGCTATATATTTCAGCTCATAAACTGTAAAGTAAGAGAATGTTACTCTAGTCATGGTTTAATCTCTTACGTATTCCCATTTTTTTAAAAAATGCAATTTTGACATTCTTTGGGTGATTTTGGCTGTTTAAATAATCAATTAGCAAAATAAAGGTAATTTAAAATAACATGTAGGACTGAATAAATAAATAATGAAGCACCTTAAGGGCTAACGGTAGGGAAAGTCATTAGGCGTTCTTCTCAGTAGCAAAATTAACACAGCCTGTACTTCAGAAATATTCATCTGACAACAGCTATCACTCTGCTGGAGCCTTTTCTAATGCAAAACTATGCAATATGTTTGTAGAAGGCCTCTAGTTAACAACTCAATAACATATTAATGTTCTAAGAACAAACATAATCAAAATCATAGGACAAAAAATGTGTAGCCTTTGGTTATCCTTTTAGAATACTATAATAATCTTTTAGCCTGAAGAAATAGGCAGGATTCTTCCAAGCATGAAGCCAACCATCTGCGTGGTTTAATTTCCCCCTGCTGCTTGCTAATTAAAGCAGTAGAAAGGGGGGAAAATAGGAAAAATGCCACATTTGTGTAAAAAATATCCTCACGTCACATAAACACCAATGGAGTTATGGACCTAACTAATCTTGAGTGTTTTTGGAGATCTCAAGTAAAATAACTCCAATGGCAGTTGTTGCGAGAAAGACAAAAGTATCATAATGTTGAGGATCAAAACTAAACATAATGATTTTATTCACAACTATGATGTAATCACATTTATTATCATCTCCAGTTTGGACTATTGCAATGCGCTCTACATGGGGCTGCCCTTGAAAAGTAACCAGAAACTTCAGCTTGCACAAAATGTGGACACAAAAGGAATCCTAGGTGTCCAAAGAATGGCGGATGCAACACCTTTATTATGTGAGCCAGTGTGTTTCTGGGTCCAATTCAAGGTGTTGGTTATGAACTTTAAAGTTCTATATGGCAATGGCATCAAGCTACTATGGGACCATCTTCGACCCATCACATCAGCCTTTCTCAACTGGTCAAGTAGGAAAGCTATGCTGCAGACCGGTCAGTCAATTTATTCCCACTGGCAGGGTCCAAGAAGAGACCGTGCCAGTGGTCTGCTATTGCCTCCACCATTTAGAATATTCTCCTCCCCCCAGAGGGGGGGCCCCAAGGCAGGCCCCCAATTCCTGGCTTTTCAAAAGTATCTAAACACCTGGCTCTGCCAGCTTACTTGGGGCTCAAAGAAGAAAATTTATTTATTTTATTTATTATTTTATCGGATTTATATGTCGCCCTTCTCCACAAGGATTCAGGGTGGCTCAAAGCAATAAGCGACAGCAAGTCCAGATTAAAAATTCAAACAATAAAAGAAACTAAAATTCCCATTAAAACCCCATTCAGTCCAGCCTTAGGGCTGGTTAGTGCCCTGAAAGTCTTCCCCCTGCCTTTTAATTAACTTTTAAATTAACTTTTAATTTAACTTAAATTAACTTTTAATGTCATGTTTTTAACTATTGTTGCCCTATTTTAAAGTTTTATATTCAGTTTTTATGTTTTAATAGTTTATCTGTACACCACCCAGGATCCCTCTATAAAGGATATGGGCAGTTTCTAAATATGATAATAAATAAACATACAAACAAACAAATGATTATTTACTGTTTATTGTTTGAGGCACTACAGCTCAAACAGCAGCTAAGAGAAGTGCAATTAAAATTACCAATGGTCAGAGCAATCTATGAAAAAGGTAATAGTACTGTATTAAGTATTCAGGGGGAAAAAGTGACTGAGATAAATGTTACTTCAAAAACCCCATTCTTACTTAAGGACTTCTCCCACTGCTACCACCCCCAATAATTGTAGGCTATCGACATTTACAGATAAAATATTTTCAAATTTTAAAAGTGGGAAATTAATATGATATAAAGCAAAAGTCCAGCTTCCAGAATTAATTTTATTTTGAAAAATTTTTGAAAAATTACTGTAGTCTTAATCCCACAGATACACAAATTACCCATGGCTGCAACTTAATACTTCATTTGGAAATGTATTTCCCTTTCTAGAAAAAAAGACAAACACAAGTACGAGTAAGGAGAATTTCATGGAAGAAACAATGGAGAGAGTGACAGGTAGAAATCTATAACCAATCATGTCTTTCAGTGGCAAAGGTGCTGTGAAATGCAAGTTCTCTCAGCAGACATTTTGAGTTCTCATTCCATATTCTCAAAATGAGCCTTGGTAGTACAGTGGTTTAATGCATCCTGTTATTAACACAGCTGCCTGCAATTTCTGCAGGTTCGAATCTTACCAGGCTCAAGGTTGACTCAGCCTTCCATCCTTTTTAAGGTAGGTTAAATGAGGACCCAGTTTGTGGGGGCAATAAGCTGACTTTGTATAAATATACAAAAGTATGAAGGCTATTGCTTAACGCATTGTAAGCCGCCCTGAGTCTCCGGAGAAGGGCGGCATATAAATCAAATTAAAAAAAAAAATTCTGGATATTCCCCCCCTCCCCCACAAATCTGGAAAAGTCTCTACTGCTTTAAGTAGATAGGTGGGACATTTGCAATTCCTTATTGCTTTTGAAGCATCCCTATGTCTTACAGTCTAAACCACTGTATAAACCATGTCAACATCTTTTTTGGGGGTGGTTTAGTAAAAATAATGTGTGCATATGTAACCAGGTATACTGTATGTTGATTTAAAATACAAACGGTATTTGGAGTATTTTTATTTAAATAGAATGTTATATTTAAACAAAGTAGGAAATTCTTAACCTCTTAATAGCAGCTCTAATCTATGTTACATGGAAAGAAGGGGCTTCAAAATGGAATAGTTATTCCAATATACTACCGGTGTTTCTCAACCTTGGCAACTTGAAGATGTGCGGACTTCAACTTCCAGACTTCCCCAACCAATTTCTATAGAGATGCACTGAAGGATTTTTTTCCCCTAGATCTTTTCCCACTGCAGTCTTTCCCTGGATCCAGCAAACTTTTGAATTCTTCCTTTTTTTGGCTTCTCACACCACCCCAAATCTGGCCTCAATCTTTTCTATTTCTGGAGAGTCATCCTGCTGATGGACAATCAGACATAGCCCTGAGCTGCTTTTGAGTGGGCAGAAGCATGCCCAGCTTGGCTTCTGAACTTCTTCCCAAACCCTTTACCAGCAATGACTGTAAATTGGATCTCTGTTTTCTTCTGTGTAACTAAATTAATATGTCTGTCTGTATCTGTATGTCCCTGGTCTCCCCTTCTGTTGCATGTAATACATGTGTACATGCATTGACAGGTACAAGCTGAACTGTGTCCTGCTTTGGATCACAGAACTTAGAATGGAGTGGTCGCCAACTTCCAAGACACTGCCCCAACTGCCACTACATTTTTAATCATTTTGTTTTTGCAAGCTTCTCCCACCATATAAAATGTAGTCCCATTGAAATCTTTTTATAGTGTTTTCCTGCTAATAATTTCAAGCCCTTTACATATTATTTCCAACATTCATACTTATTGTCTATCATATTGGTTCAAGTATTGCTCTATTGTAGACGCAACCCCTTGATGTGGTTTGGTTGGTCATTTGGGACTTCTGAGCCTGGCCCTCACTATTTGTCCTTACAGTATATGTTAGTGGCACATTCTCTCTTTTTCCCCCCCCTCCTCTCTTATACACAACAAAGATTATTATTATTATTATTATTATTATTATTATTATTATTATTATTATTATTATTATTATTATTATTTATTTATTTATTTATTTATTTGATTTGTATGGTGCCCTATCTCCATAGGACTCAGATAATCTATCTGAATCACTAATATGAATATGCAAAAATCTATTTAAGGTGTGATGAAATTAAGTTGCTGATTATAATTAGTTATGTTTTAGCTATCCCCAGCTCCTATTTCCAGTGGTTCATTTCTAAAAGTATGACAACCATTTGATAAAACACCTTCCTGGCTTTGGAAAAGAAGAGCTCTCCCACGCTCCCGGTCGTTAAGAGATGAATCTCAGGAAGGGAAAGGAAGCTGTTTTCTACTCATGTTTAGAGTCGCTCTTTACTGAGTGCGACCAAATCTTGTTTCCAAGAGCTTTGTCCTCTGGGACAGCAGGCAAGATTGCGTGGAAGCTCTGCCTGGCCTATTCTCAGTCGGCTAGTAGACGAACCACCCAAGCGGGCTGTGGATTTCCTCTTTTCGTTTTTCCCCCCCTCCGCGGAGGCCAGACTTCTCTCTCTCTCTCTCAGGCAGAGACGCGCCAACGGGGGAGGAGAGGAGTCCGGACCGCCTCGGCTGTAGCCCGATCGCTCCAGAACAGCGCCTCGTTCGCTCTCCAGGCAGCCTTCCGGGCAAGGAGCGTCCATCCCCTCGAGAGGCAAAGACCCGGAGCGGCGGCTCCTCCCCCGGACTCGGGGCGGAGGGAGGCAGGGAGAAGGACTGAATCGCTCTCTCGCTCTCGGTCTCTCTCGCGGACGCGGCTGGAGCGGTGGCGGGCGATGTGACCCTGGTAGCGGGGCGAGCTACAGCTCGGCGGGAAGATGTGGCTGAAGCCCGAGGAGGTGCTCCTGAAAAACGCCCTCAAGCTCTGGGTGACCCAGAAAAATAGCGGCTACTTCGTACTGCAGCGCCGGCGGGGACACGGCGACGGTAGCGGTCGGTTCACCGGTACGGAGCTCCCTGGGGTTCATGTTCGGCCGATCCCGCCGGACTGGGGAGGGAAGAAAGGGCAGAACCGGGCCCTGGGCGGAGAGGCGGAGGAAGGGCGAGTCCTTCCAGGCAGCCGCGCACAAACCAGCAGGGAAAGGCGTAGGAGTTGCTTGCGAACCCCTCAGGTGCAAGAGGAGCGGTGGTCGGTCTTTTGGCCTGGGAAAACGACCCCGTTCCTTCGTCCCCTTCCAGAGGGAGGCCCATCGGGCTTCCCTTGCTGTCCCACGAAGGGGTCTGTACGCCACCACGAAGTCTCCTGGACTTTGAGGTGCCGCAAGGGAGCCTCTGCCTCCCCATTTGTACATCCCGGCGCCCTCTTGAGGGGCAGCGAGGCGGAGGCGGAGGAAGGAACTTCCGCGGGGATGAGGAGGGAAAGGCCGCCGCTCCTGTGCCCGAAGTGGGAAAAGGAGGGCAGGAGGAAAAAGAAGCCCCTGCTTAGGCAGACTCCGCCAGGGAGCCCCGCGAAAGAATGTCGAAGCGGAATACTTTTCGTAGGCTTGGTCTGCAAATAGTGGCTTTCCTTTTCCTCCGAAGGAGGCGGGTGGGTTGGGGATGGTCTATAAAGGATACCCAATTCTGTCTTTCTCTCTATGCTGTCTCGTTATATAAACTCCCTAAATCCATTTGTAAAAACACAGAATATATTCAATAAAAGAAAACTTTATTTGTGCTTTCGGAAAACCTGATTCTTGCAAGATGCTAAAACTTATAAAATATAGGATGAGTTCTTTTGATACCTCACAGCTGTTGAGGTGAAAAAAAGGGGGAAAATTAGAGAATTTTATTTGAAGAGCACAGTTCACAAGAGAGAACTTGAACTTGAAACTATTTGGAAGGAAATAATAGATGTATTTAAGAATTACCATATGTAAACCTCTCCACCACCTATAGACACACTGTTTTTAAATACTAAACTTAAGTAAATCCTACATTCATTTCTATAACTTCTAGTATAGGTCTTGAAGGTATAATTATGGACATAGAAGTTTATTTTAAACAAATATATACAAGCACTTTTCTTAATTGCTTTTGCTTGGAGATTACAAAAATATTCTTCAACAAAGTAGTTCAAATATATCTGAAAATATTCATCTTAAAACAATAATAATGTATTAAATAATATTTATTATTTAACTTCTACAACAAATGGTTCAGAATAGTCATGGTGAAACTATCTACAGTATGCTAATTATAGAAATAAACTGTTTCATCATTTTTAATATTGTTGACAATTCTTTTACTATAATGATGGCATGATAGTTATCCACATAATTGTGTGGTCACTAAGAATCCACAATGACTTGGCTCACAGCCACCAACTAGTTGTGAAATCAGTTATTCACTAATTTACCTGCATTTTCTTTTCTCTATGAACCAGTTTCAATATAGATTATAGTTAGCAGTTATAGTTATTAAACTGCGCTCTTATTTTAGTGATGTTTGATGCATATAATATGATATGTCAAAGCCAGACAAATCTCATTATGGCTTAACAATGATGTTTGAGCACAGTGTATCTCTATGAATTAACTATGCTGAAAATGTCAGAAATTCCTAAGCTAGAAGTGTCAATTTTATCCTGATTATTAAAAATACAATTTTTCACTTTGAATTTATTTCTCAAATATAAGTAGTAATAATTCTACAGTATACTTCAGTAGCCAAATTACCTCTATACTTACCTTGTAATTAAAATACATTGCCAAATATAGAAGTGATAGTCAGTGGATTTCAAAACTGAAGTTTTCAAATTTCATTGATCCTTTCAAGCCACTTGTAATGCCCATTTGGCTCCATCTATCCAGCTTTCCAATTTATTCTATCTGATATTGTCTTTACTAATAAAAATCCCTGTTATTTGTCCTGGTAGCAAAGAAAGGAGTATATTAACAATACACTTATAAATACCATGTGCTGATAGGAAAATGTTAACATTAAGATGGAAGTGATAATTTTTTTATTTTCAGCCTTCACTTTTTCTGATGATTCCATTTTCTACATCACTTCTTTATTTATATTATCAGGCTTCTCATATTTTTCTACAGATTATTTATATCAGATATAATTAATTTATAGAATTCACTGGCTAATGTATCTTTAACCTATATCATCACATGGTTGATGTATGAAGACACAAGTTATGGTTTAAATTGTGCAAACTAGGTGGCTTGTTTCACAAACAGTGGTTAAAATATTCTGATTTAGTGCTACATGTGGATGCAACCATTTACCCAAGAAATATTAAGAAGTCTGAAGTCTTTACTAAAAATAATTTGCAGTGGTAATTTAACACCTATTAAATTGTATGCTTGGATGAAACATGATGCTAAATATTAAACACATGACCAAAACAGTAACTAAATCTACTGAAATTTATTTCCTGACTAGATCAACTTTTTGCCACCCCAATCAAATCCTGATAAATCTAGTTTGAGAAGATATAATTTGAAAGGTATTATGTAATGTGCCTATTGTCTTAACAATACACATGTACTGTATTAATTTCATGAACACATTGTTGAACAGATTTAAAGAGATGAAACATGAAAGTGTCTTTGAGGTTTTCACAAGGGATTGATATTATGACATTCTTTATAGCTAATTATAAGAAGGAATGTCCTGCTGTTATGAAACTGGTGTGGGAAGATTACAGACTTTAAAGTTTATGGAAATAATGCAGTTAAAGTTAACAGTCTCCCAAATTGCACCCATAAACTCTATTATTTCTCTTAAAAGTCTCCTTTTCTTTAAAATGTCGATCCATTTCCTTAGTTTTTGTAGTTCATAGTTATGTATAACATCTTTCAGCAGCAGAATACCTGCTTTACCCAAAAGAAGCAGTCGTGCTTTACCTATTTTAAAAAATTGCTTTAATTGTGAGAAAATTTGGCATTGAGACCTCATGAAAAATACAGTGTTTTAGCAATCACATGATAGCAGTGAGAGACTAGAAGGTTCCAAATCCTGCTGTGCTTTACTGAAAGTGTAAGTGCTTCATAGAGATTTTGCTTTTTCATTATTAGTCCTTACTAGCATAAACAGCAGGCTATTATGATAATCTAAAATGTATGGAGCACCAGGTTGCTCATTTTTTCTTTACTATTATTATGTCAAAATATGTATAATTAAAGTAAGCTCACAGTATTTTTTTTAATTCATGCTTCCTTTTCCCTTTTCTTATGTTTTCCTTGCTCTGCCTCCCATGTTTTGGGTATATTTCATATCCAGTCTCTGTAAAAATATATTTATAAGGTGCTGTAGAAATAAATGTACATGTTGAAAATCTCTTATCAAAATCAATTGGATTTAAAAGCTTAGGATGCACCCTAATTCTTGAAATCTACCCATCAAATTTATAGATTTTTCAAAAATATTTTGATTGGCTTCATTGAAGATTATACTGCATTTTGACATTGAATTTGTTAGTGTGCTCCTGATTAAATTTATATGTTAGGGAGATTTACCATATATAAGATACTGTCTTAGTTAAAACTTAAATGTTTTAAAAACATGACTTTTTGAAAATAAGCATGATCCAAACCGGAGATAGCCCGCATTCCAACTTTTATGTAAGAAAAGACACACATTTGAAACAGACATAGAACATTATGTCACCAGCTGTCATAATTCCTGTCTCCATTTCAGTGTAATGCCTTTAAATACAATATTCTCCATTTTCAAAAAAACGTTTGTTTGTTTGTTTATATCCTGCCTTTATTTTTTTTACAAATAACTCAAGGCAGCAAACATATCCAACACACTTTTCTCCTTCTATTTTCCCCACAACAACCCTGGGAGATAAGTTGGGTTGAGAAAGAGGGACTGGCCCAGGGTCACACAGCTGATTTTCATTGTGAAGGCAGTACCTGAACTCAGTGTCTTGCTTTCTAGCCTAGTACCTTAACCAGTAGGCCAAACTGGTTCTCAGTGATGAGAGAATGATAGAATAAACTAATGAGAGAATATTGGCTATTCATTTTATCTTCTCTCACAGTTTTTGTTGAAAGGAAAACCACCGACTTTGTTTAGCTGCTGCTTTGAGTGATCTAAAAATAATGTCCATAACTGCTAGAATTAAGATGACCCTTGATTAAGAAGTATATTAGTATATGGTATTCATGAATAGTGATTATACTACTGAATTCAATTGCAAGTTTTCAGCAGTGAGAAACTAAAAAAAAGTTTCTTACTAATAATGTCCTACATACAAATATACATCTATAGAAAAAACAAAATTCTTTCTTAGAGCACACAGAACTTTTGACTCCTTTTGTTCATAATCAGGAATAGTGAAAATAGTTAATGTAGAAAATAATGGCTATGGTCCAGATTGTGAATACTATCTAGTTTTGGCATCTCGTATATGAAGTATGTTAAATGGTTATGGCATTTACATGCATTTGAAAAGTCAAATGATCTAAATTTGTGTTCGCTAAAAAAAGATAGCATTTAATTGATTGATGGCATTACATAGCTATTGATAACTATATTTATACTTTCTCTTAAAACGAAAGTGGAGGTGGTTTTCACTGACTTTTTAAAGTAGAATTAGTTTATTTTTCCTTTTATATATCTGTTGCTGCTTTAATGTAATTCTAAGATAAATGCCAATATATAGATAGATATAAAAAGTCATGGGCTATACATGTGAAAATTAATTATATATATAAAATGGAGTGCACCGTGGGGAGTATATCTATTGCTATTAATGTAACTCATAAAATCCAACCAAGTTTGATAAAATTGTGGTATCTGCTTATGAAATCTCATTATTTTATCTGTGATTTTTTTCTAACATGGCAATTGAAAAGACTTTATTAATCCACAACTCAGATATGGTTTTCTGTGTTGCACAATTACAGTTTTGGCTGCTATAATTAAATAATCATTTTTTTAAGCTTATGCTTTGCTCTTTTAAATAAGTATAGTAATCCTAACTGTGGAGATTATCTGATTGTTTCAAACTTTAATAATTAGATTTACATTTTCCAGCAAAATATCATATGTTTAATATCTCCTACCTAGATTCTAAAACCAGAACAATATTGCAGCTCAGATCTCTAGAATCTGTTGCTTATCAGCTTTCCAGCAAATGTTTCAGGTCTTTGTTATATCCTTAAACTTTATGAAAACAAATCCATTATTATTTCAACCAATCATTCAGGGAAGTGATTTCCTTTTTTTATTATTATAAGCATATCCTTAGCAATGAAAGTAGCGTCAACTCAATTCAGATCATCCTGCAAGGCCAGATTTCTCATCCTAATTATTATTTTAGGATAATTGAATTCTATATTTTTAGACTTCTCCGGTCCAGTATCAACTTAAGAGTCATTTGATTTTCTATAACAACTCCTTTCCATCCATTCAGAGTGATAATATACAAATGAAAACAAGGCACAGGACAATTACTGGCTGATGTAAAAAAGCATGCATGCATAAACCATTCAGGTAGTTCTCGACTTACAACCATTTGTAAATAGTGACTGTTTGAAGTTACAAGAACACTAAAAAAAGTGACTTATGAGCTCTTACAATTGTTGCAGCATCTCCATGGTCACATGATTAAAGTTCGGGCACTTGGCAATTATTGATTGCACTGTCCTGGGCTCATGTAATCACCATTTGCAACTTTTCCAGGCAGCTTCTGAGAAGCAAAATCAATTGAGGAAGCCAGATTTGCTTAATGACCACATGATTCACTTGACAACTATGCCCAAAAGGTTGTAAAATAGGGCACAGCTCACTTAACAACTGTCTTGTTTAACAATGGAAATTTTGGGCCACACTTATCTTTTCAATATTTCATCATTGGGTCAAACTGGTGGCCTGTGGGCCGGATGCCTCACGCATGGGCCACGCCAACTCCAGTTCTGCAAAGGGAAAAACGTCACGACATCCGTGCCCTTATGCAAGCAACCAAATAACCCAAGAAGCCTTTAATTAAGTGTAATTCAAATTGGGAAACCATGGTTTAGGAACAAGCAAGATAACAAGCCAACCTGAAGCTATGTTTAAGTGTATTGACTTATTCAAAAGTCACTTAACAGTTCACAACGGTTTAGGAAAAAAATGGGAAACTGATCAATTTAAAAAGTTTGGGTTTGTTACAAAAGGAGTAATAGAGAGAGATTTTATGCATATTCAATCAAGATACAAACATGCAAATACGTCTATCATCTTTACAAGTCAGTGCACATGATAAAGCAAATACCACAGCCTTTTTTTAAAGCCCCCACATCAATAGTATAATGCTATTCAGCTTCTCTCTACTAAATAACCTCTTCCACCATTTTCAACCATTTTCAATCAGCAGGACATTTATCAGGCTGTAAAGAGTTAGGGTGGAGTAAGACAGCTGGCAATGATAAGAGTTTGATTGCTGTTTCCTAACCTCTTGACTCAAAGCACCTAAATTAAGCATATTGAAAGATATTCAATGCTAGAGGAATATTTAAAGTTTGTTTATGAAAAGAAATTCAATGTTAGAGGGATTTTTTTTTGGCTGCAGATAGGTGAATGAATCAGTAAGCAGTACAAATTAGATTCCCTTTTTAAAAATCAGAAATAATATTTGTACTGAGTTTTCAGATATTCAGATTGTTTTGTATATATTAACATACTCAGAAGGGTGGAGATCTCTCAGGTTTTCTGCTCTTAATGGCTTGGATTTTAAAAGATTATTTTGCTTTTTTTAAAAATAAAAAACTCTTCAATCATACTAAAATTATTTATGAATTTAGTTTTCCTCCAGTTTCATTACTATTATCTGCTAAAGAGATGTCCTGTCTTACAAAATAATCTATTTCAGGAAGATTCCTAGGAAAGATTAGATTGTACAAATATAAAGTGAGTTCAAGTCTCGCCTTAGGCATAAAAGCCAGCTAGGTGAATTGGATCTTTTAATTGTCTTTCAACACAATCCACCTCACAGCTTTGTTGCTGTGAGGAAAATAGGAAGAAGAAGGAGTGTTAGCTATATTCACTGCCTTGAGATATTTATAAAAAACATTAAAGGCAATCAATCAATCAATCAATCAGTAAATAGCATTTCCCATTTTAATAATAGTGAAAGGACATTCATACTTCAATAATTCTTTTTTTCTTTTCTGATTACAGCCCTCCATTCCAAATGTCCCAGAGAATTAGGACAAAGCTTAGAAAGCTTAGACTAAAACGATGAAAAATTTCTTGTACAAGCATTATTATATAGCAGCTACACTGGAAAGACATAACTACAATCCTGTGAATGGGTATTTAGGGGAATTTAGCAATACTTACTTCCTGATTTGCACATCTTACAGAAATTCTATTTCAGTTTCCCAAACTGTCAGTTGACAGTTGCTTCAGCCCAGGCAACAGACTGGCGTCATCTACTTCACTTTACCTAGTGGGAATTTTTTATATTGCTTATGCCATCTAGCTGCTAATTCCTCTTCCACTGTCTAGTATCTGTTGGCCTTGATAGAATAGTAATTTATATAACAATTGTTATGAAATCTTCTTCTCCATGAGTCTTTACATTTTATATTTTACATGTAAATAAAATCAAATTGCCTTCAAGTTGAGTTAACTCTTCTTGATTTGTGAAATCTTTGGTGCTCTTTGAACTTGGTCATTTGCTTGCAAACATTTCATTACCAGACTAAGTAACATCTTCAGCGATGTTATATACCCGTGATGGCGAAGCTATGGCACGTGTGCCACAGGTGGCACGCGCAGCCATATCGGGCACACGAGCATTGCCCTTGCTCAGCTCCAGCACATATGTGCATGCCAGTCAAATAATTTTTGGGCCTTCTGGGCCCACCAGAAGTCAGGAAACGGGTTGTTTCTGGCCTCTGGAGGCCTCCGTTTTCACCCTCCCCAGGCTCCAAGAAAGAAATTATGGGTGCGGGCATGCGCACGTGCAATCCCCCTCCAGGTCCCCTGCTTTTGGCACGCAACGGCAAAAAGGTTAGCCATCACTGTTATATACAGTAACTTGCGGTATAGGTAGGTGTATTATTTTCATCATGTTTTCTGATGGCTAGTTGGTGTTCATGGATGCGCTCTGCTAGCAAGTCTCTTGCCTGTCTGTCATACAACCGCTCAAAGTTCCAACCTCTCTGAAAACGAGTTATAAACCAGTTCCGATGGTTGGGAGAATACAGTCACATGACTGCACTTCAGTCGCTCAGCAACATGGTTCCATTTATAGACATTTAAAATGTCCCACAGTCAGATGACCACATTTTATTATGGTTTTGATAAATATGGAGGATACCTCCATTTTTCAGCAAAATCCTGCCTTAACAAACATGGCATTTATTTTACTACTGTTGTGTTTGCCTAATGACCATTGCAAAAATCAGATCGAGTTTTATGACATATGACTCCAATGGCCAGGCTCTATTACAGTCATACTGTATGTCAAGGACTACCTGTAGTGGCTGTTACAGTCCTTCCATTGTGTGTTTGTAGATAGCTCCTTTTCTTCTTCTTCTTGGGCTACTGGGCTATAGTTGGTTTCTATGCTACAGTGATACTCTGTGGTTATACTAGTCTTTTAGTTGTCTCTGAGATGTTTTTAATGTATGGCAGTATTATCCTTTTAATAGTTTGTGTTTGTTGTGCTGTTGTGACTTGAATGATCAGATGCTTTTTGATAACATTCCATTTTGTTGAAAGATGTTATATAGGTGGTCTGTTTCCTTTCTCTGGTATTCTGAATGCAGTTGCAGTGCATTAATGCTCGTTTGAATAATGTTATTGTACAGCTTCTCTTGTGGGAGTTTTAGTTGTTATTTTGGTAATGGAGCATTTGGTTAGTGTGGATGGTTTTTCAATAGATTTGTGTTTCTAATTTGCTACCATTTCCTCTGCTGATGAGGATATCCAGGAAGGGAATGTGCTGTTGTTTTCTTCTTCCCTTGTGGATTTTATTCCTTTGAAGATGTTGATTGTTTCATGTGTATTCTGTTGTTTTTTTTATAAAGACAAAGTTATCTACACCACATATCCATATTTTTGACAGTATAAGTGGGAGAACTATAGTTTATAGTGCTGTATTATGGTCTCTGCTATAACTCCCAAAAATGGTCATCCCATGGAGTTCCTCTGATCTGTTGGTATATTTGTATATCAAACTGAAACTAGATAGTGAGGCAGAAATTGATGAGATCCATGATTCTCAGTATTTGATTTTACTGTATTTGATTAGGTCATATGTGTTGTGCAGTACTGCTGACAGGGATTCTTTTAGTAGTTTTGTGTCTATGGATATAAATAGTACTATGACATCAAATGAAACCATAATCTCCTATTCTATTGCTGGATCTTTGATTTTCTGGAAGCACTGTAGTGGGGAGTTGATAGAATATTTGTTCCCCTCTGTGAGATGTCCAAGCTGTTTTGTAAGTAGCTATGTCGTATGTTGGGCTTCCTGATAATAATGCAATTGGATGAAGAGTTATGTCAGGTTTATGTATTTTTAGATATCTACAGAAGCAGGGAGAATGGGCCCAGTGCTTTTCATCTACCACTGTTTTTCTTTTGTGATTTGACATTTCTTGGTTGTTATGGTTTCTCTTCATCAGTTTCTGTATTAGGTTATTTACTAGGATGTACGTTTTTGTTATAATATTTTTAACAATGTTTTTGTTACAACTCTTGTTGACATTCTGGATTACGGAAGTTTCACATCCAATTGCTAAAAAAAAAACAACCCATATTACTTGGCTTCTGAACCCAGCTGGGACTAGCCAGCTGCTGTCAACAACTGACAGAACATATATATACAACAATTCTATATATAGTTTACATTATTCTTTTTAAAAAAAATTCAGTGTGTCCAAATCAATTGTAGAACAGACATATTAAAATAGATAAAATAAATGAATTTAAAGATGGAGTATATAGTATTTACAGCACAGAACTCATTTTTTGTTTTAGTACTGATTTGTTATATATTAAATAAGTGTGATGGAAAGGTTAAAGCAAAACAAGGAACTGGATTATGAGAAATTCAGTTGTGAAAGAGGAATTGAACATAGTTTGAAACAAGAAGTACACATATGTGATATTCTCTATTGGATTCATTGTTAGGAGTTGTTCAGTTTCATTTTTATATACAAGTCCTTGGCTCATGCAGATTGAGATACTGATTCTCTAACCCCACTTAAATAAATTGTCAACTCTTGTTTGGCACTAAGATTTCCTGTAATAGATGCTATATTATTTTCTTGAAGTAAATAATACTTTTAACAATATTGCTCCAACTCATCCATGCCATCCATTTTCTAAAGTTACCGGTATATACTGAAGCCTATTTTCGTTATTTGGCCCATTCCAGACCCCTAACCTTATTAGAGTGTCAAACCAAGCCCAGAGAAAACACAGCAAAGTCCAGGAGTTCAGTCCTTATTTGCTTACACCTAGTAGACAGAATCCTGCCAAACTAAAGCTGTAACTTTTTAACTTACTAGGTATATTCAACTCAGCGCTGCAAAGTCTCTTAATCTGGGCCTCACTCTGGGAAAGTTCTGTCTTGCAAAAACTCTTTCCCACTTTTTCTCCATTTTACAGTGTTTACAAGCAATATAATTAATAAATAATACATCCGGCCTGCAACTTGGGGGTTGTCCTGGACTTGTGATTCCTGTTTGAAGGTGGCAGTCCTGGCTAGAGACCCTTTGCTCAAGTTCAGTTTGTGCACCAGTTGTGGCTTTCCTGGATCACAAGTCCCTGTGCTCAGTCATTCAGGCCCTAGTCATCTCACGACTGGACTACTGTAATGCGCTCTACATGGGGGCTACCCTTGAAGAACATTCGGAAGCCCAAGCTGGTGCAGAGTGCAATGGCACGGGCAGTTCTTGGGGCCCCAAGAATGGCCCATGTAACACTACTGCTTCATGAGCTGTATTTGCTGTCAGTCTGCTTCCGGGTGCAATTCAGGGTGTTGGTAATCACCTTTAAAGCCCTCCATGGCATGGGTCCAGCTTCTTGAGAGACTGTCTCAGCCCATTGGAATTGGCCTGTGTCATCTGTACTGGCAGGCTTGCATTTGAGACTGCTTCCGCAGGCAGGGTGAGCTCCTACTACACACTCCACCTTCTGCTGACCCAGCAGTTCAAAAGTGGGTAACTGCAAGTTGATTGACATACATTGGGAATGAAGTCTATTTTTCAACTACCCTTTTCCTCCTGTTGTATATTTGTCTAGGTCGTCTAGTAGGAGCTCTGGATGCTGTACTTGATTCTAATGCACGTGTTGCTCCATTTCGGATTTTGCTACAAGTACCAGGATCACCTACTTATTCTGCCATTGCATGTGGTGAGTTATTGAACGGATCAGAGCTTTACTGGGCCATTGCCATTGGTGAGTCATATAGCACGTGAAAACTGAACTCTGAGCATGCTGTGATTTGCATGTCAAAGAAAGTTGAAGGTAATATTACTGTGTGAAATAAGTAACACTTCTGTTTGGGTAAGCCATACTTAACAATTTTCATATTTTGTAATGTTTTCAAGTTTGGAAAATATTAAGAGTTGATGACCCAGTATTAAATGTTCTAATTATGTCATTGTGGAAGCTAAAAGACACGAGCATGGCTTTTCATACTGGAACTCACATGCATTATTTGCTTTTCCCCCCTAACAATTTAACAAAATCTATATGCTCACCCTGATCTACAAAGGGTTTTAAACATTTTGCAAATATATATGTATGTATGTATTTATTCGTATGCTGTACATAGGTGTGAATAAAATATTAACAATTTTGTCTGTTGTTGAGAATACACAAAATTGAAATGTGATTGGACGCATTTCCACAGAACTGAATAGGGATTGTCACTGGATCCTGTTTTGATTTTCAGAACAGCAGTTTTCAGCTTCAGCTCTGAGTAGCCTGTGTGTATATATAGTGTTGCTCCTGCATTCTTTGTGTTGGTGGTGGCAGGGGTGAATAAAATTCCTCAACCCTTAAAAGATGTGAGTAGGTGGATACCCTGCTGCTGGAAGTATGAGGAAGGAATTTTTTTGTTGATTTTTTTTCTGTTCACAAGCAGCTAATTTTAATAGTAAAGATCTTAATATTCTTTGATGATGCTTGGTTGAGGAATTGTAGACACTTAAAAACTCAGTACTTAAAAAGTTTTAGATTAAGTCCTTTTGTTTGTAACATTAAAATGGGAAAAATATAGATGCATAACTCAATTATTGATCTCCCCTCCCCCCCAAAAAACAGCAGATTCGTTGATTAGCAGAGTGCAGCTTTGTTTATATGGTTACATTTTTCTTTTTTGCAGTTAATAATGTTTTCTCTAATATTGAGAAAGCTGTGAGATTTTTATTGCCAGTTTGTTGATGTGATTCAGATTCTTTTTTAGGGTGAACAATTAGAAATCTTGATAATCCTCTACAAACTTTCCCCTTATTGAATTCTGCCTTGTATTCCATCCTCCTCCTTAGTCTGCCTCCTTTTTTTTCCAAACTTTAATACTGATTGGTTCAGTGGTGGGTTGCTACCGGTTCGCCCCAGATTGGGTGAACTGGTAGCAGCAGTGGCGGGAGGCTCCGCCCAACCGCCCAGATGCCTCTGCACATGCGCAGAAGCAGCACCTGTGCAAGCACATGAGCGAACCGGTTGCAATGGGTTTTGAAACCCGCCCCTGGATTGGTTCTGATATTGAAAACCTTTTTTAATTAGAGAAGAATGACATATGTAAAATAAATCATTTTGTCTAGTTAGTAGGATGATAATTGATATTTGTAGGATCAGTTTTTGTTGTGAGCTGCCAGAGTTTGGTACAAGATGGACTGCTATATAAATGTTTTAAATAAATAAAATATTAATTACAGCATGCAACTGAAGCATTTCATGGCTATATAAAGAAAGATTAATAACATACTCTGGAGAAAAAAAATAAATTATTTAGATTAGCTTTCCAAGGCATGCTGCCAAAAGCATGGAAATAATTCTCTAGGCTTGATAACAGAAGTCAGGAAAACAACAGGTGGACTCTGTCTTGCTCACAGCAATTGATTTTTGCCTACAGTTTCTTTGACCTTGCAGAAAATGAAGGGTAAAAATGCTAAGATTATCTTGCACTGTTCTTGTAACATACTTGTTCAGAAAGTACACATTTTAAAAAGTGGGCAACACAATATTCTCTCTATTCATGGTGATCAACTATCAGTAAATCTCTTTCATGCAATAAATTTGTTTCAGTTTTGCTACTGTTAGTCATATTGTCTGGTGGACACACTAATGAAGGCTACAGTGTTTTTATTCAATCAGAATTTGGTTTGTAGTTAAAAACTACCACATATGATAAGCTGCATATTCTGACCTTGTGAGAGAGATTTTCTGTCACATTATATCAGAGAAAAAGAGATACTATTAATTTGGTTGTTCAATGCTCATTAATGCAGGTAGTTTTCGACATATTGGAACTGGAAGTCCCATCACCTAGCAATGTAGTCAATAATTGACTGTACTGTCTAAGCATCCAATTTTACAAATTTTTTCCATAGTCATTACGTGACCATGTCATTAAGTGAATCTGGCTTTCCCCATTGACTTTGCTTGTTGGAAATCCCCTGGAAAGGTTGCAGATGGCAATCCCAGGACTCTGCAGTTATCATAAATGATGCCACTTCCCAAGAGCCCGAATTTGGGGGGAGGACAGGACGCTACAATAGTCATAAGGACTAGCTGTAACTAATTTTTTTCAGTGCCGCTGTAACTTTTTACACTCCTTAAATGAATGGTTGTAAGTCAATGACTACCTGTAATCATGCAGTAAAATGTACTTGTGTGAGTACTATAAGCTTTAATCAAACAAAATATTCAGAATATTGACTCATAAAGTGAGATCAGAATGAAGATTTGCAAATTAAGTGCGATATTTATAGGAATATATAAGCCAGTGTATTTTTTTTCTTCAAGGTCCCTTTGTTTAAATGTATAAACAGGTTTGAAACTAAATTTATGCCTTGTTACATCTATTCACAAGTTTATTTACAAGAGCTCAAGCAACTGTACAATTTTATTAAAACTAAATCTAGAATAATCATTTTTGTGATCATATAATTGCCATAAGATATATATATATACCTGTAATCAAGTTATTTTCATCCATTTCTCTTCCTTTCACACACAGAAGTCATTCTGTACTTGTTCTGATATTAATTTTCATTAATATCCTGCAACAATATTCATGTAATGTAAATACCTCATTTAAAAAATGTAGTTGTCCCTTCCACTTTCTTCCCTTTTCAGAGAGCAACAGCTGTTTATTAAACAGGTGAGCAAGATGCAGTATTTCAAAAAAAGATATGTAGATAGGACTTGGCCAGGAATACCAGAGCTATAGGCTAGATTGGGAAGCAAAAAAAACAAAAAAAAAAACCCACCCCAGTAGAAGGCAGTGACAAACCACTACGTACTGTACACCAGGAATCAAACTTGACTTGAAAGAAACTTTACCTTTTAAAATTTAGCTTCAGTTTTATTGCTTAGTCAAAATGCCTGAGTATAGGCAGCTGTGGTTTTACAGCTTGTGGGGGCATTTTGCAGCCTATCTTCTTTTCAAGCTCTAGTAGAGATGAAGTTAAAGCGTGCATTGTGCTGAAACAGACCTTATCTTGATTAATTGTGTTTATCGAGATATACAAGGTCTTCCTGTTGAGGACAGTTAACTCTTGGACAGTTTCCCTGGCAGTTGGCATTCTGTATGGGAAACTTAGCCATTGAAAATGGAAAACATATTTAGCTATGTTTATCTCTCTCTTGTAAGAGGTAGCATGCAGTATCTTTAATGATACCAACATCAGTTTTGACTGCAGTATGTTTATGGTGTTTTTTTTTTTGCTGATCTCAGTTTCCTCTCTCCATTGTGAAGAACTGGAAAGGGTAATTAAATAGGGTTTTTTTTTCTTTTTCCTTTCCAGGAATCATATTCTTAACATATACTGGCCAGGTTCAAAGGTTATATTAGCCATGCTCCATGAACCTACCATTTTGGTTTGTAGGTTTTCATGTTACCATACCAAAGCATATGTACTCATTACCTTATTATTAATAAATCACATCTTAACAAAGTTTGGGAATCTGTTCTCTTTCTTATTTCTATATATTTCCATATAAAACAATATAGGAATTGTATTATTTTTTTTATTTCTACCCACAAATATTTTAAACCACTTGCTGAAGTAATAGTCTTTGCTCTTGTGACAATGGATTCATTATCTTATTATTAAGAAATTAAACAATCTTAATTTATTTACCTGTAAGCATTAATCCATATTCTTAGCTTTATTTTTAATTTATAGTCCACTTTTCCACAACAAAGAAAATTAAACTATCAGTATAGACATAATGTGCTGTCCAAACTCAGAACACTCTCAAACTATGCTTAAGATAGAATTTCTGAGTTACATAATTTTATCAGTATTACCCAAAATTAGTTGCACATTTTCTTACTGGCCTCCTCCTGTCATCCAGAGATGGGTTTGAAGGATCGTTCTGTGATTAATGTTTCTTTTAACTTGCAGATAGAAATTAGAGATTAAGGGATGTCTGCAACTGAAACCACTGCATTCTTGATCATGATTTATTTTCAGAAGAGGAGGAGACAGAGCTTTCTAGGCCATTACATAGCTCTTTATTTTCTGAGCAGTTTTTTAATGACATATGTTAGCAAAACTAAACATAGTTGAAGTAGAAACTAAGCTTACTGTTTACTGGTGTTATGAGGGCTCTGCTTGTATGGTTGTTTAGTACTACACTGACAAATTCAGGCAAACAGATTTGCTAAGTGTATATCCTATTCACATATTCTTTGTTTAATTAATGTGAACTGAACTGAAAACTGTATATATTCTGGATTATTTAAATCACTTTCCCCTATTTTTAAAGTATTTACATTGTGAGGGCTATCTATGCACATATCAGACTAGGATATAGAACTTTCAAATGGGAAATGTAAATGAGAGCTCACCAGGGGTGAAATCCAGCAGGTTCTAACAGGTTCTGGAGAACCGGTAGCGGAAATTTTGAGTAGTTCAGAGAACTGGCAAATACCACCTCTGGCTGGCCCCAGAGTGGGGTGGGAATGGAGATTTTGCTATCTCCTTCCCCCAGGAGGGGAAGGAATGGAGATTTTGCAGTATCCTTCCACTGGATTGGGGTGGGAATGGGGATTTTGCAATATCCTTCCCCTGCCACGCCCACCAAGCCACACCCCAGAACCGGTAGGGAAAAAATTTGGATTTCACCCCTGGAGCTCACATATTTAAAGGTTTATAATTGCATATGCAAGTCACACACAGATACACAGATCCCTTGGAGGCACGAAAAAAAAGAGAAATGATCAGGACTGTTTATTTTCTGATGTATTTCTTTAACCTGTTTATATGCTTGCTTTGTTTGTGATTTTTTAAAATGAAAAGTATTAAAAGGATGCAAAATTTAATATAGTATATAAAGATACCCTGAATAGTTTTCTCATCATTATGTTACACTTATAGATAGGCCAGAGATAAACTAGTTTTGAAGTTAGCCAACAGAATGCTAGTTTGGACACCCATGAAGAATACTGTTATGATTCTTCGCCGAATTGAACCCTAAACAACTGAGCTGTTGTGGAATGTTAATCTCCATTTGATTTAGCTTTAACTCATCAGAAAACACTTGTGACTGGTGAGTCTGTATGATGCAGGTGATGTATGAAGAAATGTCATTGTAGCAAAAATCACAATAAGAGAGTTTGTCATCTGTAATTAAATAAGAGGATCTGACTTTATTTTCTCTTTATGGAAAAAGAAAGTGAAAGTATATATTCTTGCTATAATAAAAATATAACAAGTATACAAAAAATGTTTTCTTTGTGGAAAAACTTTCTCCCCACAATTGTACTGTCTTGCGCTAGGTGCCACAGTTGAGGAGATAAACCATCACTGGGAATGGCTGGAACAAAACCTGCTCCATACCTTGTCTGTGTTTGATAATAAAGAAGATATTGTCAGCTTTGTTAGAGGTAAAATAAAGGTAAGAACATATTCACTATTTTTCCAATAAATAAATAAAGTGCCATTATTAATAAATGAACTATTTATTATGGTGTTCTCCATCATTGTTTTGGATAAATAACAGGTTTACTTTGTATTACCCTTTTTCTTTTAAGGGTTTATTGTATCTCAAAAATATATAATGATAATTTAGTTTTTGTGTTTTGAGATAACATTGAGCTTGTGGTGTGAGATGGTGTCAGAAATATAACATAATCACAACACAATGATGCCAGACTTCTACAGTAGGAAATCATGAGATGATTCATGCTTAGGTTCCTGGATTCTTTTTTATTCCCATAAATATTCCCAGTTGAATAAATGGAAATGGTCAGGAATGAGACAGATTGGCTTTTCATTTGATGAGCTGGGTCAAGTCAAGCTCTGCCTCCAGTGATGGGCACTTCCCCACATTCTTGCCCATCAACCCTGGAAGTCAGTTATTGTTGTTGCCTTGTTATTATTGGGACAAAGGTAAATGAGAGGGGTACAAGAAAGTGTGCTTCTTTATGGCAATGGAGAACTGCAAGAAGAAAAAGCCCCTCAGTGAAATATTTGGCCAATGAAAAACTGCATGGTAAGGAACTAGATGTTTGTTTTAGGTTCATCAGTTGACTTCCCAACTCGTCTTTTTTATTTATGAACAGGTATCATTTATTAGCTAACCCTATGAGCTAGTTAATAAGTAATAGCATATCACTTTGTACTGAATTATCTCATTTTAATTTTGTTTATTTTTTACAAATTATTTGCAAAGACAGTCAAAACAGCTAATTTTGCTATAGTTCTGTAGGACATTTTGATGTATTGTATAACATTTGAGTAAATGTTAACTAAGCCGTCAGGAGTTTAAAACACAGAATGGCTTGTACACTAAAGCCTGCAGTATTTATTCTTAATTTGTACATTTTTTAATCTAGCAACAAGTGTTAGAAGCATTTGTCCGCACATAATTATTAAGATGCACATCTCTAACACATTCATCTTTCATTGATTTAGGCATTAATAGCAGAAGAAACCAGCAGCAAGGTAGCAGAACAGGAAGAGGACCCTGAGAAGTTCAGAGAAGCACTAGTAAAATTTGAGACCAGATTTAACTTCCCCGAAGTAGAAAAGCTGATTACATATTACTCATGTTGCTGCTGGAAAGGGAAAGTTCCTCGTCAGGGATGGCTTTATCTAAGCATTAATCACCTCTGTTTCTATTCCTTCTTTTTGGGCAAGGAATGTAAGTATCAACATCTGATAATGTAGTAAAGCCAGCACACTTTTCAAACTGCTGAATTTTTGTTGTTTTTGCAAAGTCATGTCCAACCCATCACGACCCCATGGACAACGTTCCTCCAGGCCTTCCTGTCCTCCATCATCCTCTGGAGTTCATTTAAGCTCATGCCTATTGCTTCAGTGACTCCATCCAGCCACCTCATTCTCTGATGTCCCGTTCTCCTTTTACCCTCAATCTTTCCCAGCATTAGGCTCTTCTCAGTGAGTCCTTCCTTCTCATTATGTGGCAAAGTAATAGGTTTGTTAAATAAGGCAAAAGTTAAACAGAAGCATGTTTGGATAGTGGCAGACTGGAGTGGAAAGCATGTAGCTAACTGGTAGGGCTTTCTGAATTTCAAATTGATCTGACTCAAAATGTCAGACAAGTTCCTTTTTTCACAGAATAATAGATTTGGAAGGGACCTTGGAGGTCTTCTAGTCCAATCCCCTGTTCAAGCAGGAAGCCCTATTCCATTTCAGACAAATGCTTGTCCAATCTCTTCTTAAAAATTTGCAGTGTTGGAGCACCAACAGCTTCTGAAGGCAAATTGTTCCACTGATTCATTGTTCTAACAATCAGGAAATTTCTCCTTAGTTCTAGGTTGCTTCTCTCTTTGATTAGTTTCTATCCATTGCTTCTTGTTCTGCCCTCAGGTGCTTTGGAGAATAGCTTGACTCCCTCTTTTTTGTGGCAACCCCTTAAATATTGGAACACTGCTATCATGTCACTCCCAGTCATTTTTTTCATTAAACTCAACATAACCAATTCCAGCAACCATTCTTTATCTGTTTTAGCCTCCAGTTCCCTAATCATCTTTGTTGCTCTTTTCTGCACTGTTTCTAGAGTCTCAACATTTTTTTTACATTGTGGCAACCAAAACCAGATGTGGTTTTGTATTCCAAGTGTGGATTTATCAAGACATTATAAAGTGATCTTGATTCTATCCCTCTGTTAATGCATCTTAGGACTGCTTTGTTTTTAGGCAGCTGTAGCACACTGCTGGCTTATATTTAAGTGATTGTCCCTAAGACTCCAAGATCCCTCTCACAATTACTACTATTGAGCAAGGTACCACATATACTGTACATGTGCATTTTGTTTTTCTTGCCTAAATGTCAACGCCAGAGCTGACAGAACATTACTTTTGTCACCACTGAATTTCATTTTGTTAGGTGTTCAAGTCTATCAAGATCCTCCTGTATCTTAAGCCTTCCAGAGTGTTAGCTATTCCTGCCAAGTTGGTATCGTCTGCAAATTTGATGTGTTCCCAATTTGATGAGTTTTGCACCTCTTCCTTTCATGAATTGCTGAAAACAGTTAAAACTATATTAAAACTGCACACTCTACTTTGTGATTCTCTTGAAAACATTTTATGGCTTCAGCAGTTTATTGGCTCAAGGAATGAGAATGCTGTCCACTATTGAGTCAGATTATGTTGCTGGTCAGCCATCCACCATTTTAAGTACTGTTAACAGGTCAACTGTCTGTATTTGTTATAGACAGCCCTGTTCATGTCTAGGGATTATCTTTAAATCAGACATTCTTAATCTGGGGATTGTGTGTACCACGTCAGTGGCAACCTGTATTAATCTTTATATATTATTACATATATACCAACAACTGCATCTCAAAGGATCTATCTGTTAAAGTACTGAAGTTTGCAATGATGTATCAGTCATTGATCTCATTCGAGATGCTGATGAGTTTGCATATAGATAAGAGGTAGATCAGCAGACCCTGTGGTGCAGCCAGAACATTTTGGAGCTGCTGAACACTCTTAAAACTATAGAGATGATAGTAGATTTTAGAAGCAACTCTCCTATTCTACCACCTCTTACAATATTAGGCAACACGGTATCAAGAGTAGAGACCTTCAAATTTCTAGGTTCTATTATCTAAGATACCTATTATCTATAAGGTGTTGAAATGATGAACTAACTTTAGAAGCATCATTAAAAAGGCACAATAAAGAATGTTCTTCCTGCATCAGCTCAGAAAGCTCAGATTGCCCAACAATCTGCTGATACAGTTCTACAGAGGAATTATTGAGTCTGTCATTTGTACCTCAACAACTGTCTGGTTTGGCACAGCAACCAAACAGGACAGGTACAGACTTCAACGAATAGTTAGGACTGCAGAAAAAACTATAACAACCAGCCTATCTTCCATTGAGGATCTGAATACTGCACAAACTATAAAGAGAGCTGAGAAAATTTCTACAGACTTCTCACATTCTGGACAGAATCTATTTCATCTTCTCCCTTCAGGACACTGCTATAGAGCATGCCAAAACATGGAATAAAGATTTTCCCTGCAGCTCTGTCTCAATTCTCATCTTTTCTGATCTTTCCTACTAACTTCTCTTATTGGTTTCTTATGATTCATCAATTGTTATTTGTAATTTATGATTAATGATTGTAAATATGATTTATTATAGGTCTATGATCTATTACTTGCTGTTTATATGTACACTGAGCTTATGTACTGGAGACAAATTCCTGGTGTGTCCGATCACACTTGGCCAATAAAAAATTCTATTCTATAAAGAATTCTATAAACAGTTTTCTATATATTATTTTACATATATTTGTTTTCATAGATTTTCACGAGTAGAGGTATGCAAGTTTGGTGTATTTGGGTCTTTTCCCGTGTAAGATTGAGAGTATCTTGGCGACGTTTCGACGAGGTCCCACTCATCATTTTCAGGCTAATTCCTGAAGCCGAAGGCACCAGCCTGAAGATGACGAGTGGGACCTCGTCAAAATGTCGCCAAGATACTCTCAATCTTACACAGGAAAAGACCTGAATACACCAAAAAGTTTTTTACATATATGTATATACATATACAAGCATGTGTACCAGTGGTGGGTTTCAACCGGTGTTACCATTGGTTCACATCATGAATGTGCTACGCGCGTGCTTCGCTTCCGCGCAGGCGCAGTGTATTACACAACAGCTGTGACGTGGCAATCCGGTCTGCCGCGCCTTTCAGCTGGACTAAAAATGACCGAATGTAAGGTATGTATAATGCAGGGGCAGGCGGGAAGGCCAACGTAACTGTCAGAGAGAACCAGTTTGCTCTCAGCTCACCATCATCGCTACTGGCTCGCCCGAACCGGGTGAAACCCACCACTGATGTGTACATAGACCCCCCCCCCACATTAACATTTTTAACTTGACATTCAGGAATTGTATATTCGTTTTGCTATGTGCCTTTTTAGAATAACTGTTTTTCTCCAAAGAAATCTTTAGGGAAAAAAGGAAAGATTTATACAGTTTGCAGAAAAACCAGAATGTGCTTAGAGTAGTTTTGTTACATTGCCTATAAGAACAAAGCATAGCGATTAAAATACACTACATAGATTAATGCTTCCTCTGTGTTACAGCAGATAGAGATTTATGTATACTCTTTTATCCCAAAGAATGACTGTAGTAGGATTCACTTTTAAAGAAACATTAAGAGAATATTGGTATTTTTGTGAGACTCTGCATTCTGATGATTTTTTTTTGAACCAATATTTTTGTTACTTTTAATTTCAGTAAAACTTACTATATCCTGGGTTGATATTCAGAAACTGGAAAGAACCTCCAATATATTTATGACTGACATTATCCGTATCACCACTCAAAATAAAGAACGAGATTTCTCCATGTTTCTTAATATTGATGAGGCATTCAGGATAATGGAACAGTTGGCAGATGTAACTCTCCGCAGGTTACTAGATAATGAGGTTTTTGAACTGGATCCAGGTCTGCAGGACCCTACTCAAATCACCAAGAGGTAAAACATAAGCTTGTTTTTATTGTTTATTGAAGACTTTCTCCCACTCAGTGTTATTGTAGCATAATCATGTCTAAATAAAAGATCATTTGTCTGAGAAAACAACAAATGAAAGAAAAATAGCCTTTGAATATTTTCTATTATTTTTATAGTCACAAATGATTCTAGATCTGTACAGATATTTTAAAATAGTTGATGTAAATTTTGTCTCTCAGGGTCAGGCCCTATTGTTTTTGGAATCAGGAGCCATCTATGTTGGGGCATTGCAATCAATTATTAGTACAGTAGTTACTGTACTAATTGAACCTTGAACCCAAAATTTTAATTCTCAAACATACGCATCTCTATAAACTGAAAAGACATTGTGGCTTTTATTTAACAGTATCAGAGTTTATTAGGGCAGTGCAATATTACAGATTTTGTTTTAATGGTGCATGTTGGGGCATGAACATAGCACCTTTCTGCAGTACCTTAAAGCAGCTGGCCTATTCTAAGGATTGGATAGTCCTGGGGGAAAAATTATGGCTCCATTACGATATTTTAGACCATTTTGCATTCTCAAATATTCTAAAGCACTTTTTGGAGATGGAATCTGAGCTGCAGCACAGTTCTGGTGTCTGTGATCTTTATTAGATGAAACCTACTAAAATCCCAAGATCCTATAGCCGTGATGGTGAACCTATGGCACGTGTGCTAGAAGTGGCACACAGAGCCATTTTTCCAGGCATGCGAGCTATTGCCCAACTCACCTGCAGCTGCGCATGCACGCCCGCCCCAGCTGGTGTTCGGGCCTCTAGTGCACATGCGCGCAATTCAGGGGACCCTGATGGTCTTCAGAGCTCTCCTGCGCATGCGTGCACGTTTGTGCATGCATATGTGAATACTAGTGTGCAGCATATGTGCATATATATTTTAAAAAGTTGATGGCTCACATCTATTTGCATTTTGTCAAAAGGACCTTTTCAAATTGGAGAGTTTATTACTAGTTTATCTATTTTGAATACAGTGAAAAATACCATGTTGAGTCAATTACAGTCTTATTCATGGCAGATTTTCCAACTAACATTGTCTTCCTTTGGATGCTTGTTTGTTTTTTAATAAAATAAAACTTGTGAGTCTTGGAAACCATAGATTGCTAGAAGATAGTCCTTAGATTTTTCTAGCCCACAACATTACATTCTTTAGTAGAGCAGTAGGAACAACTTCTTTGTTTTTATTTTTATTTTTTTAAAAACCAGTTTTTGAGAAGCCTACATATCATGAAACAAGTAGCATAACTTCAGTAACAAACTATTTATAGAAGTCTTTTTGGTACTATGTTGTTTCTAAGGGTTGGTAAAAATATTTCAGATTGGCTTGATTACAACTGCAGTCAGCTAAAATCTTACAAAGGCATGCATACTACCCACTAACTTGCTCATGCTGAATCCTTGCCAAAATTAATTGCATATCTAAAACTATATCAGTTACATTCTAAAATAACAAAAAAGAGACTATTTAACCACTTGTATCCATCTCATTAGACACCTTGGGCTATATGAGCTAAAACCAACCTTCCCTGAAAAGTATATCCATCTGTAAGAGTTTCATTCCTGTCTTCCTGTTAACTATTTTCAAATGGTATGTAGGGAAGTTATTAACAACAAGGAATGAATATAATATAGTTGTTTAACATGGTAAACAACATTCTATTTTCTGATGTGTCGCCATGGTCAAAGATGAGTAGACAGCACTCAGCAGTGGAGGCTGACCTATAAATAAATCGTTTTAACAGACTTGTGATGCAGGGTTTCTTCAAATAATACGATTAAATTTGAAACGAACCACACAAGCATCTATTTTCTCTCTCTTGCATATATTTCTTCTACTCAGGAGATCCTATTGTATTAAAAAGGGCACTTAAATTGTCTGTAAATAACTATCTCTCTTTTTGTAATAGGGATTTGGAGACAAGAGCACAAAATGAATACTTCAGAGCCTTTTTTAGGTTACCAAAGAAAGAGAGGTTGCACGAAATTGTGGATTGCTCTTTATGGACACCCTTCAGCCGTTGTCACACAGCTGGGAAGCTGTATGCTTCTGATGGTTATATTTGTTTTGCTAGCAAAGAAGATGGCTGCTGTAATATTCTTATTCCGCTTACTGAGGTTAGTATGCCATTCACTGATACGTTTGGTTTTAAAATCTGTTATGCCTCTGAAAGGATGGATATGATCCATAACTTGAACTACTTTGACCATTAATTAAAGTATTGGTGTGGGAGGGGGAAATTATTAGAGGTATATCTATTTATCCCAATCAGTGTAATAAGTCATTTCACAATTACTTAAATTAATGTGATTTCCAAATCAAAAATAATAACTATTGTGAAGATGAAACATTTTTGCTAAAATGTTAGTATCAGTTGTGATTTATTTATTCATTATAAAAACGTAACAAATTCAGTTCATACTGCAGATTACAATCTTAAATAATCTTTGCATTTTCATTTCTAGAATGAAACAATTGAGCATTGATGGCATATCAATATCAGAACTTTTCCCTCACTTTTGTGGATAATTTTTGTTCACAGGTTGCTAGTATTGAGAAGATGGAGGACACAAGTCTTCTACCCAATCCCATCATTATCAGTGTAAAAAGCAAGACAGCTTTTCAGTTCATTGAATTGAAGGACAGGGATACTCTGGTGGAAAATCTATGCTTAAGACTGAAACAAGTGAAGGCAAATAACCTTGTGCTCCAGAATGCTTTGAAAAGCAAAGATATGGTAGTTCTTGTTCAACTTATTTTATATTTGGCTCATTGATAATAACTTAGTAAAGTAAAAAAAAACCTTAGTAGTAGTAGTAGTAGTAGTAGTTGTTGTTGTAGTTGAAGTTATAATAGTAATAGAAATATTACTATTGTAATATTTATACAATAGTATATATAAATATTGTAGCATTGTTGCTTTAAAATAGGGGTTATATACTACAATTTAAAGTTGCTGACTTTCCTGATGTAATATTCAAAGTGGGATCAGGGAAGAATTTGCAAGGTGATTCCATCTTTTATTTATTTCCAACTAATGTATTATACTTACCTTATTTTTCGGAGTATAAGACGAATCTTTTTAGGTGCTTCTTATACAGCCCCGCCCACCCACTGTCCCCCACCCTTTGGCCTCTGCCTTGCAGCAGTTACCTCCTTGCAAGCAAACAGCAAGAAAAAACAGCTCCTTTCAGCTTCAGCATAGGCTAATTAGCACAAGTTGATTGGATCCGCCTCCCGACTCTCAGCTGATTTGCTCTCAGCTGTTTTGCGCAGGCTCTGCTGCTTGCTACAAAGAGGTAAATTGCTGGAGCAGATTTTTTTTTCCCCTTGTGCTAATCAAGCTATGCTGAAAACGAAAATGAAAGTAAAGCAGGCTGTTTGCTGTAATGAGGCAAAATTGCTCAGAGGCAGAGGGTGATTTCTTTTTCTTTTTTTCCTCATCAAAAAAGGTAGGCGCGTCTTATACTCCGGTGTGTCTTATACTTCAAAAAATACGGTAGATTATATTCAGAATAATAATTGATAGTGGAACTCTGCATTTGCTCATATTGATAGAATTTCCATGTCACATGAAAAACATTTTGGTTTTGTTCTTACATGATTATGGACCTAGTTCTTATGGTTTCTTAAGCAAACCATATCTTAATGTGATTCATCAATTGTATTATGTTGATTTGGTATTGCACTATAAAAATATATACGTGTAACATTCCCTAAAATCAAAAACCGCAGTTGGTGAAAGTAATTATTTGAGAATAACATCCAAAGAGATAGTAGAGTAGACTTAGAAAAAAAACCTTTTTGATATATATATTAGTAGCTTTCAATTAGATCTAGATTGTTCGGTATGATACAAAATTGTTATTTATTATATTTACACAGGACAACTCTCATGTAATACATGCTGACTATGAATTGGATGGATTTGGAACAGCTTCTCAGAGTAATGATAAGTGTGAAAATGACAGAAACAGAAGACACCTGCCGAATACAGAAGCTCTGAGTTCAGCATTTCACCCTTCTGGAATGGATGGCCTTGAGTTCAGAATGGTATGTAGTTGGAAGATTTTTGGAAGCTATTCTTTGAAAATATTTATCAGTTACATCTACTGCTTGTTATCATATTTATTAATATATTTTAAACACGATTCTATTACATTGAATAGTTTCTGGTATGATGCAGTTCTTTTATTCCCCTCCAAAAACAGTTAAAGGGTTTTCTTATTTGTTTCCTTTCCCTCTATCAGTCATTCTCCTGCTTCTGCAAATTGGAGTAAATATAAGAGTTGTGCAGGTAATTCCCGGGTTACAAGCGTTTCCATAGTGAACATTCGAAATTACGTGATAAGCGCCCCCTAGTGTTTAGGAATAAATCGCGAAACTACAAATGTTGCACCACCACGGCAGTTGTTTGGTCTTATGAATGATTGCAGAGGCTGTGCAACATTCACCCTGCCTATTCCCCCTCCCCCCCCCGCACCGGATCTCCATAGATACTAGGCCTGTGGATAGTCATCTTGCGAAGATTTAGAGAGCCTTCGCTTTCTTGGCCTTTGGTGTGTACACAGTGAATGGAGGCCTAAAGTACTGCAAGATCATGCTAGATCAGTAGTGCGAGAACTCCCACTATTGATTTGCGTGATCTCCCGGTACTTTAGGTCTTTGTTCTCTGCAAATGGAGGCCTGGATGAGAGCTGTGGCAAAAGGCTTTGCAAATGGAGGGAAGGCCTGAAACATCGAAGTTTGCAAAGCCTTTTGCCATCTTTGCAAAAAGCCTTTGCTGCTGAGAATGGAGCCCCCGGAGGAAGCGTATGTCACTCTGGAGCTCCGTTTTCGCCAGGAAAGGCCTCTGCTGAAGAGAAGCACCATTTTCAAGAGCCTGTTTCCAGCAGACGAAGCTTGCGGTCTCCATCAGGGTGACAAGTGTTTGAGCGACCCTAGGGCAGTTGGAAGCAATTTGCTCAAACACTTGTCACACTGACAGAATCTGGAAACTTTGCATGGAAATGGGATGGTTGTGTGCAGGTCTTTCTGTCTTGTAATGCCAAGCATGTATATTTCCATGGCTCTTTGTACCACTCATAGCTTTTGTATCGATTTTGAGGTTAGTGTCCGTGTTTTACCAGCATATGTTAGAGCAGGTAGCACATAATGATTGCAAACTTTTCTCTTCTGACATAGGGGTGATTGTTCTTGAAAATTAAGCTTAGCTTGTTGAATGCCTGCCAGCCACATTTAACATGCCGTTAATTTCCTTTATTGTATCACCTTCTATTGAGATACGTTGGCCAAGGTATATGTAGTGGTCTCCTACATCTACTTCTTCTCCAGATATACCGTATTTATCAGACTATAAGATGCATGGTGTATAAGACGCACCTATATTTCGAAGAGGAAAACAAGAAAAAAATAGTTTTTGGCCTCTGCGCATCTGGTTTTTGCCCTCCCCAGCCCCCAGGAGCACTTTGCAGGCCTCTCAAACCCTCTGTCCCATTATTGCGAAAAATGGACTCGTTTTTCGCAAAAATGGGACACGCCGGGGGAGGGGGTTTCAGGAGGCCAAAAACAAGGCCGTATTCAGTCTATAAGACGCACCGACATTTGCGGTGAAAACAGTCTTATAGTCCGAAAAATACAGTAATCTTTTCCTTTCTTTGATGAATTTATTAAACATTACCTGGCTCTTTTTCATATTTATTTTTAAGCCAAATGGTTCTCCTGTTTTATGCAGCTCTTGTATGTGTCTTTGTAACTCTGTAACTTTTCTGGGTCTTGTGAGAAGAGAACAACATCATCTGCAAATCTTAAATGATTTAAATAGACGCCATTAATTTTTATTCCATCTTTTGCCCAGTCTAGTTTGTGAAATACGTCTTCAAGGCAGGCTGAGAAAAGGATAGGTGATATTGTATCACCTTATCATACACCTTATTCTATGTTGATTTCCACTTTAAAATCATTAAGGCAAATTGTCACTATTGCTTTTTCATATATTGATTGCAGTAAGTTTATGTAAGTAGTGTCAACACCTTGGTTGAGCAATGCATTAATTATTACTTGCTGGAAATACTAAATCAAATGCCTTTTCGTAGTCGATGAAAGCCATGCACAAAGGCATGGTGTACTCGTGCCTTTCAATTATACACATACACACACATACTGGTATATACATATGAATAAATACCCATATAGTATTTACTCAGTTGTTAAGTTTATCATTAATTATAAACCACACTGTATCATTCTCTCATTTTTAGAACCCAGAATTTTAAATTTTTTAGCAAATTTGTATAATGGATCCATTAATTAAAATTAGAGATTAGAAATAAGAGATTAATTAATAATAATGTTTCCAATCATTTTCAGTTATTAATCATTTTATTCATATTTTTATAATAATCTTAATGATTGCAATTTTCTGTTAATTATAGCAATATTGTATTGCATGTATTAGCTTTGTAAAAATTAATTGGTTTTCACCAGTCGTGGTGAAGCTCGTATTGAAAAAAAATGAAATAGAACAGTTGATTGATTTTGCCACCTGTGTCTCATGTAAAATGATAGGGGATTTCTTTCAGTCTTTCTAAATGACAGCCAAATTTTACAATATCATTCCATTATAATCTTATATATTGACCAAATTAGAGGATTTAATCCATTTCCTTTTTTTCATACTTTCTTTTGTATTAAATAAAACTGCTTTTTAGAATGAGAAGTTATTTCCCAACAATGCGGGTTCTAATAAAGGCTTTAATATATATCCTTTGTGTTTAGTCTAGAGAGCAAATAAAAGAGAGGCTGTGGGATGACCATTTTGCTGAGTATGGCCGAACTGTTTGTATGTTTCGAACAGAGAAAATTAGGAAACTGGTTGCTATGGGAATCCCAGAATCATTACGAGGCAAACTATGGCTCATTTTCTCAGGTGAGAATTCAGTAATTTCACTACTCCCCCAAGTATGTCATTTCATCATATAAAAAAGGGAGACCAGAAGGTGATGTCCATTTTTCTGTGCTGGTTAGGAGAATCATGATTGTAGATTAAATGGACCTACAGTATGTAAAATCTGGCATTAAACTGTAGTATTAACATAGGATGTTGCTTGTTTTCTATCCAGATCGAGGATTTACTTGAGGCCACATAATTATAATCCAGTCCAATCCAGTCCTCCTGCACCACTCTGCCGGACAAAAATGGGCTGTGTGGATGGCCATGAGGCCCCCCAGGCAACACATTTTTGGCCTCCACGGCCTCCAGCAGCACTCTGCCGGCCCATTTTTGCCCGGCAGAGTGCTGCAGGAGGCCGTGGATGCCAAAACGGGCTGCAGGGGGACTGCACGCGGCCCGCCATTGCCTGTTTTATCTGGCACAGACACCGCGGGCCAGTCCTTTGATATTTGCAGGCCAGTCCTGCGGGTCAGATTTCAGCACCCGGCGGGCTGGATCCGCGGACATCCCTGATCTAATGTATAAAGAGATTACATTTCAGCATAAGAAAATGTTATTTTTTTTGTTGACTCAGCAGTATGTGAACATTTAAATGTCAGGTATTTCTTTTATGCAATATAATAAATATGTTTACTTCTATATTTGCTATAACAGTAGATAAATTTATATAATTTAACAGTGGTTTAAATATTGAATACCAAAATATTATATTATACACTAGAAACTGCAGAGATGTTATACTTGGCCCAAATAATTGATTTGTAGGTTGTGAGATCTGAATATTTAAATTAGGATTTTTCCAATAAACTGATATAAGGGTGATTTATTTATTCCCACAGTATGTTGCATGTGGGTCACAGTTAAACTTAGTTTTTATAGGTGTTAACAAGAGAAATCACATCATATTTGTGAACAAACATTTATTTAACTGTGTTTATATTGCTAAAGTATCCATTTTGCATTTATTCCTGGGTCAGATGCTATGTCTGATCTGTATTCACATCCTGGTTACTATGAAGATTTAGTGGAAATGTCCATGGGTATGTATTGCATAGCGACAGAGGAAATAGAGCGTGACTTGCATCGTTCCCTACCTGAACATCCAGCCTTCCAAAGTGAAACAGGCATAGCTGCATTGAGAAGAGTCTTAACAGCTTATGCACACAGAAACCCCAAAATTGGGTATTGCCAGGTAAAGGTTTTTTATGACATTAACTTTTAAATGACTTTTCTTGGCTTGAGAATTGTGGGTCTGTTGACCTCTACCAGCCATCTTGCTTGTTCAGTTAAGGCCTACTAATACTTTTTAATACGATAAAGCGGGCTAGTTTATCTATCCTAATCCTATCTCTGCCCCATAGAGGTTTCTCTGCTAACTGTTAGAACACGGTTTTACCACTATGCCACAAACACAACCAAATTTCAGTTTTACACAACCAAATTTCAGTTTTACCCTAATCACACTTATGTTTTTTTCTATGGAAACCAGTATCTCTGATCTAAACAGTGATATATACAGGATATTTAATAATCAATACATAATGATACAGTAATCAGGATGTGTAATATCAAAGTCGCTTATATTCCTCCCCCTCTTGCTTCCGAATAGTCCATGAATATATTGACCTCAGTTTTACTGCTATATGCTAAAGAAGAGGAAGCTTTTTGGCTGCTTGTATCAGTTTGTGAAAGGATGCTCCCAGATTATTTTAATCACCGGGTAATAGGTGAGTCGCTTTCTTTCTCTTTGTTATTGTGCTGTTTGTCATCAGTGATTTATTTATTTATTTATTATTCTTTTGGAGATTAATTTATTTCTGAGATTTAGAAGCCTCACAATTCCAAAATTACTCTGTGTGGCTAACATCAAGTTAAAACAAGAAAAACAGCAAGAAAACTCTGTGCATTTGGACAAATCCACTCCCTCTAAGAGAAGTTTCCTCAAAAATAAGCCTATCTTGATTTTTAGTCTGTTCCTAATATAAGCCCTAAGACAAAATAAGCCCTAGTGAAGAGGGTTGGTGTGGCCAGCACAGGAGACGAGGAGCACACGTGGGCTGATAGTGTCCAACAGCAGCCGCAGACTTCGCAGCGCAGGTGAGTTGATTACCTGTACAAGCAGCAGGCGGAGGCAGAGGTGGGGAGGCACATGATCTGGATGCGTCATGTGGGCTGCGGGAAAGCCAAGAGTTGGTGGGCTGGAGCAGCGGCCAGCCTTGGGAGGCTCATCTTCGCATCTCTGGCTTGCCTGTGGCCCGTGCAGTGCATTGGGATAGCCTGCATTCTGCCCACACTTCTGCCTCCGTCTGCTGCCAGTGCCGCCATGCAAAGACTAGGCTCCTGTGGCTGCCCTTCCGTGATAGCCTGCCAACTCGCCTTTCCTGCTGCCTGTGCAGATCACCTGTCTCCCCCCCCACACCCCGTGCCTCTGCCTCGGTCTGCTGCTTGGACAGGGAATCAACTCGCACTGTGCGTGCTGCGCAGCCCCAGAGTGCGCTGACCAAGGGGCCAGCAGGCTGCAGCTGCTGTTGGATACCATCGGTCCCCAGTTTGCTGCCTCTTCTGTGTGCACCAGGGGCAGGGCGCCCAGCTGGGCTGATCACCCTGATACCGTGTTTCCCCAAAAATATGCCCTAATGCTTATTTTGAAGCCCCCAGAAATATAAGACCTGTTCTTATTTTCATGGAAACATCATAGCTGCAAACACCACACTCCACGTCCAGTGACAACAGCCACGTTTTTAAGGCTTTCTGAAAAATAATCAGAGTAGGGGTGAAATGGATCTCTGGGGTGTTTTTCTTTGGAGCAACTTAGTGAACATCTTTAAAAAATTATTCTATTTAATTATATTGTGATGTTTGAAGTGAAAGTAATTCTACTCCCTTCCAGTACTTGGCATCCCATACTTCTCTTTTTTCCCCCCAAGACTATAATAGGCTAAAACGCTTGAGAACTCAGTGATGTTCCAAGCTTAAATTCATAGAAGCAGTACTTTTGTATAGGTAGTGGTAAACTAGGCTTATTTTTAATTGTCTTACATTGTGAATTGTATTTTAAATAAAGCTAAAGTAATGGATTCTTTCCACCTTGAGTAACCTGGCTCGCTGTGATTTTTACAGGTGCTCAAGTGGACCAGTCAGTATTTGAAGAGTTAATCAGAGAGAGACTTCCTGAATTAGCGGAACATTTTAAAGACCTCTCCACACTAGCTTCTGTTTCTTTGTCATGGTTCTTAACACTTTTCCTTAGTATCATGCCCCTTGAAAGTGCTGTTAACGTTGTAGACTGTTTCTTCTTTGATGGGATAAAGGCCATTTTCCAATTGGGCTTAGCTGTTCTTGAAGCCAATGCTGTGGAACTGTGCAGCAGCAAAGATGATGGGCATGCTTTGATGATTCTCAGCAGGTACTCTCCATGTTCTGCCTCTTTTATCTAAGGTTGACATCCTAGTAGTTTAAACTGCCAATTTAATTCATCTGTTGCTTTATTAACATTAATAGATTTCTTCAGCAAGACAGAGCAACAGACATGAATGTTTAATAGGATGTATCATAAATCACTGCTGGGCTGAATTGTTTCCAGCCCCAAAATTGTTTGCTTCTAGAAACTCTCTGCACAGCTTGAAAATAAGCCTTTTTCATTGTTAAGGAAATCTAAGTCCTATTGTATAAAGAGATGCAACAAGCTTGGTATGATTTTTTGACAGTGAGAAAAATGAGAGCATGTGTGAGTATGCAGTGAGGAATAAAAGTATGCTTGTATCATGTTGCATATTTTGCAGTAGATTTAAATATATTTCTATTTTAGATTTCTAGATCATGTTAAAAATGAAGAAAGCCCTTTGCCACCAATTGGGAACCAACATGCCTTTTTCAGCGATGATATGGAACCTTGTCCTATAACAGAAATAGCGGATCTAATACGGGATTCATATGAGGTAGTGCCCAATGTACTAGGTAATGATTTAATTGGAATTTTGAAGTATTCAACATTTCAAATGAAAACATCTTTTCTTGTTCTAGAAATTTGGAGACCATTCTGTAGAACAGATTGAACACATGCGCTACAAACACAGGATCCGTGTACTCCAGAGTCATGAAGAAACCACTAAACAGAATGTGGTAAGAGTTTTCAAAATCTTAGTTTTAAACTTTAAAGAAGTATAAGATATTTAAAAATGATTTGTAAAGATACAGAAAAATGCATCTTGAAATACAAAGCAACTGAAGCAGACACTTATGGCTCTTCGGATGTTACTGAATGGAATGCAAATGTGTTCCTTTTTTCTTTATGCTCCATTCTTTTTCCTTTAACACACTGTAAGTTTCATTCAAAGTCAAATGATGAAAAGTAGGCAAAAATACTTCAGATGAGGCAGGTTTGGGCGCATTTAGCTCAACAGGTTTTTTTTCATATGCCTTAATACTTATGCTAAACATATTCCTGTTTTCTCTTTAGCTCAGAGTGGTTATTCCAGATGTTTCTATTGTTCCAGAAGATTTGGGGGAACTATATGACTTATTTAAGGTATGCACCTTTTTCAGAAAAGTTTTGCATTAGATGAGATGGATAGTCAGATAGATATTGTGTATAGTTTATATTCAAAAATCAACAAAGATGTAATGTTTGCAATATTTTAATGGCATCTAGGTACCTTAGATTTTAGTTTTTCCAAAAATCTAAGAGAATTATTGAATTAGATTTTGATCAGATCTTTTCAAGTGGTTAAGGTTAATGGAATAAATTGGTCTGTTCTTCTAGAAGATGTTACAATACAAATAAATTGTGTTTCTTCTTGACAAATTATGACACAGAAAAGGAATCTATTTCTGAAATAAGTAAATAGCTAAGAAGAGCAAAGAAGAGCAAAAGAAGGGCGCCACCACCAAATAATACTAACCAGGTTACACTTTTATTTCATTCTTCTGTAGCACACATTGCAAAGATACCTTGCTTTTCCAAGCTCTAACAGTATAATAGTGTCTTTGTTGTTATGTTAACCTGCCAATGATAAGAACTAAAATATACCTGAGTTCCAGGACATTTAATATTATAAAAAATTATTGAAATTAAAATAAAGACATTCATTTTTTCCTGTCTACCAGATACCTTGAGCAGATACGTTTGTATGCACTAAACTTAAGAGCAATATGTAATGTTGACATTATTATGCAAATATTCATATAAACAAGTGAATATGCAGTTGCCCACTACTAAAATCTTCCTGGATAAGATTTTCATTCCAATATTTGGTTTGTTTTTTTTCCAGAAAGAGCATTTAATAAGCTGTTACTGGGAATGGAATAGTGCAGTTGTTATTCAGCGTCATGATCCAAGTCGACCCTATGCTGAGCAATATAGAATTGATTCTCAGCAATTTACTAATCTTTTAAAACTTGTTTCACCTTGGATATGTGGTGAACATACTCAGGTTCTAGCAGAAAGAACATTCCGCCTTTTGGATGAAAACATGGACCATCTGATTGAATTCAAAGCATTTGTTACCTGCTTAGGTAGGTATTCAATTTATACTGATTTTCTACTGCAGAGAGTTTTCAGGAAAGTTATGTATCTGAACAGTGCAAATGCCACTGGGTTGTTGCACAAAAGATGCATGTGTCGTAGAGAAGAATATTAAGCTGTAAGTTTGCATTTCTAGCAGTCTGTTTTACAGGTAGGCAAGCTGACACTGTGAACAATGATTCACAAAAAATTATGTGACAACAAATGTTACTAGTCTAATGTGAAGCCAGAATGATTAGCTTCCATTGCTATTATGGAAATATTTTCATTCATTTGTTCATTCATTCGTTTCTTGTACTTTATACAAGAAACATATCTCGTTTTATAAATTGCGAAGTAATTTATAGTTCCTATCTTTCTCTCAATTGTTTGAACACCTGGAATTAATTATAACTGCCAGAAGATAGTTTTATAAGCAAGTTGCTAGGATTTGTCTTTAAAGTCTGTGCTATTTTAGCATGTGAATTATGCCTGCACTACTTTCTTTCATATGGATTGTTCTTAAGGTTGTCTACATGCAAGATGAAGTCTAACAGAATGGTCATTCTTAAAGAAGTGTTCCTTTGCTCTATAATAAACTTAGATGTTTTCAGCATAGAATTGTAAATGATTGAATTTGTAATTGAAGTTTAAATACAGACCTTTTCTTTATTATAATTTTTCACATAAATTACAAGTTTGTTATGCTTTAAGAGAAAGGGAGACAAGCCTCTAGTATACTTTCTTTCTCCTACAGATATTATGTACAATGGAGAAATGAATGAAAAAATTAAACTGTTGTACAGATTACATATTCCTCCTGGTAAGAACTTTCAAGCTATATTTAATTTTCTTTCCTTTTGGTTTAGCTTACCTCATCTGTATATAACTGTGATTGGAGCAGATTGGGAAAAGAAAATTGGTGAACTCTTTATAGTTATATCTGTAAACTTCCAATTATGTACCTTATAGTGTGATCAGAAATTCATCTAATAACTATTAATTAGCTAAACTGATTCTGGTTTAACAAACAATACCAATATATTGAATCAAATCTTTCTTGAACACCTGGATTCAAAATTCATTCTTGCTCTTAGCCTGACCTTCAGAATTTTTGCACACTTAGCCCTTGGAAGTGATTTTGCTAAATGATCTATCTTGGGCATTAAATTGTGCTTTCTCCTCTATAAAACATCTTCCTGACCATAAAATGATAAAGGGCAGGCTTTTTAGCGATGGATTTGCAGTCCTTTCAAGTCTCACGAGCATTAAACCTTTTTATCAGGTCCTGAGATCTTATGTTTGTGGCATGACCACTCAAGATTCCAAGGGCGGCATTTAATGTGTATGTGTTTTAAAGGAAAGAACCCCTCAAACTCACTTGTCTGATTAATAGGGACATCTGACACAACTTTCCTTAAGAGAGCTGTGTATCTGAATGACGCTTGGACAGTTGAGGTGGAATTGAATCAGATTTCTTACACTTAAAAAAACTAGACCGATTAAACATTACAGGGATGGTTCCATGATCTATCTGAATTCAATACATTCTGCTAAATGTAACAATAGCATTACTTTGCCATTATAGCCCTCACAGAAAATGAAAGGGACAGTCAGTCACCACTAAAGAATTCTTTGTTATCAACTTCAAGGCCACTAGTAATTGGAAAATCAAACAGTAAGTAATCTAATTTCAAATACTATTTTTTTTCTGTAATTAATAAAATGAATAGTATAATGTGGTGGTGAAGCTGGGGATGGGAATGGGGAGACCCATGTTCAGGAACTAGCCTTTAGCCAAACTTGTTGTTATGGGGGAAGATGAGAGGGAATATTGCATACTTAAGCTCATGAACGTAAGGTAGGATCTAAATCTAATAAATTAATACCATTTTGTGCCATAAGATATGGAAGGAGTCATTGCAGGAATGACTGTAATGAATTTAGATTCCAAAAGCAATTTCACTGACTCGTTTCGGAGACAATACACTTGACATTTCTGGAAAATGCAAGCAAAGAAAAGCAAAAAATATTTGTATAGTGTCATTCAATGTTACTTTTTTATGTTCACTTCCTCATCATGTATATATATCTATTACCTAGGTGATGGCATAGATTATCAGAAGCAGTTGAAACAGATGCTGAAGGATTTAGCCAAAGATACCAAGGCTGAAAAAGAACTACCTAAAATGAGCCAGGTACAAGATGAATTGTAATATGCATTATTTTTGATTCTGAGGAGCCAAACTAAGATTTGTTAACCAGCCTATAGATTTCTACTAGTAATATGAAACAGAAGACGTCAGACAGTAGTATTAATCTAAGCTAAAAGGAGACGCGCTGCATCGCTACAATTCCCAGCTTTATTCCCCCAGAATGTTGTAGTATTTTCCCTTTGCTACATCCATTTGCGACAATCTTCAACATTTGTACTTCAGATAACAACTTAGCTAAAATGCTTATTTATAACCAAAGGAAAATATTAAGATATTGCTTTAATGCAATCTCCATAGCTCCTCCTTAGAATAAGACAAAGGATGAACACTAAGGTAGTCAAGTTGAAATTTTTTCTTAGGCAGATGGGAAAACTAACATTGGAAGATTGTACTTCCATTAAATTAAAGAAGCTTTAATATGCTATAGATTTTGGAAAATAAGCCACTAAAATTGCATTATGTTGACCTCATCTCCCTTTGTAGCAAGAATTTATCCAGTTTTGTAAGACCTTGTACAGCATGTTCCATGAAGATCCAGAAGAAAACGAGTTGTATCAAGCTATTGCTACCGTGACTACATTGTTACTTCAAATTGGAGAAGTTGGCCAAAGAAGCAGCAGCTCAGGCTCCGATGATTTCAGCGAGGATTTCCAGACGGAGGCATCTACTTCAGAGCAGGATCAAGTTTTTACAGACACTCTGAAGATCTCAAAGAATGTGCCCTCACCTGCAGCAGGAGACTGGATTGTTTCTTTTGAACAAATCTTGGCTTCCCTATTAACTGAACAATCCCTGGTCAATTTCTTCGAGAAATCCTTAGAATTAAAACCAAAACTAGAGACTGCAAAGCTGACCCAGTGTAACTCCAAATCAAGTGGCGGAAGCCAGCCATCACGAGGTGAAACTGAGCAGCTAAATGTACAGTAGCAAGCAATGGTCATGTACTACCAAAATGCATACTGTAATTTTAGGGTTTTTGGACCAACACAAATATTTAATACTCTTAGGGACTTTAAAGCCAAAACACAACTTAAAATGTGGTTTCGTGGTAAGGAGACCATCTGTTTTCTTTTTGAATGTAATTTAAAACTCCATCTTCACTTTGAAAAAGATGCTGAGCTATTTAAGCAATTCTACCAAAAAGTGAAAATAAAACAACTCCCAGTTGACAACTTTGGCCAACTACAGGTTTTATGAATTATTGCCTTTTTTGCACTAATGCTTGTTTCAATGCTGGTAATTGAAACTATTAATATATTTGAATCAAAGTTTGTATGTCATGCTTTCAATGTTCCGTGTACATGAACTATGACTTTCTTTTTTCTGTGTGTGCCCTTTTCAATAAAAGATTTTTGTATCTGTTGCTTTTCAGATTACTCCATTTCAAGTATGTCATGTGAATAGGTTAGACAATTTAGAAGGGAGTATGACTGGAAAGGTTTCAAATTATGATGTATGGTGTATGTATGATGTATGTATGATGTACTGCGTAACTCACAACGACCGGCAAGATCCCACAGGGTTGGTCTCCTCCAGGACATTGCTAAACAATGCCGGTTGGTGGGCCCGCGGGTGAGGGCCTCCTCTGTGGCTGCCCCAGCTCTCTGGAACCAGTTACCTCCTGAGGTCCAGACCATCCCCACCCTATTGGCCTTCCAAAAAGCGGTGAAGACCTGGCTTTTCCGGCAGGCCTGGGGCGTTGATCTCGCTCTTGCGATCCGGCGAGATCCGGCCATGAATGGTGTGAATGAGTTTTAATGTTTTCAATTTTTAAATGTTTTTCATGATTTTAAATGCATTGTGAGCCGCCCTGAGTCTTCAGAGAGGGGCGGCATACAAATTGAATGAATGAATGAATAAATAAATGGTGGTTATCTTACTCATGTTTTCTTCCAAAAAGGTCTTTAGATACCCGTCTAGCACAGGAATGGCAAGTGTACTTCAAAGGAAAGCTGGGAAAAAAGCCTGCTTTGGTGAAGGGCCAGTCATTTTCAAGTGGTAAAATAGATGACTTAAGGAATTCAGGTTTTTTTTAAAAAAAAAACCTAAAATGCTTGCTTGGTACTACCACTCTATGGGCTGCAAATCTGATGCACTATCTGATCAGGTGAATATTAAATAAACAAAAGGAAGCAATAAATCCTCAGACAATTGGAACATGTATAGAAACTTACACTCTTTTTCTCTACCCGAGGGAAAAATTCCTGCCAATATCATCTTCATTGAGAAATACTTGCAGTCTTAATTGTTGATCTGAAGGGGGACATGATATTTATTTTCATCCAATCTTGACATGTCCTATAATGGTCTAATATATTTATTTCATTCCAGTGCTTGCAAGGGAAGTTGTTTTGCAAAAAAACAGGAAGGGTGAAAAAGATCTGACTTTGTTTCACTATCGGACAAGAGGAGCCAGCAACCCATTAGAAAATTTGGCTTCTGATATATCAGATATTCCAAGAAAGAAGACAAGGTTGCCCTCTGTTTTTCTTCATATCATTAGAATTATCAAGAAATATTGTGACCTACCAGGCAATTGGAAGACTTGTTTCACCTTTGGGCAATTGTGGAATTCAATTGCTGATCAGTAACCCAGAGTAATCTGATTGCAAAAAAGATACGTCTACCTGTTTAATACCAATTTAGTATTTTTATTGTAATAAAAGCTTAGTTTTCATCTACATTAACAGTCTGTAGACCTGCAAACAAAGGAAAAAAAGACAATGAAACCATAAGTTACTGAGAGAGCCGAATATACAGGTAGTCCTCAATTTACAAGTTCATTTAGTGTTCAAAGTTATAATGACACTGAAAAAGTGACTTATGACCATTTCCCACACTTATGACCTTTGTAGCAGCCCCATGATGTGATCAAAATTCAGTTGCTTGTCAACCGATTCATACTTATGACCGCTGTGGTGTCACAAGGTCACGTGATCACCTTTTGCAACCCTTTGATGAGCAAAATCAAATGGGGAGCCAAGATTCACTTAACTATGGTAGTAACTTATCAACTGCAGTGATTCACTTAACAACAGTGGCAAGAAATGTCATAAAATGGGGCAAAACTCAATTAACAAACATCTCACTTAACAAATGTTGGGTTCAACTGTCGTAAGTTGAAGACTACCTGTACTAACAGAATATAACATATGCAATTATATATGTAACTTGTTTTTCTTAAGAAAATGGTGCAATTATTTCTGTTCTAAACAGCGATACAACTACATTTAAAGAAATATGGATCTCCGTTCTAATATAGAATACAATTTACCTTTGAAGGTGGTGACTGGCACATAAGTAACCAGTGTATACAATTTATTGGGTGAATCTTCATCTTCATTACGCTTTCGAGATAAGCGTACTCGGATACGATAAGGAACATTCCTGTAAAATATTTGCAAAGTTTAGAAGCATGTTTTTGTTCTTTTATGCTACTACTTTGCTCTCTAAAAGGTAGGCAAGTTATGTATAATAGCATTTTTTTACTTTTATTTTTTTAACTATAAAACCCCAATGTAAAAATTTTTCTTTATTTCTAAATAAAGCTGCTGTGCTTATTTAAAGTAATATTAATTACAGACAGTCCTGGCTTAATTACAATTTAGATTGGCAACTCCATCACTAAGCACTGTTGCTAAACAGAAAATCAGCTAGTAATGATAGGGTTACACCACTTCCTATTTAGTCATTATGCGAGAAATCACATGACTGTAATTTTACTTCCGCTCTCTCCATTAACTGTTAGTAGGAAGCCTGATGTGAAGCGTACCAACGGCATTAACATGACCACAGACCGATCAATCAATCAGAATAGAGCTGGAAGAGGTCTTCCTAGTCCAACTTCCTGCTCAAGTAGGAAACCCTATACCCGTGATGGCGAACCTATGGCACGGGTGCCAGAGGTGACATGCCGAACCCTCTCTGCTGGCACATGCACCATTACCCCAAGTCAGATCTCTGTGGCGTTTCTTTTGTGAGCTTGTTTCCCTACAAATGACAAAACAGAAGCTCACAAAAGAAAAAGATCTCACCTCTTGCCACGCTGCTGGTGTTGGGATGCCCCGCCTCCCTCTGGCCAACTGGTCTTCGGGTCTCTGCTGCACATGTGTGCATGGCCATGCATGTTTGCGCATGCATGCATCTGCACACATTCACACGGATGTGCATTTGTGCATCTGCAGTTGGGCGACGTCTAAAAGGTTCGCCATCACTGTCCTATACCATTTCAGACAAGTGGCTATCCAATCGCTGCTTAGAAACCTCCAGTGATGAAGTACCTACAACTTCTGAAGGCAAGCTGTTGCACTGGTTAGGAAGTTTCTCCTTAATTCAGATTGCTTCTCTCCTTGACTTGTTTCCATCCATTGTTTCTTGTCTTGCCTTCTGCTGCTTTGGAAAATAAGTTGAAACCCCCCCCCACCCCTTTTCTGGCAGTCCCTCAAATACTGCAATACCACTATCATGTCACACTTAAGTCTTTCTTTTCTCTAGACTGGCCATACCCAATTCCTGCAGCCGTTCATGTTTTTATCTCCAGGCCTTTAATCAACTTAGTTGCTCTTCTTTACATTGTTTCCAAAGTCTCAACTTTTTTTTTTTTGTAAGGTGGTGACCAAAATGGGATGCAGTATTCCAGGTGTGGTCTTACTAAGGATTTATAAAGCAGTACTAATACTTCACATGATTTTGATTTTATGCCTCTGTTTATACAACCAAGGATTGTATTAGCGCTTTCGGCTGCAACCGCACACTACTGGATCATGTTTAAGTGATCATCCACTAGGACTCCAAGGTCCCTCTCACAGTTACTGTTTTTGAGTCAGGTTTCACCTAAGCTGTGCTTACACCTTTGGTTTTTCCTGCCTAAGTGTAAAATCTTGCTTTTTTCCACATTTAAGTTTCATGTTGTTGGATAGGACTCATTGTTCAAGTCTATCAAGATCCTTTTGGATCCTGAGCTTGTCTTCTGGGGTGTTGGCTATTCCTGCCATCTTAGTGTCATCTGCAAATTTGATGAGTTCCCCTTCCTCATCTAAGTCATTCATGAAGGTATTGAAGAATATTGGGCCTAAAATGGAACCCTGTGGTTCCTTCCCTCCATATAGATGTAGAACTATTCGTTGAGTACAGTTTGTCAGCCAGTTACAAATCCATCTGATGATGGTGATGCTGTGATGCAACTAATGCAAGGATTGATCACAAAGCTGGAGTTTGTTTTTTAGATTACTGTAATTTCCAGCAGTCATTAAAAAGACAGTAAGCAAGGACTATCTGTAATCTGTATTCTTCAAGAAAATGAACTCAATCACTTGGATGTATAACTGCATCTGATTATTAGAACTGTAAAGTACAGGTAGTCCTCGAGTTAAGACCCACCATTGAGCCCAAAATTTGTGTTGCTAAATGAAACATTTATTAAGTGACTTTGCCCCATTTTACAACTTTTCTTGCCACAGTTAAGTGAATCATTGTGTTTGTTAAATTAGTAACATGGTTAATTGAATCTGGATTCCCCATTGACTTTGCTTGTCAGAAAGTCGCAAAGCTGATTACATGACTCCAGGACACTGCAAATGTCATAAATGTGAGTCAGTTGTCAAGCATCTGAATTTTGATCATGTGACCATGGGGAGGCTGCAATGGTTTTAAGTGTGAAAAACAGTCATGTCACTTTTTTCAGTGCCGCTTTAACTTTAAACAGTCATTAAATGAAATGTTGTAACTCGAGGACTAGCTGTACATTAAGAAGCACCAGTCATTCTCAGTCCACCCTACTCCACAGGTTTGTGGAAAAAAATGAAAGATAAAAGTATTATGTAAGGGAGAGCCTCGCATTTGTGTGAAAGGGATGACACAAACCAACAAAATTCATTTTTTCCCTTCAATCACGTGCAATATTCAGAGACTCTCTGGATAAGGCCATTTTCTTGGTAAGGTTTTTTCAGAAGTGTTTGGCCATGGCTTTCTTCCTTACCAGTTCTAAAAAAGTTTCACCAGCCAGTTTAGTAGTTGAATGTATTAAAATACTACATTAGCCTCTCATCATCCTCAAGTCTTACTTGTGCAAACACTGAGCATTCCTTTGCACTGAGCAGAGAACAGGAAAGCACCTCGATCAAAGAAACAATCTGATGATACCTTATTCCTTTCGTCCAGACAGCCTTGTTCAGACGGGTATCAATGCGTACATCAGGAGTACCCATTTCCTTCATGGCAAATTTTCGAATTTCCTTAAGAGCACGAGGAGCCCGTTTCTTGAAGCCTCTAAGAGTACAAAAACAGATAAAGACATCAGCTTTAAATAATATAAAAGGTACGCACATTCAAAGAAATGTTTTGTACATACCTTTTCACACAGCTATATGTGCGAATGCACACATTCAGTATTTTCACTGTGAATGCACACAGCTGCCTTCACACACACAAAGCAGAAGCAGACTTTGAAGCAATTATACAGCCTGAGACACAGCTGCTTTAAAGCTGTGAAGGGTTCTTCATTCATTCTAACACATCCAGTGAGTTTTTGAAAATGTTTGTGCAGCCTGAATATAATGGGATATAAATCTATAAACCTCTATTTAAAAAAAAACTATTATGTTCACTACTACATACCTTTGGTATGTTCAAATCTTTATTACAGTCAAAGACCAGTAAATTAAAAATGAGTATCTAATTAAAAGTTCTAGAATAAAATAGTAAGAAATAACGAATAAAATCTATGCTGAAATCATAATTTGGCAGCCTATCTATTAGTTGCACGTAAACAAGAGCACAGACTAAGCTATAATATTAGTTATATTGTGAAGGCCTGTAGTTATCAGGTACTAAAACACAACAGGATGATAATATCAAAAGATTTAGAGCATTAATTGTATACAATGGTTATAATAGATTGTTCATCAGGTTCTGGCAAATCTTTAATGCAGGTGCGCAGAATCTAGTCACCTGCATTGTGATGATGATACTTTTGGTATGTTTTAGAAACAATTTGCAGAAGCAAAATTCAGGAACTTTAGTGTTCTAAACAGGTATTTTAGGGCAAAAAAGGGGAAATTCTAGGAAGCTCTAGAGGGCTTTCAAACTACAACCTTAGCAGCACTTTGAAGTGATGTCATATTCTGATAAAAAAATATTACAGCTAGCTGGCCAATATTTTAATTTCAGGCTTTTTTATAAATTGGAGAGATTATGGCAACACTAAATACCACCTTTCAGGGCTTTTACTGAGCCAGTCCATAATACCCCAGAAATTTCACTGGCCCTGTGGGACTAAGTGCTTCTAATATCTGTGCCATTCTTATTTCTTTTCAAATAAATCCAATAAGTACATTTTATGAACCAACCTTAGCAATTACTGATCTATTTCTGAATTTAAAAAATTAAAGCTATTTTAAAAGGGAATTAACAAAATTTTGACAATTAAAACAGTCTGATCAAAATTTCAATAGAGGAAAAACCACTCACATGCCATGGATCCTTTTGTGAATATTTATTGTATATTCTCGAGTAACCACCTCATTGATGGCTGATCGGCCTTTCTTCTTTTCACCACCTTTCTTTGCAGGGGCCATCTGTTCATAATATGCAACAAAAATAGAATATTGTATACACAGAATTTTAAAGAACAGCATAACATCAAAAGTTTCACACAACGCACATATATATACAGATTAAAAACAGTTCTTTCACTTCCATTGCTAAAAGTGAATCTAATTATTTAATAATGAATTATGTTCACTATTCAACTAGCTCCAAAGGACAAATGGCTTGGGATAGCAAAATATGTAATGGGATTATTCTTGTTTTTGGAATCATTTGTCATCTACAAAATCTGATCCCAAATTTTGGGACAGCTCAAAAGCAGTTTCGGGCAACATTCCTTTTGAACAAGTGTAAAGGCAATGCTAGTTTTTTCCAATATACTTCATTTATACTAATTACACAATTATTTGATTAGAATATGAAGTATCTAACTACTACATTCGTGTACTTCCAGTTTGAAAGGATTAGCTGGTGAGATCACCATTGCCCAGGGGACGGCCAAGTGGTACCATACTTATTTATCTATTTGTTTTATGTTTTATGTTTATGTTTTTATTAAATTTATATACTGCCCTACTCCCGAAGGACTCAGGGCAGTGAACAGGCACATAATAAAATACATAAATACAAAAGTTAGAAACAATTTAAAACCAAATTAAATAATTTAGCCCAAGACAATTAAAAAACCCCATAATTTAAAACAAATTAAAATTTCAGTTTAAAAAATTAAAAAAACTTGCATTTAAAACTTGCATTTGCACACTTTCAAAATGCTAGGTGGGCAGGAGCTTGGAAAAATTGATGGGAGCTCATCCAATAACAATTTGAAAGACAAGATATGGGACTAAAAAATAGTGGCAAAATAAGTTTAGAGAGTTTAACAATATGCATCGCTGAGTCTCTGTCATAACACCACATTCAGTCCCTTCAACTCTTGAGTTACTGAGTATTATTCTATCAATAACGGTGTTGCAACTAAGATACAACTAAGAATTGGTATATCCTATGGACCGCAAATAATGCATAAGAAATCCTACCTCAACAAAACTTTAGAATAGCAAGCAAAGCATTCAATGGTGCAGCTACAGTATGTAGAGTTGGGGGGGGGAAGCATAAAAACCTTAGAATTTACTTATGTTTGCTACATAGCACATCCTGGGATCTTTACACAGCAGCTAAAGGAGAGCACAAACGGCTGATGCTTTGGAGAAACATTGCATCAAGGAAGTGATTATCGCTACAAGGGAGTCTAGGGACAAGAATGCACTAATTCACGATTCATATTTGGGCAATGACTTTTTTTATTTTATAAAAGTTTTTTTTATTTTGAATACATTAAAACAAGACACAAACACACAACATTTATATACATATCACTTTTTCCTACAGCTATTTCTAAGTGATCCTTTCTTGCTATTTACATCTATTTACACATATTTTAATTTTGTCTTATTCAACAATTATTTTCCATCGTTCTTTATTTCGTCTACATTGTACTTGATCTTCAACATTCCCCCCCCTCCTTTATTCCTCTTTCTCATTTTTCTTATTCTCCAAACATTCAACTTTTTTGAATGGTTTTATTCATTAGTACTAAAGATGAGAATCATATTTTTGCCCATGCCAAAAGCATTAGATGGACATAAAAAATGATGTCGCTGACATCTCGGGATTATGGACACTTTCTATGTATCTTCCTGGAGACTTCTTTAGAATAATACACATATATTATATAGATCAATATCTGCCTCCCAGCCTGTTTTATATTAGCCATTACTGTTGCTTCTAATCATCTCTATTTACACGCATTCAAGCGAAACGGCCCTGCGTGCAGGCCGGACACTGCGAGAAAAAAAAAAACGTTTCGGGCACTTAATGGGAAATTTTCAACGTCAGCGCGAAAATATGCAGCCCTCCGTGAGGGACATAATTCCAACAGCCGGGATGGCTCAGAGCCCCGGCCCTAAAAAGTCCCACCGCCACGGATGGAGTCGGATAATAACCAAAACCCACATTACGGGTACTCACCCTGCTTAGGACAAGCTCGGAAAGGAAGAGCCACAGGAATTATGGGAGGAAATCACGGAAACCGGAAGTATCATAGAGCTCGAGGAAGAGCGACGGAAAGAAAAGTTAGCTTCCGGGTTAGAAGGCGGATGTTGAGAGGTGGGTTGTTTGTTGGGACGGGAGACGTGCAGTTTTATCCATTTTTTTTTTGTTTTCCACGGTTTAAGTGGAAATTATAAAAGTTCATAAGAGGCAGTGAAAAGAAAAAAGGATACATTCGTCCTGGAGATACGGCAGCAATTGGGTTTTTTGCTAAGGCAAATTGGATTGGATTTTAAATATTCTTAAAACAGAATAAAAAGTGTAGAGCAGGGGTCTCCAACCTTGGCAACTTTAAGCCTGGAGGACTTCAACTCCCAGAATTCCTCAGCCAGCTTTGCTCCAGCTTTGCTGGCTGGGGAATTCTGGGAGTTGAAGTCCTCCAGGCTTAAAGTTGCCAAGGTTGGAGACCTCTGGTGTAGAGTGTATCTTCCCATTGAAAAATTCTTGATTGAGGTTGGGTGAGAAAAAAGAGCTAAGAGAGCCCAAGCCAATTGTATATCATGTATATCATGCTGCTACCGATAACCTCCCACCGGCCAATACGATCTCACAGAGAGGGCCTCCTGAGGGTGCCGTCGGTCAAGCAATGTCAGCTGGCGGCCCCCAGGGGGAGGGCCTTCTCTGTGGGAGCGCCTGCCCTCTGGAATGAGCTACCTCGCGGAATACGGCTGATTCCGGATCTCCGCACTTTCCGTAAGGCCCTGAAGACGTTTTTATTTCAACAAGCCGGCCTGGCCTGAATAGGTTTTAAGGGTTTTTAATTGTATTGCTAGGGGTTTTTAATTGGGGTGGCCGTTTAATTTAATTTATTCTTAATTATTTTAATTTTTATATTGCATGTTATTTTAATTCTCGGCTGTTCACCGCCCTGAGTCCCTTCGGGGAGAAGGGCGGGATATAAATTTAAATAATAATAATAATAATACCACATTTTTATTCTCTACTCTCCATGCTGCTCCTCAATCTTCAACTGTTTGTTCCGATTTCCCATTTTGGGAATAAAAAAAATGGCTTAGTGTGGGATTTTGCAATCTCTTGCGATTGGAAAGAAAAAGCCTGCCTGAGAAGAAATCAATTTTTAAATAAGAGATAAACCAATCTGGGAATTCCCAGATATTCGGGACTTTTAACTGCCATAGACCTGCCAGCATGACTAATAATGAAGTGCTGAGAAAAATGTAATACTGTATTCATTATGCAGACCACTATGTGGTCTTTCGCTTGGTACTATTTGACGTCCACGTCAAATGATAACTTGTTAAGCAGGAATATAGTCTCATTTCATTTTTTCTTGGGCATCCAGAGGAGGAAGAACATCTACAAATAATAATTTGAATACAATGGATGTGCAACTCATTGATTTAAAATCCTTTCTATTTGGAATCCTTTGTAGTTGCCAGTATTTCAGAATAATAGCAGCATGATTATTTCAGCATTCCTGACATAGCGTAGTGTATATATATAAAAAAACCTTTTATACCCAATACATATTCTGTCTGTCAAATAAGACTAATTATTTGTGTTTATTGTGTGTTTACAGTAGAGATGGAAAAGGTTACATTCCAACAGAGTAAGATTTCAAGAACCATATTCCAATGTTGACAGAGGAAACTAAAGCAGATAGAATCCATGAAATAAAACCAGCATTGTAAATAAGGAGCAGTAGCCATTACAAATAACTCCCCTGTATGCATTTTTAGAAGTAAACAGATTAGTACTTCCATATGCCTTTTCCTTGCATAGCACCTTGAAATAGGCAAGGCTATTCTGTAAGTGTCCAGAGCTGCTGTAATACTCAGATGGGTGGCATATAAATTTAATAAATAAAGTTTATCAGTTTCTTCTTTGCAAACCTATTCAGAAGCGATTTTTTTTCACAAGTTTTAATGTGGCTTGTTTCCAAATAAGCATGTATAAGCCTGCTTCCCCTCCCCCCCTTAAGTGCAGCTTAAGGAGCAGAGATGTGATGTTTGCCATCCTGTAGCCACACATAACTGCCTGCACAGTTACACTCTGCACCAGCTGAATCTTCCTGATGCTCTTTAGGGGCAGCCCCATATAGAATGTGTTACAGCAGGATTCTCAACCCCCTTTAAATGCCCCCCCCCTCTGCAGACCACAGATTGAGAACCACTGTGTTACAGTAATCTACTCTGATTTGTTATATAGGAAGAAGATAAATCCAGTTGATAAAAGTGGGTGTCAAGTGAACATGAAAAGAATAGTTCAGGCAGGGAAAAAACAGTTTCAAAATAATTTTATTGATTACAGATTTAAGATTTAAGATTCTTTTTTTTCAAATAATTTTATTAAGAATTATACATAAAGAGAATAAAAGTCAATACAAACTACAAAAAATACAAACAGAAAAATATAAAAAGAAAGGGGGCCATGTAATTAAAAAAAAGGAGAACGGGAAAGAGAAAGATAAAAGAAATAACTTCCCCCTTCATTCCAGCAGGTAAAAATAATTTTAATAACTTACCACTATCTCTAAATAAAACTATCTTTCTTCTCCCCATGTCTCATCTCGTAGATAAGGAAAATAAGATCCAAATGGTACATAAATCAATCTTTGTCAGCAAAAGTCCAAGAAGGGCAACCAAATATAACTATATTCTTTTTTTAACCATGGTTGAATAAGTCTACGTATGCATCTTTTCTCATTTTTAAAATTATTCTTTAACTCTCTTTTTTAAAAAAGTCTCAGAGGTAGTGTGCTGCTCATCTGTGTTTCAAAGCAAAAATGCTTCAAAACGTACAGATTTCTTTTATATCAATAAGTAAAATTATTCTTCGTCACTTAAAAAAAATATCCTTCCAAATCTTAGCAGAGCTCTTTTGTCTATTCAGACTAAAAAAATATCCAGATGAGATTCATGGTTTAATACCTGTTCATCTATTTTAAAGAATGAGTCATCTATCTGATCCATTTGTATTACATTTAAATCCTCTTCAAATTAATTTCATAGACATCCATTGCAGCTCACAGTTGCTTTACAACTTCATTAGAATAAGCTCTGTCAATTTTTTAATCATTTCATCCATTCTATTAAAAAAATGTCCTAATGATTTCTGTTCTTTATCTTCTGGTTCTAGTGTCCAGCCTTCAAGGTCTCCTTATCATTAAAAAAAAATTAAAGCAGTTTCCATTGAGAAAATATCTTCTAAATAATTCAGAATTATAATTCCAAATCCCTTTAGCCCCTTAATCTGTTGCCAACTTTCAAAATCCATCTACCAAGTTCTTGTTTGCTCCAAATATAATGTTTCTAAAACTTTTAAAATCAAATTTAAGTCATGGTTTTTTAAGGAGGTGGAAACTCACACAATGAATACAGTAAAACCTTGCCAGTCTGAAGAGTCTCAATATGCAAAAAAAAAAAAAAAAAAAACCCACCAAAAAATCAAAAACATGATTAAGATATAAAGCTTGGCATAACTTAGTATCCATAAAGGCTATTTTGTGAGTATGAGCTTAATATAGTCCCAATTGTAAGACATACCATGTATAGGCATTTAAAAACAGCAGTTTCCACAATCAGCTCATAATCTCAATTATATTTCCTTTGTTCTGGAGAAATTATGCCAGTTAGGATCCAGAATCTAGCGGCTCATTGGAAAAGCTATCTTGCTAGCCAACAAAAGTCAGCAAGGTGTCAGCTCACCATGGTATGTACAGGAACTCTCCAGTAACTAAACTTCTTAAAGAGCAAGGTTTGTGTGATTCTACACAATTTAGTTATTTTCAAGATATGCCATTTGTAGCAACAAACTATTTTGCATCTATAGCAACATAGTGGGAACAGAGTAAGTTTTGATCATGACCTTAATAAGCATTAAATAGAAAAATTAATACAATTAATCTTACATCTTCACTTAACAATGGTAATTGAGATCAGAATTTCTGTTGCTAAGCACTGCAGTCATAAAGCATGATATTACGTGACCACATTGCTTAGTGAGAGCAATCCTGAAAGTACCTGTTGCCATTGTTAACCAAAAATCATGAATCATTAAGCAAGAACCTCATGTGATTATGATTTGCAAATTCCTGCTGGCTTAAGCAAAGTCAGTGGGGAAGCTGGCTGGAAGTTGCAAGTCCTGAGTAGTCAGAGGGTGAATGAGTACTCCAAAGTGAGTTGGAGTGCTCTGGCACTGCACGAGTGCATGCAGGCTGGGGAGGAGGTGCTGCAGTGCTGCAAAAGTGCACGGGTCTGGAGTGCATGGGTCTGGAGAGGGGACATTGTAGCACAAAGTGTGAGATCCCTGGAGAAAAATTTGCAGGACCAACTTCCAACTTTCTCTGCTGGCTTTCCCAATGACTTTTCTTGTGAGAAGCCAGCAAGGAAAGTTGCATCATGTGACTGGGGAATGCTGCAACTGTCATAAGTGCAAGCCAAGGGCTCATATCACAGTCACATGACCATAGGGAGGCTGGAATTTTGAAGACTATTCAGACTTACTCATTCAGTGCCACTGCAACTTTGAATGGTCGCTGAACAAGTTGTTAACTAAGGACAACCTGTATTATCCTATTGGCCTCTAAATATCAGACATTTAAATAGCATTGAATATGTATAACTGGGTTATCTGTAAACAGTAGAAGTGTAGGATAATTATCCTGATTGTATGGGGGAAAAGCTACAGAGAAATATTTCCTATATGCCTTAATAAGTTACTACTTGGTAAATGAGCATCTGCATTTAATTCATACTGTATATGTTGTACTACACACTGAATAGTTAACTTTTTAACTTTGCTGAATACAATACTTTGAATGCTGCTACTTGTCTCAAGGGACAGGACTGAGAAAAGGAAGACAGAAAGGATGGAAACCATAGGCAATGACCAAGTTACAACAAATAACAGGCTGGTTTGGCAGCCTTACATTTCTGACCAGAGCATATGTCTTATCAAGAGCATACGTAGAGATGTGTATTAAACCTATAACTCTGAAGCTGTCTTGCTATATCTAAATTCTCACCCACAAAAAAAGTTTAAAAACATTCTAAATTCTAAAGAGTTCATCTTAGATAAAGTGATAAATTGGAATATAAAGTAGATTTATTAAAAGTAAAAGATAAAAATTACTATTTCTGATAGCTTTTAATAGACTTTTGCTGATTAGAACTGAATAATGGACTTTTATAATTTGATTATTGCTAAGGGATGAGATAGGGAAAGAAGATTTTTCTTCCTGAAGTTAAGTTACTGAAGTTATTTATACTATCTGTAGAAAGAGGGAATTGTCTTTTATATATCTTTGTTTTTTGTTCCTTTTTATTTTCTTTTTTAAATCTCTCTTTATTTATCTTTCTCTCTTCTTTAATTTTTATATTTTTCTCCGTTTGTATTAGTATTTGTATTTGCAAACTCTAATAAAAATTATTACAAAAAAAACTAAGCAGTTCATCTTCCATACACAAAATAATCTTCACATATTCTCATATACTTTTATTTGATATAGAAATTGGTTGGGGTTTTGGTTTTTTAACAACAACATTTTTTACACTACTTATTCTATAATAACATAAAATATCTCTTAGAAACATTAAAGTAAAGCATACAAAGTGCAACGCTTTAAGGAAAATTCCACCTTAAATATAATCATGAAATAGATATGTAATAGAGTTGCAGCATTTTTCCACTTAATGGGTTGTGACACAGTGCATATTCTTCCAATGCTTGTTCTGTGACTAGCGAAGAAACTCTTCCATTATGAGAGAAAAATATAAAGAGTTTGGACAGTGTGAGTTTATGTTGGAATAAATAGCTGCACGATTGTGCTTAGGTTCACTGTTTATACTATACTAAATGAATAGGAAGCTGTCCATTGTAATCTCTTGACAGTAGAAACATTGGGTGGAGTGACGATAACAAGTTTAATACTTGCAATTTATGAGTCCAAAGGGTACAGACTAAAGATGTGTTGATTGTTCTAAAGAAATGACAGCATGATCTATCTCACTGCTTATTTGGCCGCTGAAACAGGAATTTCCCTAATTCAAAGTGCCAAGTTATGCTCGTTGTGCAGTTGTGCAAAACAATTAACAATTATTCATAATAAAAAATAAAATCTGAATATATTTTTCATTTTAAATGGTTTTCATTTTAAATGATCAAAATAATGAAAGCCAAGTGTTTTTCTCGCTTCTTGATTTTTGTAGAAAAGTCGGAACACTTTCTGATCAAACTATTCAACTGAGTCATCTAGGAAAAATGTACCAGTTAGCGCCCCAGTGTCAAAGTAATGGTACATATTAGTATTAGTGGTCATTATTGCTGTGCAGCATTTTAGACACCATCTACCAAGGTGTTCAGAGTATGTGCAGCAACACATGAATGTTTAAGGTATGAAAAACTTTAAATTAGGTACATCTTTCCTAAGAAAAGACACAGTTCCATTCAGATGTTGCAAACAGGTGCTACATTCATGCTCCCAAATAACTGTGAAACACTTTGTAAATGGAATCCAAAACACTGCAGTCTTATTATTTCATAGCATAACCACAAAATAGTGCAAATACCTGCAAAATGTTCCCTTTCCATTTTATTGCACTATTTCACCAAGGTCCTAGTATTCTTTATAACACAAACATTCTCCTCCCACTAATAAAGTTAAATGTGCATTGACAGAGAAGGTAGAATCTATTGCCGATGTTGCACATTTAAATTTTCAGATAAACTCATGGTACTTCTGGCAGCAGGTTGGTGCTTCATTGGCATGTGGTGGTACTCAATACCTCCTTCCTGTAGAGAGTAGGGAGTAGAGGGCAGAGAATCTGCTTGCTCCCTGTGCAAAGAGTCTGCCGGCGGTACCTATATATAAGAAACAAAATGTAATGCAGTTAAAAATGGTTCAATAAGTCAAAAATAATGAATTCAGTTTTTATTGCAAAATGTGTGATTTTTTTACCTATTTGACTATATTAATCATGGTCCAGATTTGATACAATTATAGACCAAAGGCCTAATTAAATTGGAATTCTTTCATTTAGTCAATGGCTTGGACAGTAAACAGGGAATATGACTTTTGTTAACCAATGTCATCAAGGATTCTCTCTTAAACTCTATTTTGTATCAGACAGTTTTCTATTATATTTTACAACAGCACCAAAACTTTCTACAACGATCTTGTTTGGCATCAATATTTCAGTTTAATTGCATTTTCAAGTGCATGCACATTTGGAAAATCAGTCCAACTGAGTTCTTGGGCCTTACGACCTATATCTCATATTAAACATTCAAACTTGTTATTAAAAACTAAATGTGTTTTATCCCCAGTGATTGATAACATCTGTTAATAGACTTTATTACTGATAAAGTGGGTACATATCATCTCCTACATTAAGTTCACCGTGAAAAAATGACTTATTTTAAGTACCAGCTTACTGGCTATAATATCAAAAACGAAGTCAAGTCATCATTCTGGGAGTTCCCATGTAGCAAAAGGAAAAAACAAAAGGAACAAGGAAGATATTATGATGCATAAAACAAAAGGAAGTGCACTTGACAAAGACAATGTGCTAAAGTCAGATTTAGAAATAATGACCTCATGTACACTGCCCATTTTCCTGCACAATAATCACATTAAAACAGTTTGTTCCAGATAACAAACCGAGGGAGGTGGGTGGTTAAAAAATATGAAAAATAAACAAACATACTGATGCTTGCATGATGTATAAAATATGAGCAAATTTTCTATAGCTACATACAGTACTGAAACTAATTTACAGTTAGCTTCCTCCTTTGTTTAGAAACACTTGAAATATGTCTAATAGAGAATGCTCTTCTTTTTGCTCTCATGCTAAAATTTTGAGCTATTAGAAGAATACTGTAAGTAAATGTACTTCAAAATGAAACTATTTTAAACCAGTTGAAATCTTTAAATATAAGGAGAGAGAGTTTAAACAGCAGGAACTCAGAAAATAAAATACATATTAATATCAAAGAAAAACTTTAATTAGAGTAAGTTACCTAAGCGGGTTTTTTTAATTCTTGCATCAATCAATAAGAATGGAATTACACTCTTAATAATTTTGCTCAAAGGGCTTTTGCAGATGTCCTTTGGATGATGTAACATTTCTGTAGATATACCATACTGTTGTTTTATCAAAAAACTATCCAAATAATCATTCTTGTATGATAGACTACAAAATTAGATAGCTTTAGTAGAAAGATTGTATTAGGGAATATAGATAGTAAGTGTATGGATTATTCTTCAGAAACTTAAGATTTTTGATTTCTGTTCATTTTTGTTTGATAAGAAAACTTTGCTTAGTTGATCGATGAAGAGTTATTTATGGGACGGTTGAGTTTCTTTATCATTTAAACTGCATACAGATGCAGAATTATCTGAATATTTTGTTAACATTTTGATGAAACAATACTTAAATTTTAGAAAGTTTTAATATGATTCAAAGTTACTGCAATATATTGAGGATTCTGGCTGGCAGTCATTACGAATATTATAGTACAGGCATTGGTTATGAATCAAATCAAATGACAATAAATATAAATAAAACTTGAGGTTCAATATGGTATAAAATAGATATATAACTCAAGAAATGGTATATGCAATAAGTCAGCTATAGGAATTATTTTAAAAAGATAGGATGCTTTTCCTGCATATACAGATAGTCCTTGATTTACATCACAATGGAGCCCAAAATTTCTGTTGCTAAATGAAACATTTGTTAAGTGAATTTTGCCCCATTTTATAACCTTTCTTCTCACAGTTGTTAAGTGAATCACTGCAGTTGTTAAATTAGTAACACAATTAAGTGAATCTGGCTTCCCCATTGACTTTGCTTGTCAGAAGTTCACAAAAGGGGATCACATGACCCTGGCATACAGCAACCGTCATAAATGAGTCAGTTGCCAAGCGTCTGAATTTTGATCATGGGAATGCTACAATGGTCAGAAGTGTGTTACTTTTGGTCAACAGTCATAAATCACTTTTTTCAGTAATGTTGTCACTTTGAACAGTCACTAAATGAACTGTTGTAAGTCAAGGACTTCCTGTACAGTAGGAACATGCCCCCAAAATATCTATGTACTGACAGATGTCAGAAACTAATCTAATATCAGTAACAAAGTCAGTAACTAATAAGTAATTAGAGCTGTGGTGGCACAGTTGGTTGGAATGCAGTATTGCGGGCTAATTCTGCTGACTGCTGATTGCCAGCATTTCGAATCTCACCAGGCTCAAGGTTGATTCAGCCTTCCATCCTTTTGAGGTCGGTAAGATGAGAACCCAGATTGTTGGGGGCAATAAACTGACTCTGTAAACTGCTTAGAGAAGGCTGTAAAGCACTGTGAAGCGGTATATAAGTCTAAGTGCTATTGCTAATGGCCAAGATCAATTTTTGCAACTGAGAAAGAAATTCCCTTCATTGCTATATAAAGAACAATGAAGAAACATTATTACTTTTTCTTAAAAGCGGTTTTTGTTGCCCCTCCAGCTAAAAGGACATTCAAGTCAGATTTACATTAAAATATATTTGTTCCAGCCAACCTGAAGGTAGCATTGCTGTGGAAGATGTTGATGCATAGATTGCAAAGATGAGGGTTGAGATGGTGATACTCCAGAGAATCCTGGGTGCAATCCTGGTTGTCTCATAAGCACCACTGGTGTACCGTTGCTGGAAGTTTGTGCTTCCAAACCTTGGCAAGTTTGTATTTTTTGAAAATACCTATGAAAAGAAATAGTTTTGCGATTTTCAGTTAAAAAAAAAAACCCGTACAGTAAAATCTAAATTTTATTGATTATCTGTTAGGAACAACAGATAAAAATATGAAGCATTAAGCAACGAACCCTATTCATTTCTACCCTCCATGAAGAGTCTGTGTATCTAAAATTCTTTCGATAGGTCTCCCAGCATGACAGAAGCTAAGCAGGGATGACAGCAATGTTGTGAAGTCAGAAATTGATTTAACGGTTATGATACTTTTGTTTTGGTGCTAGTAAAATGACAACTAGTTCTTCCATTAGAGATAGAAGAGTTGGAAACTATGGTTTAGTATTTAAATTAGAAATTGGGCATTACAAAGAAAATTAATGAAAAACATCTTCAAAAATGACTAAAGAAGAGTTGTTGAGGATATATCAGTAGGAGAGAACTATTTTTTCCAGAAGTTTACCATAGATATTACTATATCCTGGATAATACGTTCTATGAAGCCCATGTTTTCTACATAAACTTCCAGTTGTGAGAAAGCCATATGCTGTTCAGATATTATTACAGACATGACTGCTATATGAAAGCTGTACAAAGGTTTCAGTTCCTAATTGGTGGCTAAATTTGATAAGCCTGTTGCTAAGCAATATTTGCACTTGCTGGATGACTGTAGCAGTTTTACTTGAAGCTCTCCTGGGCCATGAGCTTCATCATTATGAATCTAATCTTTGATGGTCTTGATTTTGTTCTATTAGAATTTACAACTTGCCTGGATATATTGTTCTGCCCAAACATGGACCTCAACTTTTTTAAAATTTCACTAAAATGTGAATTCATAACAACCATCTCAGCCCTGCCTCCCAGATCCATTCATCATGTGACAAAGACCATGAAGCAGGGGTGAAATGCTCCCGGTTCGGACCGGATCGCGCAATCCGGTAGCGATGGCAAATGGTGGTTCGGAGAACCGGTAGCAAAAATCCCTGCGCCCCTCCCCCATGCCCAGCTGAGCCGCGCGATCATCAGAGGCTGTTTTTTTTAATTTTTAAAAGCATTTTTTCTACAAAAAATTTTTTTTCGGCCGAAAAAATGCTTTTAAAAGTAAAAAAAAAGCCTCTGATGATCGCGCAGCTCAGCTGGGATCGTCAGAGGCTTTTCAAAGCATTTTTTTTCTACAACCCCTTCAGCCGAAGAGGTTGTAGGAAAAAAAATGCCTTTAAAAGCCTCTGGTGATCCCTGCTGACTTGCCTGATCGTCAGAGGCTTCTAAAAGCCTCTTACGGTTGTAGAAAAAATGCTTTTAAAAGTAAAAGTAAAAAAAAAAAAGTTGTCCATGCCCACCCAGTCACATTACCCCTACCCCACCAAGCCACGCCCACAGAACTGGTAGTAACAAATTTTAGATTTCACCCCTGCCATGAAGTGGACTATAACTGTAGAAACCAGGAGACTGTGAGTTTTGGTCCTCCCTTAGGCATGAAATCTTATGGACCAGTCACTCTTTCTCAATCCTAGGAAGAAGAGTGTAATGATAAACTACTTCCAGAAATGTTAACAAACAACTCTCTTATTATTCATGGAGGTTACAGTCCAGTGAGCAAGCACTGATAACAAAACCACTTTTATCAAGACAAGAAAAATACATTTTAAGCATAAGGAAAAACCTGTCAGCATTTTGCACAAGCATATAAAAACAAAATTCTAACTCCAAAATTGCAGACCCATTAAAATGCTTCCTTTGGATTCTGAGGTCTGCTGTCTTTTTAGCAACAGTGGACACGCATACACACAACCATGGATAACAAGGACCCCCTGTATGTTTAATGTATAGCAGGGACTGCATAAGGACTAAAACTGTTGTTCCGTAACTACTGTTTGCTTAATCTATGTAGCACCACTAAATTATATGTAGATTCATGATTTAATGGTGAATGCTGTTTCTCTCATACATTTTGAAACTTCCCCACCAACAGTTTCAGGAGACATACTTTTCGCTGTGTCCAGCTGCATCAACATCTGCTATCCTTGCATGACAGGATCCAGGCACCATTGGCTGAACAGGTTGACTAAGTAGCAGTCTAGACAACCAGAAATTAAAGAACATATTTAATGTCAGAACAAATAAATTGAACAGAGGAAGGAAAGAAGGAAGGAAGGAAGGAAGGAAGGAAGGAAGGAGGGAGGGAGGGAGGGATTTGCATATTAGAAGGTCAGAAGGTTAATATCTGAACATTATGCAGTCATGTGAAACAGCACTGTGAATCATTCTATTACAGAGAGTCAGTGGTGGGTTGCTACCGGTTCACCCCAGATTGGGCGAAATGGTAGCAGCGGTGGTGGGAGGCTCCACCCACCCACCCAGATGCTTCTGCGCATGTGCAGAAGCATCATGCGCACGCGCACAAGCAAACCGATAGCACACTAAATTGAAACCCACTACTGCAGAGAATCCTCGACTTACAACCATAATGGAGCCCAGAATTGTGGTGATTAAGTAGGTCACTACATGTCTGTGCCCGGTTTATGACCCTTTTTTGCAGCAGTCATTTTTCACAATGCACTTTTTTTTTTTGCCAAAAACTGAAAGTAAATGTCAAATACCAGCAAATAATGCCAAAAATCATGGTCACACAACTATGGGATACTGCAAACAGCCATAAATGCAAGCCAGTTGCCAAACGGCCAAAATGCGATCACATCATTGCAAGCAAGATGCAACTCTCAGAATTTCAAAAATGGGTTGGTTCTCTCTGTGTATGTATGTATATATATTTGTATACATATTGTTTTGCTGTTGTGCATTGGGAAGCATTGTTTTGTGCACTGTGAAGCAACTAAAATACAATTCACATTATATTTTAGGCAGATTTTTTTCTATTTCTATATCATACAGTTATTCTTTTTTTAAAAAATGCATCTCTATCTGTATCTGAATTATTTATTAGGGGACACTCTAAAATGAATTTAAAGGAATGTAAAATAATGTATTTTCCATATAAAAATTAGATGAATTGCTAATGTCAACTTATAAATCAAAAACAGAAAATATATTTCTGAGTTTCTTTGTATATATTAAATTTTCTGACATAACTTTGGTATATGTCACCAGAAAAACTATAACGTTTTCTTAAACATATGTTGGAAATGTAATCAAAAAGAAGGGACACTTTAAATGCTTGGTAGACATGTAAAAAGTCTAAAGTAAAAAGAAAATTTTGGACTCAATTACATATAATAATTCAGCAGATTTTTAAAATTCACATCTTTCGCATTTTTGTCTTTGCTCTTTTCTTCCTTTTTTCTTTTTTCATTCTAAATATTAGTTGTTCTTAGTTTTTATTGTTTTTATTTTAAAAACCATCTTCCTGATGAAAGAATATAACTTTCTACATATTTATGATTTTTACCTGTGGCATACCTTTTTAAAAATATATACCTTTGTAATAGCATTGCAGGGTAGGTTATGCATGTACGTCTATATGTCTGTTACAGTAATAATCTAAACCTCTCATTAATTTGTAACTATACTATTGCAAATAAAGATGGATATTAGTCTTAAAAAAAGAAAGCCACAAGCTTATTGCAATTCTTTTACCTTAGTTGTCGATCATGGCCCAAATCTGTAAGGCTGTGCTGAAGGCTGCTATCCTGTGAAATAGCAGGAGATGGTGCTATAGCCAAAGATGGTGACAGCACAGAAGTATTGCTTAAGGGTGATGTTAAATTGCCAGAAGAATGACAACTATCTTGAATCTCTTCCGAGGTTCTCACAGATTTCTTATCCTAGAACAGTTTAAAGTAATAATAAGGTGCAGTGGCTCTGCCAAAACCTTTTGAGGAATTAAGTGACATATTTTGATTTCTCCTTCATGCTGAGAAAAGCCTAGAAGCGTAGAGCTTATTCTGAGCTAACCTGCCTGTTTTTCTCTCTTGATTGCTGAATAAAGGAGATGGGTGGGGGGGAGTGAAATCTTCACATACCTGCAAAACTGTGGGAACTTCAGACTTTCAATTTCCATCCCAGAGTCATGTGCCACTGAGTCAAGGTCAGGTTTCATGATCACAGCAGAAGTCATGGTACCAAGTTTTGATAAATGCCTCAGGGTTGCTGTTCTTACATATACATTTTCTTAAATAAATAAATAGCAAACCTAATCTAGTATTTAGCAGCAGTTTTCTTATTATTATCAAATTAAGTACTAGAATTGCATGGGAAATTGCATTATTGGACATCTGAGGCTAGAACAAAGGATTTTCCCTTGAGAACATATGAAATCTCGTATTCTAAATCAAGTTCTGGTTTAAATTCAAATATATTGTTCTCTATTATGAATCCTTTTCTATTTATTCTAAAACAGATAAGATGAATAATTCATAATCAAGAAATTGCAAATCTCTAGTAAAGTGAAGCTCTAGATAGCCCTGGGATAAAGACCCTTTGTGCATAACTATGCATGCAAAAATCTTTAAGATCAAACATTAGACTATTATAGGAACCAATGTAACAGAATATTCAAGATGTGATAAAATATATAGGCTTTATTAGAAATTTATCAGTAAATGTTACTTCCCTGAAATTATAAATAATATATATAAACAATGTATGTATGTATGTATGTATGTATGTATGTATGTATGTATGTATGTATGTATATATATGTATGTCTTTTTCTTTTTCGTAGGCTTTTATGTGCATATTCTTTCTAGCCAGGTTTTACCTACGTAAACTAAGTTGTTCTACAGCCCTGAGATCTGAGATTTCACAGAACCAGGGCTGTAGAACAACTTAGTTTACGTAGATAAAACCTGGCTAGAAAGAATATGCATATATATGTATGTGTATATATATATATATATATGTTTTCTGAGGTTTTCGCGGGTGTTTGTATGTAGGTCTTTGGTTATTCGGGTTTTCTCCCGCGTAAAATTGGAGGTGTCTTGGCAACGTTTCGACGAAGTCTCATTCGTCATCTTCAGGCTGGTGTCTTCGGCTTCGTGCTTCCAGGAGTAATGTGTGTGATTGCAGCTGTTTCTTCCTTTTAACTGCCCGTGGGGGTGTGAACTGATTGAGTGGGAGCTTGGCTGTGTTCTGATTGGGTGGAGGTGTGTTTTGATTGGTTGGAATTTGGCTGTGCTCTGATTGGATGGGGGGTTGGCTGTGCTCTGATTGGATGGGTGTGTGTTCTGTTTAGGTGGGGGCTTGGTTGTGCTCGGGTTAGTCTGAGTAGCAGGGGGATTTGAGCTGGTGAGCTGCATTGCTGTTGTTTGGCTTCGTGTTTGTGGTCATGCCACATCTTCATGGTGGGTGTCAGTTTGCTTCATGTATGGATTGGAGGGGTTTTAAGTGGCTAAAGATGCAGCTGTGGTCTGGCTTCTGGTTTGTGGTCGTGCCTCATCGGTGTGGGCTTGTCTTTTGCGTGGATGTGTGGTGATGACATCCTGTGTGGTTTTCGTGAGTGTGGATCTGGTGCCATTCTTTATGTTAGGGACTCGTTTGTCAATAAGGGCGGGTTTCCAAATGGCTGGTAGGCGGGAGGTATCATCTCGTTTATTCATACTGTGTGGACGTTTTTCTATCTTGATGGCTTCTCTGATTATTCTGTTGTTAAAGTGTTCAGTTTTGGCGATAGTTCTGGTCTTTTTAAAGTCAATCGTTGCCAAGACACCTCCAATTTTACGCGGGAGAAAACCCGAATAACCAAAGACCTACATACATACATACATACATACATACATACATATATACATACATACATACATACATACATACATATATATATATATATATATATATATATACATACATATATACATATACATATACATATACATACACACACACGTGTGTGTATATGTGTGTATGTCTGTGTGTTTGTGTATGTGTCGATCCATCAAATAATCTCATGATAAGTATTGTATTCTGCATATTTTCAATTCAGTAATTGCAACTTGCTGGATAAAATAATTCGTTTAAATATTTCATACTTTGGGGTGTTCTGCTTACCTGTATATTAGAATCTTGTACCATGCAGAGCTGTTCTTGGATTTTCTGCAGCTCTTCTTGCTGCCACTGAATGTTGGCTTGCAGTACACGAGTCCGCTGCTCAAGTTGGTTCTTGATGGTTTGGAACATAGTTAACTGGGCAGGGAGCTTAAGCAAGAAATAAAATTTTCTGAGTCTCTTTTTACTAGGTTTGGTCAATATCGTGAAAACTGTGGATCTCAAACATGCATCCCCCTCTGGTCATTTTTTGGACACTTAAAGTACCTCTTGGAAAGGAATGGGCCAGCATGGGCCTGTGTTTATCAAGCTCAGCTGCATAGAGTGTTCTCCTTGTGCTCAAAAGACAGCTAGGCTCCAAACTCAGCCCTGCATTAGCATGTTGTTGGAGCCCAACTTGTCTCCATAGTCTTGCCTTGTTACAGCTGGGGTAGAGAATGATACCCCATCTGTTACATGGACAGGGCACAGCAGAGCAGGGCAGGGCATTTTAGCACTCCTGGATCAACATCAGGGTTTCAATCTTGAGTTGAATGGACATCAACTCCCAGAATTCCCCAGCCTGAAGTCCACCTAATTTAGAGCTGTCAAGATTAAGAAACACTGGTCTACATTGAGATTTCTGTTGCCAGCACCATTCAACTTCCTATTTCTGGCATGGAAAGTTGGGTCGGTTTTAGAATGGCTTTTTTTTTTTTTTAATGATAAATTGATGTTTGGTATGGCATGTTGCAGTGCTAATAATATTTTGTACCTTTGGCTGCTAGACACATTTATGTTAACATATATGGGCTTCCCTTGTACAGTGGTCCCCAACATACGACCACAATTGAACACAAAATTTCTGTTGCAAATAAGATGTTTGTTAAGTGAACTTTGCCTCATTTTATGACATTTCTTGCCACGGTTGTTAAGTGGATCACTGCAGTCGTTAGGTTAGTGACATAGTTGTTAAGTGAATCTGGCTTCCCCATTGACTTTGCTTGTCAGAAGGTCGCAAAAGGTCGCAAAAGATCACATGACCCTGGGACACTGCAACTGTCAAAAATCTGAACTGGTTGCCAAGCGTCCGAATTTCAATCACGTGACCAAGGGGAATGTGCTGCAACGGTCAAAAAGTATGAAAAACAGTCATAAGTCACTTTTGTCAGTGCTGTTGTAACTTTGAATGGTCACTAACGAACTGTTGTAAGTCGAGGACTACCTGTATTAGAGCCGTCAAGCTGCCCCTCATTATAGCACTTATAGTGATTTCAGTTTGAGACTGCTGGGGTAACTGTCCTAGATAACTCATATGCACAGTACAGATAGATAGCTTTGTGCAGCAAACATTCATATTTATAACAGTGATGAAAAAGTAGCTTTGCAATGAATCCTTGCATTTACAACCACTGCAGGTCTGTAAAACAAAGGAAAGCTTAAAGATCATAACCACAGTCGCAATTTCACTTGATGACCATTTCACTTAAGACTGAATCTCTGGTTGCAATTGTGGTCACCAAATAAGGATTACCTGTATTGGGGAAGCAATATATTTGAATTCATAATTGACCAATTAACCTTTCTCTTTTATAATAAAATGCAGACATTTTCAATATACCTTGGCTTCTTAAGAGATTTTCCCCAGAAATTCAGGCAGTGCTCAACTTACAACCATTTGTTTAGTTACAGGATCCAATCTGGGTCTTCACCAGGACCAGAGGCTTTGTCTTCCGAACTTTCAGACTCATGCAGGAGCCCATCTTCAGGAAACTTCTTGGAAGCTCGGGAGACAAAACCTCTGGTCCTAGTGAAGACTCAGATTGGATCCTGCAACATTATCCTGGGACACATATATTTGCCTTCATTCATTCGTTTAGGGACCGTTTGACATTACCCTGGCACTGAAAAAAATGATTTACAACTGGTCCTCACACAACAACTGCAGCATCCCTATGGTGATGTGATCAAAATTCAGGGGCTTGGCAACTAGGATGTATTTACAACAGTTGTGGTGTCCCAGGGTCATGTGATTGACATTTGTGATTTTCCCAGCCAGTTTCTGACAAGCAAAATCAATGGGGGAAGCTGGATTCACTTAACAACCACATGATTGACTTAACTGCAGCAATTCACTTAGCAACCATGGCAAAAAGGTTGTAAAATGGGGTGCGACTCACTTAACCACCATGCTTAGCAATGGAAGGTCTGGGCCTCGATTGCAGTCAAAAATAATATAATAAATATAATAAAATTATAAAATGTAATACAATTTGGACTTCATTGAACATTAAGAATTAAAAAGAGCCCAAGTACTTTTATCATTGTTACTGCTTTTATACATTTTTCTAATTGTTCACTTTGTGTTCATGAGTTCCATTACATAGTGTTAGCAGCAGAGATATTGATGTCCAGATTTTTCTATCCATTTAGCACTGGGAAAACCAATGGAAAATAAAACTCCTAGATGTAGCAAAATGAGTTGGTTTAAAGAGTAGGGCACACTCAGAGAATTACTTCTTGCCAGTGTGAATAAAACTGTAATCATAATCTTGCAAATTCAATTAAAAATAAAAATTTCACATAAATTTTATGCTTCCTCGTTTGGAGCAGATCTGTCTTCCTATGTAAACTCTAAAAATATATCCTAAAATGTCAACAGAAATATATACATTTATTATTAAGTCTTACTTGAGCTGTAGCAGGTAGGTTACATCTCTGTTTTGGTAAGTTCTGCTGTGATATTTGCAATGCGGAAGACTCCGGGATAGGCTTTGTTATTGTGGCTGTATGATATATTTATAGTAAAATCATTATTAAATGACAATATTTCACGCTTTTACATACATCTACATCCCTTACATAGCCAGCTATACAGCAAATAGACCACATTGCTCAAGCAATCTGATTGAATCATGCCTAACTTCATTCCCCCTCCTTGGTCCTGCCTGTATTTTTTTTAAAAAAATATCTTGTGTAGCAAAATGCATTACGGAAGTTATCACAGGATAATCCATGCCATTTGCTTTTAAAAATATATTTATGGTTTTATGCTGAACTGAGAATAAGGATGTACTTCTTATTGTTCACTGCTGGGTGAGAAGACATACAGTCACAACAGAACTGAAAGTGTGCAGTTAGAATGAAGTATTCTAAGCTACAGTAACTCTGCTCACATCCATCAATTCAATCCTGACCAGTTCAAATTGACTCACCTTCCATCTTTATGAGGTCAGTGAAACGAGAACCCAGATTGTTAGGGGCAATATGCTGACATTTTTAAATCACCGAGAGAGTGCTGTAAAGCACCATGAAGCAGTATTACTATAATTCATTCATTAATAAATAATAAATAAATCATCAATTCATTCAATTTCTATAACTGTGCAATTTAACCAAGTGATTCTGGATTACTTAACATGGCCATTATTATTTATTTATTTATAAATTTATTTATTTATTAGATTTATTTGCCATCCATCTCACCTCAAGGCCTGAATTTAATAGACAGGGCCACTTTTGAAACCTTTGTCTCTAAAAAGCAGCTTCTGTATACCTATTACTTTAATGGTCCGGCAACTTGCATGGCCTTTTAAAAATAACAGATATTTTAAAATAGTACTTCTTTAAGGCCTGTTGGATAAGTAGCTTAAGGTTACTTTGTAAATCTCTAAGAACTAGCTTGAAGCCTTATTCATTCTTTTGCTTTATTTATTTACAGCTTTGGGTTCATTTATCTGCAAAGTTCTAAATAAATGTGAAAGCAAGGGTGGATTTTTGAATTTTCACCAATTGTTACAGAAGATAGGAGTTAGAAAGAAAGACAGTTGTGATAATATCACAGGCAGGGACTGAGTGTTTATTATCATATTTTTAGTTACAATAGAATAAAGTATCTTCTTGTGTGTTTGGGGTCTTTTCATTTAACTTTCTTTTGGAGGGCGTTTGGGGTAAGATAAATTTAAAAAAACTGTAGTCCAAACTTTTGTAACATTGTTCAACTTAAAATATTTAAACCAAACGTTTCACATGGTATGACTATTCATTTTTCTACCACTATACTATCATAGCTTTACAATGCAAATATGTTACCATTTATTGAAGCAACATTCTGAAGGATACTGTTCATCCAAATATTTCAATCTGTATTGTTGACTCGGTTCAAACCTCACCTCAACCCAACTTACTAGATGGCTTTATGGAAGCAATGTAGCTAAATATAGGCGATAGACAGGCAATCTAATCATAAGGGCCAAGTGATTATTACCAGGAGTAGATTTGATGTGACACTATGATGGTTAGTGGTAGTCAATGTTATATAAAATAATAACTTTAAAAATCCTCATGATCCCCATTATATTATATTAGTTCAATCTTTCAATTTTCTTTTATACAAATTATATTATAATCTTTATAATTTATCCTATACTGGGTCAAATAATACATTTCAGTTCTTCACTCCAAATTAGTATTTTGAGAAAAACCATAACTTACATGCCATTTCAGGCAAGGATGAAGGCAAAGATTTGTGTAAACCATGAGAAGACACAGAAAATATCTGGCTGTTGAGTGTCGCTGTGTCTAATTGAAGTGATTTAAAATGCTGTTGAGGATTCAAATCTGAAACATTGTCCTTGAAAATAAAGCAAAAATATTTATATTATATTTTGCTAAGTACAAATGTAGACAGAAAAACCTTGAAAGAATGTACAAGGGAAGAAAGTATTAGCCACACACACTTTTGAATACAACATTTCTGTAGTCTTTGAGAAGTGCATATGGAGCTCCAGATGTCCCGTGAACACAAACAAGAGTGACCCCAGAATTTATCCTCCCTTTGCATTGTAAATATTATATTGCAACATGCTTCTTCAAAATAAAAAGATGTATACACTATGGGTATGTACCAAAATACACATAAGTCACTGCAAGATACAGTAGTCAAGCCCCGGATTGGTTGGCAAACCCAGGATGAAAGAACCACATGAATTTCAGAAAAGCATTTTTTGCACTTTTCAGGAATAAAAATATAATTTTGAAAACTGTAAATTCCTAGGCAGAGCGATTAAGGCAGGGTCACTGTGCTTTAAAGCATTTCCTGCCCAAAGCTTAGAGTAGAGTTAGAGTTAAGATCTTCTCACACCCACTAACCACCTTCTCCACTTCCTTCCCACTGTCTTCCACAACAGTACCCCACCTGTATATTAACTAAATTATGTAGCACTCTAGCTGCAGTCAAAATGTAACTTCATTCATTGCTCTGATTTTTCTCTAGAGAATGTAATACAAGAAAGGGAAGTTGTTCCTGCGGATTTAATTCCACTAGTCATTGTCAAGTATAGGCAGCAGCACTCATCTCCATTTGGAGGTCATGAGCTAGTGCTGTCAGAAGACTTTTCCCCAGTCATGTAGCCAGCATGATGTTGCGGAGCACTGTTTCCTCTCCACCAAAGCAGTACCTATTTATCTACTCGCATTTGCATGCTTTCTAACTGCTAGGTAGGCAGGAGCTAGGCAAAAACAGGTGCTCACCCCATCATGCAAGCGCTTTCCAGCCAACAAGCCTAGCATCTTAATCGCTGATTCATCCCACCACCCAATATAATACAATATAATTCAAAAACTATCTAAAATTTGAGAGTTAAAATCAAAAACATTTGGGCCAAAACATTGGAGAAAAATTTTGTCTGCATGTGTGTGTACATAAATTCACATTAATCCAGTCCAAATACTTTATAACTGCTGATGAAAAAAAATAGAAAAATGTAGGCATTCTATTATACCTTTAATACCGAAGAGATGATATCTGTAGATGCATCTTCTAAAATCAGATTTTGCTGCCTTTCCACTCGAACATCTGCATAACTGATTGAACATTATAATTTTCCGTGGAGAATTATATCCATTCTATCATTTTCAAGCTCTAATGCACGTAATTAATTATTTATTACATGAAACGTGAATGTATTATGTAATTAAAACATGAAGTTTATCTAATTCAAACATGTATAATGGATTACATTTTATATCTACAATAAGGTTATCCATATATGCAAAATAAAAAGAAAATATTGTTTCTAATCATAGCATATACCTTCATAGGACTAGGCTTCAGACAAAGAACATATAACTAATAGATAAAATTTGATGATAAGGGTTGCTTTCTGCCGTCATTGGTCATATTTCTACAGCAGGCTGTTCCAAAATGTATTATATAAACTACCAAGCTGCTCTACTTTCCAAACAGTGTACAGTAAGATTTAACTTTGAGATTTTGATTGTGACGTTAACATGTCACTATGCTCAGTTCATAATAAACATTAGAATTCCTATTTTTACCCCCTATTTTGAGCCAACCCAGGTGTTATTTTGAGTGTCACACCACACTCAATGCAATCAACAAGATTATCTTCATCTAGCTATTTTACCAGGACACTGAAAAGACACAATTTGTTACATTCCTAATAATCATTTCTCTGCCTATTCTCAGAACTTTAAAAGGTTCTGATAAAATACTTTAAAATTTCATAGATTTAAGAAGTAGTCACTATACCACTTTTAACTTTTTCATTTCTACCACTACCATAGAGCAGCCAAATATCTTATTAAAGTTATTTATGATTTATTTTACAATTATTAAATAAAGTAACAGAAAATATTATAATGAATAATTTATTAAAATTAATTATTAAGTTTATTTGTAATTCCTGAAGACTCAAAGTATTCACTGCAGATTTCCATAGTAGGAGTGTCAAACTGGCAGCCCACAGGCCGGATGTGTCATGCAAAGGCCACACCCACCCCAGCTCCGCGAAGGGTGAAAATGTCACAATATGTCATGTGATGGCAACATGACGTGGCAAGTTTAACATCCATGATTTAGAGAGAGAGAAACAGCCATTATTATATATTGAGTGGCTCTTAAGCTAGATCTTCACACTCTTCTGGTACAACAAGGACTCTCCTGATAGCACGTTACCGTATTTTTCAGAGTATAAGATGCACCAGAGTATAAGACGCACCTTAGTTTTTGGATTAAGGACAATAAGAAAAAAGCAGATTGGCGGGTGAATTGGCCTCCCGGAATACCCCCAATCAGCTGTTCCCAGAGGTGAATTTTAGCAACAGGTTTATTGTTGTGAGCTCTGTGCCTTGCTTTTTTTTTCTGCCTCTGAAAGCCTCGGAAACAGAGCTTCAGAAAAAAAGCCTCTGAAACTTCTTTCAGAAGCTTTTTTTCTGAAGCTCTGTTTCGGAGGCTTTTTTTCTGAAGCTCTGTTTAGAGCTCTGTTTGGAGGCTTTTTTTCTGAAGCTTCATTTCTGAGGCTTTTTTCAGCCTCTGAAACCTCCGTTTGAGAGGCTGGGCTGGGCTACATTCAGAGTATAAGATGCACCCAGATTTTCACCCTCTTTTTTGAGGGAAAAAGGTGCATCTTATACTCCAAAAAATACAGTAATTGATTTTCCATACCTCAATACTGTATGAGTGCACACAATGAATTCCGGTTTTGAGTTCCATTGGTGGTAGGTGATATAGTAATGCGTTTGTAGCCAAATCCATTGCTGTCCTTTGGTCAGAAATCGATAGCAGCAAGATTTCCCTTTGCCAAATTGCATCACTATTGGTGGATAGAAAGAAAATTGCAAAAATATTTCAAATATGTCAGTTAAAATTTATTCTGGGAGATTTATGAATTTCCCAGCACTCTCAAATTTCCCTAAGGATACAAGAATTCTCTTGCTAAAAATGAAATAATGCATAATATCTAAAAATTTAAAGTACATAAATTCATTTGATTACATGAAATTAATAACCATGTGCCATGGAAAATATATGGATTATCAAGTTGATAGGAACATTTTAAGTATGATGTGCTTATGGATTTCTATTCCAGCATATTCCCCTATTGAATAAAAATCCTATATAACTTATACTATAATTTAATTGCATTATTAATGTGAAAAATGTACGAACTAGCTGAGTTTTATTGCTATATTATAATTTATATTATATATTTGTTATTATTGTGTTATTATTTTATATTTCCTTTTGCTTTGCGAATGTAAGCAAAATTTGATAATGTGGCAGCAGTAAAAGGAAAACTGCTTGCATGCTGATGTCTGTGATTTATTAAATGAGAAGGAATTGGGCCTTTAGTTTCTTTCTAACAGAGGAGAATGAAACACAAATCTAACCTGTCAAACTGAAAGTTTTAAACTGAATTTTGCATGGATAGATAGACCAATTGGCTTAAGCCTGATTTGCAGATTTAGGATTAATATTACAAGGAATGGACCATGTTCACTTTTACAAATTAGCTTTTCCACATTTGAGGTTTTGCTAATTAGTAATTGCCGAGTACTTTATCTGTACTATTTTATGCCTATCACTTCTGAGATTTAATAAAATGAATGAAGAATAAAGTGTAGCCAAAATTAACTCACATTGTTTTGTTTGTTTGTTTTATTGGATTTATATACCGCCCTACACCGACTCAAGGCGGTGAACAGCCACAGAATAAAACACATAAATACAAAAATTTAAAATAGAATAAAAATGAATTAAATAATTTGGCTGAGACAAATTTAAAATACCCAATAATTTAAAAACAAATTAAAATGTACATTTAAAAGGGGAAAAGATTTAAGCCAGGCCAGCTTGATGAAATAAGAAAGTCTTGAGCGTGCGACGGAAGGTACGCAGATCCGGGATCCTCCGTATCTCCGGGGGGAGCTCGTTCCAGATCATAGGTGCCCCCACAGAGAAGGCTCTCCCCCTAGGGCCACCAGTTGACATTGTTTGGCCGACGGCACCCGGAGGAGCCCCTCTCTATGGGAGCGTACTGGCCGGTGGGAGGCTATTGGTGGTAGCAGGCGGTCCCGTAGATAACCAGGTCCTAAGCCATGGAGCGCTCTAAAGGTGATAACCAAAACCTTGAAGCGCACCCAGAAGACCACCGGGAGCCAGTGCAGCTCGCGCAGGAGGTGTTACATGGAAACGCCACATCGCTCCCATAACCGCCCGCGCGGCCACACTCTGCGCCAGTTGGATCTCCGAGTGCTTCTCAAGGGGAGCCCCATGTACAGAGTGTTACAATAGTCCAGACGGGAGGTGACGAGGGCATGAGTGACTGTGCGTAGGGAGTCCCGATCTAGAAAGGGACGCAATTGGCGGATTAGGCGAACCTGATGAAAAATCCTCCCGGTCACGGCCGTCAAGTGCTCTTCTAAAGACAGCCGTGAATCCAGGAGGACGCCCAAGTTGCGAGCCCTTTCCATGGGGGCCAATGATTCGCCCCCAATAGTCAGCAATGGCACCAGCTGACTATATCGGGATGTTGGAAACCACAGCCACTCAGTCTTGGATGGGTTGAGCCTGAGCCTGTTTCTCCCCATCCAGATCCATACGGCCTCCATTATCTCAAACACTTGTTTTAAATACCATAATTACTTTTTCAACAATACTCCTTAAATTCCAAATTACAGATATTTAATATCTGCATAATTTTGTAAATGTTATATAAAGTTTCATAGAATACAGGTTTACATTGATATCAGTTCACCACCTGGTTTTCATTTTTAATACAACACAGGGCAGCACCTGTCTCCTTGGATTCTCATGCCCACAGGAAAGCAATACTCACAGTGTTCATGGCATCGTGCCAAGAGCTGTAAGTCATCTATATGATAGTAATCATAGCCAGAAGTTCCCAGCACTTCAAAAGGCAAATATCCTATAATTGGTGGGGCTCTGTATTAAGATAAATAATGTTGTTTGAGTATTGCAAATATGAAGAACAGCATTTGAGATTTGTGGTCCAACAGAGAAAATTCCAACATACAGAAGCACAACTGACACAAAAAGACAGGTGTGTTACTACCAGAAGTCAGGAAGAATATATACAAATACCTTTCAAAAATCTTACCAAATCATTTTTAAGTATTGGAATAAGGAAACAAAGCAGAGGAGTTAAAAGCAAAATCAGTGGAAAAAAGTTAACTAATTTATGACTGGGAGCAATAAAAGCTACAAGACTGGTGTCAAACAAAAACAACTAAATTCCAGGTTGAATTTTTTTAAAAAAAATACAATGATAAGGAAAAAATAATGTAAGTAATTTTAGGCAACACTACTGCAATAGCTTGGGGAAAGTACTGATAGAATCTGATAGCCATGTCTTAAAGTCTTTTAAAGGAAGATCCTTTCTAATTAAGAATAAAGGAAGAATATCATATACCCTGTCTATATAATTTGATATCACAAATTGAAAGACAAGGAAACATGTGGTAGGGTTTTTTTTTTGTTATGGTTGTTGATTTAACAACCGAACATTAAGAGTGTAGGTAACAATCTCATAGACAATTTTTAGACTACTATATTCTGAAGGACAGACATAACTTATTAGAAACAGGATGCATAATGGTTCCATTATTAAGACTATGCAGTATTTATCTACCTGGGTCAAAACTGAATGTTATAATTAATCAAAATTAAAGTGAGAGCTAATTTTTTTTACCTGCCTTCCTCTGGCAAATCTTTTGCATCATTTTCTGCCTACCCAGTTGGCAACCTTATAAATGTTAAAAATAAATAAAAGAATACAATTTTGGAGGGTGCCCAATTCTAAAGAGCAGCTTTTAAAAGATAGGCTACTTATATGAGTAAGCTTAGGTGGCGAATACTTGATCCCGTGTTTCTCCTAATTACGTTACCTTTGAAAATTCAATTCAATGTGATTTCTTTGTTTATTTAAGAAAATATACCCTTATGAATATAGAATTATATTGTTTTTAAAACTTTCTTGATTCTAGTTTTTGCATGAACTTTAGGAATACAATATGTAATCTATATTGTGCATATTGTCTGACTAAAAGTCCAATGCAACCACGTTGGTTTATTTTCTTACAATATATATTCCACTTTATATCAACACATACAAATAGCTCATTCAATATACATCATATACTTCCAAAACTACATAAATTAATTAATGTTGACTAATAAATGTTTGATTTAATGACGATTTTAATAACATATGCCATTATGCAATTATTTATAGAAAAAACAAAGCACTATTTTATAAAACTTAATTCATGTCAACAACAATAATCAGGGGAGGGGGCATTATTTATACTAACCTGTGATCCAGAAATAAAAATTTCCATTCCAAACTGTGTCTTGAAGTGAATTCCTCTAAAGATTCTTCAACTATGCACATTTCCTACATTAGAATTAAATTCTGTTAATTGATGAAAAGTATGTTTATTTGGGGAGATTATTATGATGCTTTATGATTTCTGAAAAGAAGATTAAATGTTATGGGTAAATGTTATATGTTAAATATTGCTGGGAATAAAGACCCAAGAGCTGGGAATAAAGACTCAATGGAAGAAATTCCATTGTGAAGAAGAAGGTATTCTAGGTTTGCATTTTGGTTACAGCCAGTGGTGGGATTCAAGTAATCTAACAACCGATTCTCTGCCCTAATGATTTCTTCCAACAACCAGTTTGCCAAATTGCTCAGAAAGTTAATAACCGGTTCTCCTGAAGTGGGGCGAACTGGCTGAATCCCACTACTGGCTACAGCATGCCAGATATGCTTAACTGAAGCACTTACATCCCCGCACACAACCTAGCAGACTCTGTAGAAGATAAATGCTGACACAATCCCCTTTCTTTTATGGTATACAACTTAACTCAGCTAAAATTAAAAGTTCAGTTGTGACTGAATGCATGAAAAATGCCTTACTATACATTATGACCAAGTAAAGATTATTTTCCAATAGGAATCTTATTCCTTAATAATTAGATCCTGTGCTTTGGCCTAATTAATGTGTTGAATTAAAAAAACTTAAAAAAAATTTTTTTTTGCAGACTTGACTAATTTCTTGTTTTGCCTGTGCATGCAAAAAATATTAGACAAAAGACTTAATTAATTGCAGTGACATATGTAAGAAGAAACTAATCTCCAAGAGAAAAATCTAAACAATGTTCACAATTTGATTGGAAATAGTATCTGCAGATAATAACTTGATTTACTTTTAACACTTTCCCTATTTATACTTATTTCCATTCAGGAGCATATATATCAGCCTTTCTCTGGTTTGGTTTTCTGTAGGGAGGCTGGTACTACAACTTCCAGAATTCCTAGCCAGTAACATTAACATAACTTTTAAAATGTTGCTACATCTTTCAGGCTGCTTTAATGAAAGGAAGAAGTGCTGAGCTAATTCTGTCATTAGAAATTATCTAACATTAATTATTTCTTCTCAATCCTTTCCAAGGCATCCACAATCCTAGATATCAGTAGGACCATTGTTATTGGAAAGATTCTAAGACAGACAAACTTGCCTTTAAAAACTGAGGAGTGGCCAGCCGAACAGTAGCAACAAAGCAGATTTGTTTTCCTTGTGGTGTTCTGTAACCCTTAGGAACAGCGTCTTCAGAGCTGTGACAGTCAGATAGAGGCACTGGATAAGAAAATTAGAAGGCAAAGAGTTATGCCTTTCTGGATAATTATAACAATAATTACATGAAGGCAAGCAGTTCAGAGGTTCAAATCCCTAGTGCCGCGTAACGGGGTGAGCTCCTGTTACTTGTCCCAGCTTCTGCCAACCTAGCAGTTTGAAAGCACATAAAAAATGCAAGTAGAAAAATAGGGACCACCTCTGGTGGGAAGGTAATAGTGTTCCGTGCGCCTTTGGCATTTAGTCATGCTGGCCACATGACCATGGAGATGTCTTCAGACAGTGCTGGCTCTTCGGCTTTGAAACGGAGATGAGCACCGCCCCCTAGAGTTGGGAACGACCAGCACATATGTGCGAAGGGAACCTTTACCTTTACCTTATTATATCTGTGGCCCTCTTACTTGGGGTTTTTCAATTACTGTATGTTTATTGGGCACTATATCATTGATGTAAAGAAAGGAGAAAAGATATAGCATGGAGATATTTACTTCTCTCATAAAATGGGAATGGAAGATAAAGATTTCTTATAGAAAGATGCCAGTAATTTTAAAACGGTAAATTGTGCATTCTAGATCAGAAGACAGAGAACATACGATTCTTAAGAAGAAAAAGAATGGAAGAAAAGAAAAACATTGAATAAAAGATAAATAGGATAGCTAGTCTTTGCTGTGAATGCTTACTTTTGTTGCTGTCAGAAAATGAATTTTTACTGAGCTGCTAATTAAATTATACAAATATAACAGATTCAAAAAAACTGAACACAACAAAAGTGCTCCCCAAACAAGATGAATTAATGTGTTATTCTAAGAAATTGCTCGTTTTTCCTGCATTTAAAATATTATGGCTAAAAGAATGTTAGATGTCTGAAGCAGATGAAAGAAGATGTCCTTGAGGAAGATGAAAGCAGATGTCCTTGAGGAACCACATATGGACAACATGTAGAAAATACTTTTTGATTAAAGATCATGTGGCCAATGGACTGTTTTGATCTGCAGGGTGAGTTCCAGTCATAACCATATGCATTTTGAATTAATTCCTATAAAGCTCAATATTTTTTGCTTCCTTAGCAAAGTGTTAGGAATTTCAGTCTGAACTATGAAATCCTAATTGCATATTAGAAAACATTCTTTGTTGTGCCAGTAATGTTAATGCTGACCTCTGAAAGATTTTTAATCCAAGCACTGAATGTCAGCAAGTCATCTTTTTAAATACCTTTTAAGTATTTTTAAATATTTTAAAATAGTTTCTTTTTAGAATTATATTTCACCATGTAAATGTGGTCATAATTTCTTCCTATAGAACTGAAAAGTTCTTACCATGATTGTAAGATAGGAAACTCCCTACAAATTTTATGTATTCATATGTTGGAAAATCCTTTGGATTCAGACTTCCTCGCAGAAGATGGCAGTAAAATTCTAAATCCTCATTACCTGAAATTTAAATAAAATACAAGGCATGAGTAAAATAATCATTATTTGTTAATTATACAGTTTCTTATGAATTATATAATTACACAAAAGGAAAATTCCCAATGAATTCAGTGATGCACAAGATTCATATCTCAAAGTTTTGATGAAGCTTTGCCTGAATCTAGGTTGTTCAGAACTATAAATAGATATTTCTCATGCATACTTAAATCAAGGATTGAGATTAACACTTTCCCCATTATTCAGTACCATTCTATGAAATAAATCACACAGACTTAAAGATAATGAAAAGCAATGGAATGTAAAAGGCATTTTCCTTTTCTTTGTAATGTCTCAGATTCAAAAATAATAAAAATAAAATTTAAAATCTACACTTGTTATTGTGAAAGCTTTATCTATTTCCCATATAATCTTTTTCTTCTAATATTTTGTTTCAAATCATTTGTACTAAAGAAACATAAATTTTGAGACTTTATGAACAGTCATATTAAAGGAATTCAATATGTAATCATAAAATATTTTATGAACATGTCTAATTTCTGATGACAATATGAACTTTTCTTCACTAAGACTATAATTAATATAGCTGAAATCAATTCCATTTTAAGATATAATAATTGTGTTAAATTGTACAGGTAAATGTTGCCTATCTATAATTTGAAAATTAAAAGTGTACTTTTAAATGGCTAATCAACTCCTTCATTTATTGTCTTATTTAATTTTGCATCACAATATTTTAAGCCAACTTAAAAAGTTATTTAGAAACTTTTTTAAATCACTCACATTTTAGATAATCCGATGAAACAGTATCCATTAGAAGCATATGAGAGGATAATATTTTATAAATATCTGAATGTTCTTGTTCAGGGAGGAATTTTAACAAATTTTGATCCATGACTTCAGACTGTAAAATGACAAAACTGTATTAAAACAAAGATAGAAAATAGGCATCTCCATTCTTTGCAATCATTTTGAAAGTATTAAAAATTTAATTTTTACATCAGATCTGCTTGTATGCCTATTATTTTATCCTATATATAGGCAGTAACCAACAGGGATAATTTGATTTCATGATCAAGGTGATTGTCTCCCTAAATTTCAGAAATGATGAAACTTTTTTGAATCTGGTTAATATTGACAGCAGACTTCCAAGTTCATCTCTTATTCTTGAATGAACAATAAGAACATTTGTTTGTATCCAATCTTCTCACATCTCACCTGTGCTCCAAAAATCCTTAAAAACTCCAGAAAGCTCCATTATCACTCTGGGATATAATTCATCTGTGCCTGGAAACTTGAAGTAGCATCTCCTTACTTATTCTGGGCTGTAAGTTCCTTCTTACTTTTACTTTTCCTGTATAGAAAAGTAATGGGAGAAGGCACAGCCAAAAGGGAGATAATTGATATATCTCATTTAACACATTGGCACACCAAGTCTTCTTTTGTTTTTCACTGCATTGAATCAAAGTCAAAGAAGTCTGTTTTTGTTAGGTTGCCTCAGGATTTTTCTGTCATTTTGGACTTTAGCTTTCCTGAGACAAGTCTAACAAGTCTGGACAACTCTACTGTATTTATTCTTGCACTATTTTTCATTTTATACTCTTTTATCTCTTGATTTCCTGTGTAATCATATTTCCGGTTTGTCATCCACTTGGAATAGTCTGTGTTTTTAGTAATTTAATTGTCAGAATTTCTGATCTCAGCTTCTCTTCTTCATCTCATTTTTTACTCCTAGTATAGACTATTTAGTTTTTCCAAATCCTTGCATACACACTCTGTATGCTGTACGCTGTCACATTCCTTTCTAACAACAATTCTATAATGTTGCCTCTTTTCAATGGGCTTCCAAATTTGGATTGCAAAATTCTACATAGTCATAAGAGGACAGCAAAGAGATTTACCGGTGATCAGAATTATGGCATTCTGATGCAAGCTCCATCTCTTTTACATGAATCATGATGCCACACACACATAAAGGGCAAATTCCTGTCCAAGATTTCATTTACTAGTTTTTCTTAAATTGGTCAAAGGTAAATTTCATGATGGCACTTAACAGTATTTATGGCTTTTTAAAGACTTTCTTTGAGAGTGTTAGTGCAAGGTAAGTAAGATACAAAATGAATGTATTTGAACCACTCACGGGCAAGTGTCCGAGAAGAGGTGTGATGCTATCAGAAACATACACGATGCTTCCATCAGTGGTGACTGCTATAACAAACCCATCCAGTGCCTATAAAGGAAAAAGTATGTTAATTCTCTAAAAGAGGTAGTAAAATGATGCTTGTATTGCTATTGAGAAATGCAAACAACAAGTTATAGAAGACTCTGAATATGGCATAGAAGTCAGATATGTGAATTCCAGAGACTATGAAGAAGAAGAGATTTTGGTCAGATTTTATGAAATGATCAAAAATACATGCAAACTATATGCGGCCTGTACACAATTTATATCCAAACCTGGATTATAAACTGCTTACTCCTTCAAGCTAAAATGTGAGTGCTTTGGAGCATTTATTTATTCCTACTTGCCCCAAAAGGTTTATATAACACATAGGTATCCTATAAATAGCCAATATGGTCATGTAAAATTGTCAGTTATGACAATTATGTCATAATTGACAAATAGTCAATTATGACTACATTGTAACAGAAATTTCCTTCCCAGTTGCTACATGTAGGAGGACTACATGTAGTTTATATTTTGTTTTCTCTTCTTGTCAATCTTTTATATAATTACTTGGCATGCATGGCTTTTTAGTTATTTTTTTTTTACAGAGATCCATCAACAATTGTAGTTACAGATTGAAATACCCATCTTATAGAATACCATCAGATTTCTTCAATTAAATATTTCAAAACTGGAAATATTCCAGACATGCTGATCAATTCACAAGCCACCACTGATAACTCTTTTGAAGTAAACATATCTGAAGGGGACAACTTCTTTAGAAAACCATTCATATTCAAAGTTTTGTAAAAATTGCAGTTTTCACCTCCAACATCAGTTGAGTGAATTCTTCATTGCTGAGAAAAGAGGGCTTCCATTCCTGATGAATATCACAAAGTTCTGTCTGCGCTGAAAATTCTAAACAAATTAAAATATCTTATTATAAATCTACTAATGACTAGGTCACAGCACAACTGCTATAAGATTTTTTAAACAAATTTATCTTGACTTCTATAAGGGATCTACAAAGGTAAGGATTTTGTGTTCAATTGCAGAATGATTAATTTGCAGAATGCATCTTCTCTTTAAAGTGGTCCTTAGTTTCCATAATATACAATTTTAACTTTTAACATACAAAGTCTCCTTTTTTCTTTACTTGCTCTTAAAGGAGAAAATCACACAGAGTAATCTTTATTCTCTTCAACACCCTTTCAAACTTGAAGTTTGTTATAGTGACAAAAACTTTCTTAAATTAAATTCTGGATGTTTATTAATACCTGTCACACATGGCGTAATATTCTAGGACATTGCTTTGCATTTCAATTGTTTGATTTTGATTATTTGATCTTGATCCTGTTATAATTGTTGTGCATACTGCATATCTTTATACACATTAAATATATAACATAGGTAAATAGACATATTTTGAAAGACACATGGAAAAGCTATTATCTTCCAAAGAATTATATCTTCCAAAGAACTAACTATATCTATCTATCTATCTATCTATCTATCTATCTATCTATCTATCTATCTATCTACAGCTGTATCTTTCCAAAGAAAGTCAATATTTCCACTTACATATTATTTGTTTTTAAAAACATGTCTCCTATCATTTGTGAAGGATCCCTGGAATGTAATTACTGTAAATGTAAAATAATTGTAATTAATAATTCATATTTTGGCTTTATATCAAAGCCATGTATTTCCAAGATGATGACTACACACAGCATGTTTTGCACCCATCAGATTCTTTGCACATGCTGATATTTTCATTAATTAAGTATAATTAGTTTAACTAACTGGGAGTTTACTATATGGGACTATCAAACTTCCACTCCTACTTCCACTGTTATTTTCATTAATGTCTCTGGCCTTCACCAAGTGTCAAAGGTATTTTCAGAATCTTTTTTAAAAAGTGAAGTGTTGCAGGCAAGAAAAAAAAAACATGTTGGTGAAGTACATTATGAGTGCATTTTGCTTGCTTTTCTCTTTGTGTACAAATGTTTTAGTTTTAGTTTAGTTTAGTTTAGTTTTAGTTGTTTTGTTTTGCCTATTTGACAAATTGTGGTATAAATTTTAACTTTATGTTAAAGATCTACAATTAATTTTTATCTGCTCAAAAAAAGCCTAATAAATAGAATCAGACTGCAGACAACTTTGTTCTAGACATATGGAAAACAGCATACTGTTATAGCTAAAAGTTTTGATTTATATGCAAAGGTACACAAGATTTTTTTTCCTGTGTTTGTACTGTGCTTAGTTATAAGCACATAATACATAAAATAATCAACTATTATTAATATGGCATGTGTGTTGAGATGGCATGCTGATTACATGTACAAGTAATTCTCAACTTACAACCTTTCATTTAACACTTGTTTGACGGCACTAAAAAAAAGGTGAATTACGACTGAATTGCACTTGCGCTTATGACCCTTGCGATCTTGTGAACAAAATTTGGTATTTGGCAACCAGCATATATGTAGCATCACATGACTGCCATTTCCCCATTTCCCAGAGGGTCTTCTGACAAGCAAAGTCAATAGGGGAACTAGATTTGATTAACAACCATGTGATCCATTTAATGACCATGGCAAAAAAGGTAGTAAAATTGGATGCGATTTATAACTGCATCATTGAGCAACAGACATTGCAGTCAAAATTATAGTTGTAAGTTGAAGAATACGTAAATGTGGAATAGATATCACCAAGTTGCCTTATAGAATTGGAAGCTAGAGGAAAAAATAGTGGATTCAAGAGTGTCTGATGTTCTAGGCTTCCAATTTCAAATCTACCTTTCCAATAAGTCTTCTAGGAAATAATGGTTCTGTTATTTGCAGTAACAATTAAGGCCGTCATTTCATGAGACTAGCTATGACTCTCTCAAAATTCCCACGATTCATATCTGCTTAAATTCTTATTTCTGGCAAATTGGCTAAACAGGACTTTGTTAAAATGTTCTTAAATAATTTAAATTCTTAAATAATTTAAATAATAGAACAATTGTAAAATATTTAAAATTTGACCCATCTTAATTTTTAGATACCCTGATGTTAACGAAGTATTTCAAAGCACAGCAGTTAGAAACTAAAAGATCTCAAACTAATTTCAAAGAGAAATAGTTTCAGTTTCAGTTAGCTTTATTGATTAGCTATAGGCCATATCAAAGCACAAGATGAAAAACATATCACCAATAAAATCTTATTCAAACAATTTAAAATAAAAGTAGGGTAAAATATAATAGTTATAGGATAAGATACACTATAATTTGATACATAAATATATAAAATAGAGTAAAATGACATAAAATTATATTTCGGTGTCACCCTTACAATCTACAATCAGTCCCACGTATGCAGATCTCAATCGAACCATTTTGTTTAAGTACTGTGCTGTGTTAAATGTTATTTTCAGGTTCTGGCTGCACATAAAGTAAGTTGTTTTGATATGGGGATCCCAATGGGTCATTTGTTTGGTATATGGACCAAGGTACCTGTCTCTCATCCCCTTATACAAGCAACAGTCAAATAGGATGTGAGCCAGGTCTTCTACCTCTGCCACTCCGCAAATGCAGAGACGCTCATTGTAGGGTATAGAATGGAATCTCCCATATCTGACCATTGTGTCAAGCTGTTTGAATCTCGCTCGCATAAATATCTCCCTAAAATGTTTTGGCAGTTGTAACTTCAAATAGCTGTCTACTTGAAAAGTACATTTGTATTTGTATTTCAAAGGGAAATAGTTGTTTTCAGCTAAATAACAACCGGTTGCAGTAAATTATTTGCATTCAACTCTTAATTACAAAGCAATGGATATTAAGACAACTCAGTAGAGTAATTCTTCATTTTAAAGATAACACAAGAATTACCATTATGTTTCTGGAGAAAGCCAATGACTTTTTCAAGAACTGTCGTTTTGTCCATTTTACGTGTGTTTCCAGGAAGCATTGAGCTGAGCTCCTTAATGAGAACATTGAACTGGTCACGTCTCTTCTTTTCAGACTTATTGCGTGAAGCCCTATGAACATAATTAAATTTTTAGTAGACATGGAATCACTCGGTTATTTATTACTGTGATCTGTTCTTAAGAAAATTAATTCTTTACATTAGAATGAAATAAACTAAAAGACAACAAAGTGCTAAAAGAACTGCTTTGGCTGAAAGTATACCCTAGTGTTGTAAATTCAAATTCCTAAAGCTAACATATGAAGGAAAGAATCCTGCATTTCTTACATACCCATGTTCAATGCAAAAATGTAAAAAAAGAATGGCACAAAACAATTATGGAGATTCTACTGCTTTTTTTGTACAGTACCAAGTTTTTTTGCTTCTTGCTGTTTTTCTTCTTTAAAAACCTATGTTAAACATACAAATACATTTCCCAAAAAACTGGCTACTTACCTCTTTGCCCTGTCTTTCTCATCCTCATCCATCAGATTGTCTGAACAGCGTTTTCTGTTGAAAGAATTAAAAATAATTTTAATATGTAACTTCACTAGATTTCTTTTATGCTTATATTTCAAACAAAATAAATGTGCCATAACTTAATTCATTGTGACACTATATTTAAGTCAGTAGCTCTAGGAATCATCAATCAGTCCTTGTATTTTCTTGTTTTAGTCACAATACAGCCTTTTCTGAACAATAATTTCCATCCATCCATGGTTATGGAAGGATGCCCCAGAAATATCTTGATGCATATAGAATGTAACTTTTTCCCAGAGTTCCAATACAAAGGCTACTTGCAAAATAGCATTACAGAAGTGAAAACATGCAGTATGAGACCCTGGGAAGGAATCAACTCCTGCATATTCAATATAAGATGCAAGTTCCTACAACGTTTTTGGCAATATTTTGGAAGTGATTTGCCATTGCCTTCTTTCTACAAATCAGAGAGAGTTACTGGCCTTAAATTACGCAGTTAGCTTCAAGTTTAAGGTAAGACCAGAACTCATGCTCTTCCATTTTCCATCCCAGTGCCCTCAACTTCTACACCAAACTGGCTCTCCTATTGTCTCCAATTAAGATACCACAAAAACATTAATATAAGTATAATTGTTTATTGGGATACTATGTTGTTTTCAGATAGATGCAAACAAGCAAATACATAAGATCTTACAGTATCTAATAATTAACAATTTAGCTATTCATAAATGGCAATTGGGGATTTGTCAACAATGCTAAAAAAAAACCCAAAGCACTCATTCATAATGCAGCAAGTCAGCTTCAAAATTTTCCTGGGCTCTTGCTCACATCCAAACTGACCATGTCATCAGAGATTCACAAAATGATTTCACTATTGCCATCCCAACAATCCAATATATATCTACAGGTATATATAAGTATCCTCGACTTACAATAGTTCATTTAGTGACCATTCAAAGTTACATCATCACTATAAAAAGTGACTCATGACTGTTTTTCACACTTACTACTATTGTAGCAGTCCCATGGTCATGTGACCAAAATCTGGATGCTTGGCAACTGACTTATATTTATAACGGTTGCAGTGTCCTGGGATGATATTTTACAACCTTCTGATGAGCAAAATCAATGGGGAAGCCAGATTCACTTAACAGCCATGTTATAACTTAACACCTGCAGTGATTCACTTAAGAGATGTGGCAAGAAAGAACTTAAAATGGGAAAAATTCACGTAACAACTGTCTCACTTAGCAACATGAGTTTTGGACTCAGTTGTGGTCATAAATTGAGGATTACCTGTATTTTCAACAATCCCAACCAAATATAGTTATGATGACATTTCTTTCTATCTAAGTTAGCATATATATCAACTTATTTCTGCATCATCTGTTAGAATTAATTTCAGCCACTGTGTATTTTAGTAACACATTTGTTTCTTGTCTTAACAACTTGTTTATCCCAACCTTTGGGATATATAGTATACTGCAATCCACATAAACAAACGTTTCTGTATTACCTCTTACATCCCTAAGATGTTGTTCATGTGGCATAGAAATATTACTTAACTAAGCAAAAAACCCATGTTTATATTTTCCACTGAAATATTTTGAAATATTTGATTGTGATTGAAATATCAATATTTTGTCTTTAGTTGCCATCTGCCCCCATCCATAAAAAGAACTTCTTTGTATAAACCCCCCCCCCCGAGTGACATTATATTTGTATTCCACATAATATGACCAAGATCCAGCCATAGCGGTATTTTGTAATCCCATTTGAATCGGTGCTTCTTCCAGACTCTCATCAAAGAGTTCCTAAGTATGTGGCTTTTGAATACTTTATCCACTTTGTTCTCATAGAATAAATATGCATGCCAACCAAATTCAAGATCATGACTTTCTATATTCAATATTCCAGTCTTTATCCTTCCAAACCAATCACTTGCTTGCGTCAAGGCTGCTGCTTCATAATACAATTGTAGGTTTGGAAGTTTAAGGCCTCCCCTTTCTGGAACATCTTGCATAATTTTCAGTTTAACTCTCGGCTTTTTCTCGTTCCAGACAAACTTATTCACTCCTCTTTGCCATTCTCATAAAAATCCTGTTTATTTTTATCTTTTTGCCAATGGCATTGAAACTCTTTCAAAAAAGAAGTAATTAACTAGCCTTTTGATTAAAATCAAGTGTAGTAACCTACCAAATTTGAGTCTTTGTTGACTGATTCAAATATTAGATTTCTTTAGTTCAGGAAAGACTTGCCTGTTTTATATTACCGTACTTCATATATGTTATCATTTTTTTCTATTTCCAATTTTGTATCAAAAATACAGCTTGCTGCTTTCCTCAAGGGCATCTACTTCTGTAACTGTATATTTAATAAAACTGTATATATTTGTTAGTTGCAGATGTAAAAATTCTATATTTTAAAACATTCTCTAATACAAAGGATTAAAATATAAATAAAGCTGTGAAGTCAGTTTTGTGGAAAATGGAATAGTTTTCTTATCTTCTAATTAAGCTTTTACCAAAAAGAGAGTAGCAAACATTGTAGACTAATATGAATAAAGATATCCATCTGTACATCTCAAAGTATGCCTATCCCTATCCAGCAATGCCAAACAACCTTCTGAACACAAGAAAAAAAGTAGGTCAGTTGGGCAACACTGTTCTTGTGATGCAATTGTAATGGTTGTTTTGCAGTCAACACTTCCTGAGTTCATTGCAGCAATGAAGACTCTATGAAGATTGTCTTAGATGATATAAAGGCTTTCATTAACATGTGGTACAGGTTTAGCTTTTAGACTAACACAAAAACAAGAGTAGCAGCATGTGAAAAGGTTAAGAGAAGGGTATAAAGCTTGATGAAACGTCATCCACAAAATTGCTTGCTCATTTTATTCATTTCCAAATAGCTATAGGAATACATATAGAGCTGTGATTGAGATGTTTGATAAACAAGCAAACAAAGAAACAAGCACCTAATTTCACATGTGTTGCAGTACATGGACATTCAGGAACCTGCTAGATCCAATATATATAACATTTTCCTCTTTAATTTTCATAATTAAAGTCTTCAAGTTATGACCACAGTTGGGACAAGGCTTGCTGATCAGCAATGCTGATCAGCAATTCAGTTGCACCTCCTTTTATGACCTTTTTTGCTGCAATAATTTATTCTTATTTAAGGGAGAGGGGCAGTTTAGAAAAATGAAAAATAAACAAATAAACAAACAAATACATAAATATTTCACACCAAAAAACTTCCAGTGAAAGTGTTTTTCACTGATACATTCCTACTACATCTTTCCTGGCAGGCATAGCCAGAGAAATGATGATTTAGAAACACTGACCCAAAGACATTGGGAAACTTAATAAAATACATCTTTCTGAATGATTGAGTTAAACTGTTCTGTCTATTCAGAATCCAGACATCACAATTTGGTGGCAAGCCACAGTAGTATCAGTAGAGGCAGGATAACTCATGGATAGGTGGACAGCAGACAGAGGGGAGGCATCTCTTATTTTACTGGTAAGGCATCAGTGTTCTTCAGAACAATTGTCCAACAATTGTTTGTTTTCACAGTTTTAATCCTCATTTGCTACATCCTTAAATCATATTATATCAGGAAATGTTGAATTCAGTTTATCCTTCCACCCAGCAACAAATATATCTCAGTATATTGTCAACAAGCACAACCTCTTTCCAACTTGTCTTCTCATTATTATTTTAAGATATACACCATCCTGTAGCACAGGAGGTGAGAAATTAAAAATTATTATACTTTATTGCATTTGAAATAATTCCAGTATTTTCTCTGGTAAAGTTTCAAAATTACTATTTCAAAAAAAAATTCTTAAAATTCAACTTAAAAGTGATGCTTGATTCTTCATGACATAAATTAGGTAGATAACTATAACATACATGAGTTAAGTTCTAAGCATTGACATCATGCAGGATCTTTATGTTCATTTAGTTTTCTATAAGATAAAATTAGAAAATCTATTATTTCCATGAGTCTTCATCTATCCATGTAGTTTTCACATGTAGAGCAGGTTTAAGATACTCAATTATTATAAAAACAATAAATCTAAAATTAAATGATTTTAAATAAAATACAGAGCTCCCCCCCAAAATATTAAAAACAAACAAAAGAGAAGAGATGGAATAAACACAGAAACTACAGCAATAGGGATAGATAAAATATATTACAATATGAGATCAGACAGAAATATTAAAATCAAAGCCGGCCATGAAGAAAATATTATGCAGGTTAATCCACGACAGAATATTTGACAAGACATGCAAGGTTAATTCTTCTGATGCATTTTGAATAAAAGATGCTTTGCATGCATAGTCAATCTCATAAGCAATATAGTTTGTGATTTCCAGGCATGATCTAATAGTTCAGAAATACATTCTTTCCACATAGCAATAAGATGGTAACATCTAGTTGACACTGAAAAGGTTAAATAGGGTCAGATCAAATTATGACTTGAATCTGAAATAGTCATAAATCCCAGGGCTATAGATTAGGTTGGGAATTTTTTAAAAAAACATCATAGTAAAAGGTAACTAACAACCACTTCCAGATTGTAATCAACAAGACTGCTTGATCTGTGTGTTTTTTCTCTGGAATGAGAGAAAGAATAGACCTTGCTTTATTCTACAGAATATCTTTTTAGGTATGTGAAAAAACTGTCCTTAGAGAAGATTTTGAAAAAGTGCTTTAAAACATGTTTCTTAAATTATAGAGAGTTTTGTGAAGAGATACAGAAATTATGATAAAAATAAAATGTTTAGACAGATTATACATATTATAGACCAAACTAAACTAAACTACACAGAATGCAGATGTTGTGCAGTCTAAAAAAGGAAAGAGGTTTGTTTTTAAACATTTTTATTTTTAAATTGGAGAGGAGCTCTTTCTGCACTATAGCAGCAAAATTTTGACTCTTTGCTCAATACTTAGGATGATGCTATACTGCTATTTCTACATTAAAAAAGATACCAGAGGAATATTTCAAAACCTTATTGTAGTGAAACTCCTGAATGCATCAAACTAAAATTTGGCATGCTATATATGTACTACAAATGGTATACCATCCCTACTACTTTCATCCCACTTTGTCAAAAATGAATCAGCTGCAGGTCTAGAGATGTTCATAGGAGTGTCAACAGTAATGGCAAGTATGCCCAAGCAATCAAAGCATTAATCCCTTTATGACTAAAAAGGGATATAGCTTCAATCATGTAGTGGACATGTCAGACCAGTTATGTTTGATAGAACTGACTGCTCCTCTGGATGCCCTGAGATAATTTTTTTTTTGTTCCATTATACCAGATGTAAGTTGCCCCCAGTTTGGATCTGTTCTATAGAACCAGAAAAACCAGACAGAGGCTCCACCCACCGATCCCGACGTCATCACAATGCTTCTGCGCATGTGCAGAAGAGCGCGCGTGCGCACAAGCAAAGCACAAGCGCACACGGCCCCATTGAGAACTGGTAGTAAAGGTAAGTAGAACCCACCCTTGCATTATACCCTGTGGACAAATACCCTATTTTCTTTGAACTCTTTATCAAAGCAGCTCACTTTGAATCAGTTTGCCCTCAGATGTTAAAATGCAATGGAGGAGATGTCAATATATGAGATATAGCAGAAGGTAGTCTCTGTTTACAAGAACCTCTAATACCAGGAGATGAATTCACATCAGCACTCTGACTATTACCAAGACAGCTGACACACCTTGGGGGGGAGGGGAAAACAGGTCAGAGGTGAGGCGCGAATTGAGTGAAGTCAGAGTTGGTTGGAACCCTGACACTAGCCTTCTGCTGGGTCTTCAATTCCATATCTACAACACAATACATTTGCCTGATAAATCTGTCTCTTACAAATCTTGTACTAAAGGTGGAGATGCTGGCTCACAGGTATCCTCATTAATCCAACAAATTTATCTATTCATGTGACACATGAATTCATACATTTGGGAAACAATTACAGTCTTAAATCATATAAAATTTTATGAATTTTATTTATAAAATAAAATTCCTGTATAAAATCCCAAGGCTGTTTTTAATATCAAGTATTCCTGCATACTCATCAATATCATAACCAAATTTTGTTCAGAAATTACACATTTTATGACTTGGTATCCTTCATTATCTCCCTGGTTGCCAAGTTTCTATTATTTTTCCGTATTGGATATTATTAGTGAACCATACTGACTGAATGCCTAATTCTTTTCTTCCCACTTATTTTATATTTCCTTTTGATAACTTTTCCATCTAAAGACTTTAACCACATATATTCAAAAACACTATGGATAAAAGTGAAACCTTTTTAAAGATCAAGTTGTTTTAAAAATAGGGTATATTTTTAATTAATTAATTTAATTAATCGTTCCGTTTCAGGATAAAGAATGTTACGCCAAGTCAGAATAAGAGTGAGAAACAGCGGGCAAAAGAAACTTGGAAGGATAGAAAAGAAAATATAGTTAAATCTAATTTACTCCAACACCGTTCATTATGCTTCCCCATACCTTTCTATCGTTGTAAATTATCCTTGCTTCTCCCACATCTGAACATCATTTCATACATTATCTTTTGAGGATATTATCAGTTCCATTCAACCATATCTTCATTTTCCTCCCAAACCATTTAAATCATTTTGGTTTCTCACCACAATGGTTATTGTCACTGAGATTTAAGAAAGCCACTTTACTGATAGCAATAGCACTTAGATTTATATACCGATTTACAGCCCTTTCTAAGTGGTTTAGAGAGTCAGCATATTGCCCCCAACAATCTGAATCCTCATTTTACCAATCTCAGAAGGATGAGAGGCTGAATCAACCTGGTGAGATTTGAACTGTCAAATTGCAGGCAGTCAGCAGTCAGGAGAAGTAACCTGTAGTACTGCACTCTAACCACTGCGCCACCACAGCTCTAAAGCAACCTGCTCTTCACTTGGGTCTACAAGATATAGGAGTAAAGTTCCTCATCTTTGTAAAATGGCCTGTATGGTAACTTTCTACATTCTCTTTAATATCAATCAATCAATTTTGCTTAGGACAGTATTCTGCTACCTAGGGTTTTGGAAAGAAAGTTTAAAATCCCTGTATTGGGCCAAGGTAATATCCCTGTACTGAGTCATAATATTGCATGCATTGTTGTGCTTCCCTCTGTATCATCTGGCATCTGCATCTAATGACACCCTTGTTAATTAATCATTTAGGTCAAATGAACTTGTTTTCTTCATTAGCAACTAGCCCTCCAAAAATATCTAAAAGCAGGGGTAAATGTATGCTACCATAATTGCTGTAACAGAGTTTTAGATTTAAGACTCGAAATATTTACTGGCTTATTTATGCCATCAGTATACAGTTTGATATTAGTTTTATTAACTATATGTCTCTTACTATGTTTATCTTAGTTTTTGTGATCACATTAAATTAATTTTATGCTTTATTGTAAGAAAATAACTAATCATCACTAACAGGCATGGAGCAGTTTTCAAACACGTTATAAAAATGGTACAGAAACTTCATATTTTAACATTTTTCCAACTTCACTTTCAATCATTGTTAAATGAATAGTTTGAAACCAAGGGCTAGTACAAGGGAAAATTTTATTCCATAAGTTCAAGTCTTTTTGTATCATACTGGATTTTGAAAAAAATCAAATTATTTATTATTTATTAAACAAATGAATTTAATAACAAAAGTATTTTTTTTTCTTTTAACGGTCCTGTAATCTTTATTATTTCCTAAATAAATCCACAATATCAAAATCAGAATACCTTTAATGTACCTTTTTCCTTTTGGAAAAAATATTTGTCCTGAGGACAAATGGTTCCAATAAGAATCAAACCAAAGATATCAATGGCAATAATAAATAACTAACTTTATTTTGCCAAATAAAAGATCAAGGATCAATATAAGGATAGTGCAAAATGCAGAAGGAAAACTGGCTGTGCCAAACTATAAACTATAAACCATAAACTATCAAGCCAGATGTTTTACTTGGATTACAGAATGGACACTGTTAACATATGACTGAGTTATCTCTATTGAAAGACCAGGACTTCCAGAAGACATGCATAAGTAGCTTTCTCAAATATAAACAGAAGTAGTTAGCCTATTTTTTAAAAAAATCCTATTTTATATATATAAGAGGAAGAAGGTATGTGGACATGTTCGCAACCTTGAGTTATTTGTAAAAATAATAAAGGCAGGATCCAAATAAATAACAAGGGCAGGGGTGGGTTCTAAATTTTTTTACTACCAATTCTGTGGGTGTGGCTTGATGGTCATGTGACAATTCTTTAGGATTTAGCAGAGGTACTGGTCTACCAGGCTTTTAACTGCTTGCAGAGCTGTACTAGTCTACTCATTTGTTTTTGGAGGCACTGGTCTACCCATTTATTTTTGCAGGCACTGGTATACTCATTTATTTTTGCAGGCATTAGTCTACCCATTTATTTTTGAAGGCACCGGTCTACCCATTTATTTTTGCAGGCACCGGTCTACTCATTTGTTTTCTTTTAACACTGATCAGCTGTAGGGTGGCCCTTTGAAGCCCAGCGGCAAGAGTTTAAACAGTTTTTTTCCCTCTAGTCGATTAGCTGGGACTCAGGAGTCAGCAATAGATTGGGGGTGGGGCCAAATAAAGGGTAAGAATAATGCAGGGGGTGGGCGGGGTGGGGGGGAAGAACCGGTTTGGTGATGTCATATCGTCACCGCTACCGGCTCGGTGGAACCAGGCTGAACCAGGAGGAACCACCACTGAACAAGGGTCATTCCATGTCAAGTGGTCATTTGGTCATTTGGTCATATAGTCATTTGTGTGACCCTGTACCGCAGCCTTCTATTGTATGATTCTGAGGATTCAGCAACTTTGAGACATAATATCTCCAGCAATATTTTGAGAGAAACAAAACCCGGCCATCTTGTACAAATTACTGGAGGCAATATGCTGATTCTGTAAACCACTTAGAGCAGGGATGTCAACCTCAATTTCATTGAGCATCAGGGTTGTGTTTGACCTTGGGAGGCCGGAGTGGGTGAGGTCAGGGTGGGTGTGGCCAGTTCGCCATCACTTCTGTCGGGGGCACCTGTGGTGGCCCAACGCTCTTCCAGTGAAAACAGACTCCTGAGCTCTGTTTTGGCTACAGCAGCCTTCTGCAACCCTGGAGGGACTTGGGAGTGCTGCCTGAGGCCTTCATGAGCTCCATTTTCGGCTGTTACGGCCTCCTACAACCCTCTGCCAGTGAAAACAGAGCTCAGGAGGGCCACATGCAGCCCTTCCGAACTCTGTTTTTGCTGGCAGGTACTTAACTGTTTCCAGGGCAGCCCTATGGGCCAGATTTAAGCACCACATGAGCCGGATCCAGGCCCCGGGCCTTCAGTTTGACACCCCTGGCTTAGAGAGTGCTGTAAAGCACTATGAAGTGGTATATAAGACTAAGTGCTATTGCTATTGTTAATTTTAGTTAAGTTAACCATTTACACATTTTAACTCTGCATAAGGCCTGTAGCACATCCAAAGTTTGAATTTATTTTAAGATATGCCTTTAAAATGTTACATTTTACCTAATCTGTGACAGTCTTTCTCAGATTAGACAAAATTCCTATTACTTGCTTTCTTGATGATCTTACTATTCTTTTACTATTTATGATATTGCTTAGAGAAAAAGCAGTTATTTTAATTGCTAAAAAGAAACCAAGAATTTATATAAAAAAGATAAAATTAACTTCCCTTCAATATTACACTGGGAATTCCTATACTGTAGTGTAAACTCTGATATTCGTAACACATATTTTCTTTAAAATTAATATTGATGTTCTCTTGGGATATTTCCCAATTTTCCTTTGAAATATGATTACATTAAAGTCTGATTTGCTTTATGATTGTTCTGGAAGAAGAACAAAAAAACCCAGTAAAGATTAATATCATACCAAGTCTAAACTAATCAATATCAGTCAACGTTGCAATTTTATGCATCAATCCTTGCATACTTTACATTGGTTTAGCTATATACCACATACCATTGTTGGGAAACAATGGTATGTGGCAAATATGTGTGTGTGTGTGTGTGTGTGTGTGTGTGTGTGTGTATGTATATATATATATATCATAGAAAACAAACATTCAACAACTGTGGAAATGTATAGAAACAAAAAGTATTCCAAGAAAGCTCTTGTATAAAGTATAGAAGATTACCTTAATGGTGATATACATAAATTGTTGCCTACACAAAAAGGGATGAAGCATTTTTTAAAGTCCAGAACTACAAGATAACATTCAGAAGTAGCTCAGATGGATGCCTCACTATATTCCTGAACAATAAGGAGGGAAAGGACAAAATAATCAGATTGCAAGACCCTGACATAAAACACAATTCAAGTCAAAATAATTTTAGCCTTCTAATGGAGTTGACTTCTAGTTGGATTCACAGCTCCACAGTTGGCCTTTGGAAGTAAGCGCTTGAACCTTTTACGTTACTTGTAGGCCATCCTTGTAAATTATGTTTGGCTTGTATATTATTTCATAATTTTATTTTATTTGTGTGCAGACCACGGTGTGAGTGGCAGAAAGAAGGAAGCTTTTTCCTTCAGTGTGTTTCCTGAAGTGAGCTTTGTTACCAGATTTCTTTTTATTCAGGTTTATCTTTCAAAAGGAAAGGAAAGACAGACAATCTTGGTTAAGCAGAAACTACAATGGCTAAAATATGGAAAGTGAGTTATATTTATCTTATTACTTATTGTTAATTACTCTGAATATTTTCAGATAATAAGATATATTATCATCAAATAGAAAGGCAATCCGTTACCCAAAATGTTAGTATGTAAAAATAGATTTAAATAGCAAAGGAAACCTGTCCAAGCATACTGAAAATTCACTTTAAAATATAAATCAAAAGTAAACCTCAGTAAACCTATTATATTCTATCTTGATTCAGCAGATTTGGTAACTAAAGCTGATTAATTCGTTGCAGAAAAACTGTACAAGTAGCAGGTAATTCTTGTGTTCCATTATGACAGAAATAATAACGGAAACTAAATAATTATCTATATTAAGAGACTGCTTGTCATGTAATTTAAATGTTTTTAAAGGAAATGTTTTAAAGGAAGTCTTCTGAAATCAAGTTTATATGCATGCACATTCATACAAATACATATATAGATATATGCAAAGCTAGGAGAGAGAAGGCAGAAAGATTAGAAGTGTGTGGATGATCACACAAATACCCCTACACACATATACATACACACACACTTTATCAGTGAATGTGTTGGTATGTAGTATAAATTTGTTGAAAACGGATGTTGGCTTAACTGAACGTCCCTTTTCTGGGCGCTGCGACCACTATCCATGGCTGGGATCTTCCCTCAGATCTTGACATTAACTGAGTGAGAGCTGATTAAACTCTCCCTGACTAGCCACGCCTCCAATCCCATGCTCCTCCATTCTATCACGAAGGCGCAGCAAGGCACAACAGTGAAAGCTAACTGGCAAGTCAAAAAGGAAACTGTCCTCCAATCCGGAACACAGGCAGGCAGTCTTCAAATCAGAATGTAAAACACCCGAAAAAAACAAAACAGGGGGCGAATGGGTAGTGGTCACAGCGCCCAGAAAAGGGACATTCAGGTAAGCCAATGTCCGTTTTCCTGAGCGCTGCTCCCACTATCCATGGCTGGAATATACCCATGCTCAATCCCTAGGGCGGGAGACTGACTGCCTCCGAACCCCGGTCTAAATGGACGCTCTGTAGTACTCGCCGACCAAAGGAGGCGTCAGCCGAGGAGTAAGAGTCTATCCTATAGTGGCGAATGAACTGCGAAACCGAAGACCACGTCGCAGCACTGCAGATGTCCACTACGGAAGCTTGTGTCGCCCATGCCGCAGAAGTGGCCACTCTACAGGTGGAGTGTAGTACAATGTGTCCTGGGAGCGGCTTCGCTGACAACTCATATGCCAATGAGATACATGCCTTGATCCACCTGCCCACTGTGGCCGATGATATCTTCTGGCCCATGGAGGCCAGGTGGAACGAGACTAGAAGAGCCTCTGTACGACGAAAGGTGGCGTCCTGCGAATGTACGTTCGAAGTGCCGGTCTGACATCCAGCTTGTGCCAGCATCTCTCTATAGCGTTCCATGGGGACGGGCAGAAGTCCTGCAAGGTGAGTTCCTGTGCCCGATGAAAAAGGGAATTCACCTTGGGGATGAACGTAGGATCAAGTCTCAGAATCACCACACTGTCTTGAAACATACACAGGTCCTCCCGGACTGATAAGGCCGCGAGTTCCGACACCCTCCTGGCGGAGGTGATGGCTAAAAGAAATGCCACCTTAAGTGACAAGTGTTTCAGCGAAACAGCAGCTAAAGGTTCGAAGGGTGGTGAGGTCAGGGCCTGTAAAACAAGAGGGAGGTCCCAGGTCGGGTAATGGTGAACTTGGGGTGGACACAAGTTCGTAGCACCATGAAGGAACCTCCTGATAAGCGGATGGTGAGCCAGAGAAGCATAAGGAGGGCAAGCAAGTACTGTGGACAAAGCTGCCGTCTGACATTGTAACATCGCAGGGGCTAGCCCCTTATCTAGTCCCGTCTGCAGAAATTCCAAAACCTCCTCGACCTTCGCCGAAGTAGGGTCCACATGCCTTGAAGCCCCCCAAGCAAAAAAGGTCCTCCAGGAAGCCTCATAAATTCAACAAGTGGATGGTCACCTAGCCGCTTGTATAGTTCCAACGACGCCGTCTGACAAATGAGCCTTCTTCAGGATGACCCGTTCAAATGCCAGACGGCCAACTGGAGCCACTGGGGCTCCGGATGACAAACGGCCCCCTGGCGCAGTGATATCCGGTGTGACGGGATTACCCAAGGCTGGACAACTGAGAGTGCAATGAGATTGGTGTACCACGCTCTGTGGGGCCAATTGGGAGCCACCAGGATCAGGTCAGCTTTCTCTGACAGCAATTTCCGGATGACACTAGTCAGTAGAGGAATGGACGGGAATGCGTATAGGAGTCCGCTGGGCCACCGACATCGAAGGGCATCGCGATCCTCTGCCGAGGGGTCCGGATACTGGGACACAAAACACGGCAACTGTGTATTCTGCCGAGTGGCGAACAAGTCTATCTCCGGTTTCCCGAAACGGGAGCAAATTTCTTGAAAGAGCCGAGGATGCAACTGCTACTCCACCGGGTCGATCCACTCCCGGCTGAGCCAGTTGGCCCGTACATTGTCCACCCCTGAAATGTGATCCACTCGTATCGAGAGCAGGTGACGCTCCGCCCAGTTGAAGAGACTTTCTGTTTCGAACATTAGGGCTCTGGATCTCGTGCCCCCTTCCCTGTTTATGAGCGCCTTGGCCGCTGTATTGTCTGTGAGGACTAGGATGTGGCGGCCCTCCACCGACCTCCGGAAATGAAGAAGGGCAAACCTGACTGCACGCAGTTCGAGCAGGTTTATGCTGCTCTGACCTTCTGTGAGCGACCACTGACCCTGCGCCACCAGGTTGCAGAGGTGTGCTCCCCAGCCCTGGAGGCTGGCGTTGGATGTTAAGGTAAGTCTCTCCGACTCTAGGAAGTCGCAGCCCTTGAGAAGTGCCAGAGACGTCCACCAATCCAGGGATAGACGAACCTGAGGACGTAAGTACACCCGGTGACTCAAGGAGGACTGGCCCGACCGCTGGAACGGGAGGAGGAACCACTGCAACGCTTTGAGTGTCTGCATGCCCACGGAACAATGTTGTAGCAAGACACCATTTTCCCGAGCAGTTGTGCTAGGTGGATCAATGGAACCCTCTCCAGGATACGTACTTGTCGAATCAAGTCAATGATGCTCTGAACTCTGTCCGGGGACAGGAACACTTGACCCCTGACTGAGTCTATTAATGCCCCGAGATGTATGAGTCTTGTGGCGGGAACCAGGTGGCTCTTCTCGAAATTTATCGAGAACCCATGGCGTTGGAAGGACTCCAGAACAAAACTCCTGTCATGTGATGCCTGATCGTGAGACGATGATAGGATCAGAACATCGTCGAGATAGCACATTATTCACACCAGCAGGGGCCGTAACGTGGCCGCCACCACCGCCACCAGCTTCGTGAAAGTGCGGGGGACGGAGGAGAGGCCAAATGGCATAGCCCAATACTGGAAGTGCTTCCCGGCGTATTCGAATCTCAGATACCATCTGTGAGCCGGGGGCACCAGGACATGCAGGTAAGCTTCTCGTAAGTCCACCAACTGAAGGAACTCCCTCTTTCGCACTCCCGCCAGTATTGACCGGAGAGAGTGTATTTTGAATCTGCGGTAACGAACCGACAGATTCAAGAGTTTTAAATTCAGGCTTCCCCTCCAGCCTCCTGAATTTTTGGGCACTAGAAAGAGTGTCGAGTAAAAGCCCGACCTGTGTTGATCCGTAGGCACCGGTTCTATAGCTTTGATATGAAGCAGGTGGGCAATCTCCTGTAACATGAGCTGGTGACGATCGGGGGAGGTTGGCACCTGACCAGGCACAAAGCAACTCGGCGGAAGCCCACAAATTCGACAGAGAGACCGGACGAAATGGTGCGCCGCACCCAGGAGTCCGAAGTCGAATGGGCCCATTGGCGATGGAAAAGTTGAAGTCGCCTATCGATGGGACCCGCTAACAGCGAGTCATTTGCCCCTGCGGGACTGCTTGTAGTTGGAGCCACGAAAAGGCCGCTTAGCTTGTTGTTGGAATCTGCCTCGGTCATGAAAGGAGTCTCTCCCTTGTGAGCGGTCACTCCCAGAGAAGGAGGATCTGCGGGAGAAGGACCCGCCTGAGCCAGGAAAGGACCGAAATGGCTGACGCTGGCTATATGGCATGTAACGCCTTTCTGAACGGCGGTAGGAAGACGGAAGCACCTTCCGTTTGTCTCTGTCCTCTATTAGTAGTGGCTCCAAGGCCGCCCCAAACAGGTTGGGGGCCTTGTACGACGCAGATGCTAGCCTCCATTTTGTTTTAAGATCTGCCTTCCAATGGCGCAGCCAGAACAAACGCCTGGAGGAGACTATGGATGCTAGGGCACAGGAAGCAAACTTCACCGAATTCCACGACGCATCAGCAGAGTACTCGGTGGCTGCGACAATCTTATTTATATCCTGATGTGGTCTTGTCTCCTCCGGTGGAAGACGTTGTTGAAGTTGCTTCAGCCATATAAGGGAGGCTCTATTAAAGAAAGAAGTTGCAGTAGCAACTGATCGCCCAAGTCACCGCCTGGTGCGATTTGTGAAAGGCCAGTTCCGCCCTACGGTCCTCCGCCTTCAGACCGTCCAGAGAGTCTTTCGAAACAACGGAATTGGAGGACAGAGACGCGACTGGAACATCAACCATCGGAAGGGCCAAGAGGTCCTCAAGGTCCGGAGCCGCACAATATAGTTTTTTGTCAAGTGTACTGGGCGAGGTTAACGAACCAGGTTGACCCCAAGGGGCTTGCAGCACGTCCAGGAACAGCCGGGGGCACGGAATGACATCTTTGTCCGGCTTGGAGGAGTGAAACAGAGCGTCGTGGGGTCCAGTGGTAGCAGAGGCACCCGACGAGTCAACCCCCGGGGCGCCCAAATTGGTAGTAAGTCGAGCCTTGTGCAGAAGTGACTTAAACATGGACGGGCAGAACAATCCCGTAAAGGCTGGGTTGTCCGGAGGAAAGTCGTCATCATCCGAAAATTCAATGTCCTCAGGGTATTCCTCACCCTGGTCTGAGTCAGCCTGAGGGCAAGAGGTCCCCTTCCGTGCGGCATGCAACGAGGAAGCTGGCTGAGGCTGTTGGGTGGGCTGCCCCGCCAAGGATTGCAGTGGAAGTTGTGTCGCTTGAGGAAGACCAGCTGCTAAGAAGGATGAAAAGGCAGACGAAAGGATAGCCTGCAGATCCAGCGGAGCTGTAGGAGAGGGCCCGTCCGGACCACGGAGGCCAGCAGAAGTTGGTGTAAACGTGGCCTCCGGCAACTTGTAGGGAGGCCTATGTGAAGAGGCCAAACCCACTCCCGACACGTCTGGCAAAGATTGGGATTCCCCTTGGAAAGCCATAGTGGCTGGGCAGGCTGCGTGGCCTCCTGTAGGCCATGGTCAGGTGAAGAGGCCAGAGACTCAGAAGAAAGCGTGATTCCGGCTGCAGAAGTTGAGGCAGCACGTTGAGGGGCATTGGTGTCTAGGCCCACTTCGGCCATAGCCGCACATCGTGCCTTGTCCCATTGACGCTCGAGGGTGTTGTGACGGCGTTGGGCATCCTTGTCAAGGCCCCTGGGCGCTTTGGACTTATGGGATTTGCGGCTGGAGACCTCAGACCGCTTCCCCGAAGACTTCTTAGCCCGCTTAGATGGCCTATGTGATGGGCTCAGTTCAGGCTCAAGGTCGGACAACAATGAAGAGTCCGCCATGCCACCTTTCAGACTCAGAGTCCGACAAAGGGAGGGGCTTCTATTATTAATTATTTTTTTTAATAGGAAATGAACTATTTACAGTAATTGTCCACACTTATGACCCAGTGCGTGTCGGCCGCCAGGCAGATGAAACTCACAAAATATCGTTGCTAAAAGGAACAATGTCCACAATTTAGCGCACAGGCGGAAGGGTAACAAAAGTCCAGATGTCCTTCCCCACGTCCACTAGTTGGGGAAGGGCCCAGGAAGCACCGGTGTTACGCGCCCAATAATCGCCTGCAGGGCCTGATGGTGAACGCCGCCTTAGAAAGGTGCCCGCTATGGAAATGACAGGCAAAATGGCGGGCGTCCTGAGATCTCTTCAAAATGACGTCTGCTGCACAGCAGCAACAGAAAGGTCAAGCACTCGGCCCCGCGCCGACAAACAATCAGACAAGGCGCGATCGAAATGGTGCCGGTCACCTCACCACGTCCACGATGTCGGCTGCAGGAAGGGATCCATATCGGAGGGTGCACCGCAGTAGTGACGCCCCTCTGAAGCCGGCGAAGGCAACTCCTGATGATTTGAAATTGGCAGCAAGCCTGCCCGCTTTAACCGTCGCCTCCGGCTCAATGAAATAATCAATGGAGTGCGCACCGCCAAGGTGACGCAACCCCGGAGCCACTGATGATGGAAGTAAGAGCAATGGCGATAGCGGCAAGCCTGCATGCCCAGCCCACGCTCGTGGCTAATGAGAGGGAGCCGGATCCGCCCGGAAGAGTCGGAATCCGGCAGCTGCGATCTTCTGAGGCGCGGGCAGCCCGGAGCCCCAGACACACCACGCGCAACCAGCAGCCCAGCTACCTGCAGCTTAACCGTGAAAGGAATAATCAAAAATAAAGGAAAATCTAAACAAAGAAAAAGAGACCTAGGGAGAGAAATTTTAAAATAAATTCAATTTTCCACAGCTCTGAAATTCACATCAGTTCTTGTCAGTAACTGAGTGATAGACAGGAGGAGCATGGGATTGGAGGCGTGGCTAGTCAGGGAGAGTTTAATCAGCTCTCACTCAGTTAATGTCAAGATCTGAGGGAAGATCCCAGCCATGGATAGTGGGAGCAGCGCTCAGGAAAATGGAATATTTCATTCATTACTCCACAGATCAATAGACTTCAAGACATAAAGATGTATTTCTCATTTTCAAAGACATACACATATTATTTTAAAAATCAATTTAATTAAAAACTGAGTGGTTTTGTTCTATGCAACAAGTCATTAGCTTCCCTAAAGCTAACTATCATTATCTGATCATGGAAGTTCTGAGATGACATCAAAGTCCTGTTATGCCAGTGCCTTGATGCAATTCCCAAGTAAACATGAAGCCACAGTTGCCTGCTTTTTGTTTAGATTACAAAATATGCCTGGAGCTACTACACATTATATAAGCCAGGACTAAATTATGCAAATTTAATGTAACAAACCTACAATAATTCTTTTCTTAAAATGAATACTCTCACTTCCAGGATCATTCATTAAACTAAATGCAACATAAATAAATATAGCACACATGCTATTTTGTACTTTTTATGACATAAAAGCTTGCTGTAAAGCACACTACAGGAACTACTATTACTGTATATTTGCAAATACCACTGGGATTTTGCTGATAAGTTATGAAAAATTCTATACAATTATCACATGTGTGATTGCAGCAAATTTTGGCTACTTATAACAGTATACAATAAATCAATTTGAACAACTGTCCATGGTAAAAAGCAAATAATCATAAGAACAATGAAAACAGTACAATACTAAATTAATATATCACAGTACAACATTATTAGTCTTATAACAACACACAATCTACACACAGCAAGTTGATATGGGAGCCAGTCTGGTGTAGTGCTTAAGGCACCAGGTCAGAAAGCAGGAAACTGTGAGTTCAAGTCCTACCGTAACCATGAAAGCCATCTGTGTGACTTTGGGCCAGACACTCTCTCAGCCCAACCTACCTTACAGGGTTGTTGTTATGGGGAATGTAGAAGGAGGAAGGTGTGTTGGATATCTGTTAGATATCCACTGTAAGGTACCTATACAGTTTTGGTTAAATTTTTCTGGGTATTTTTTTATCCCATAGGAGGCCAGTTTCAGAGATTTTAAGTTTGTTGATTTGATTGGACTGAATAGGACTCGGCTGAACTAGAATTTCCATCACTAAGCAAAATGAAAATAAGTATGATGTCCCATGACTGGGCCACTTAGTGACAGATATTCTATATTCTAGAAATCCCTGGTTACTGTTGTTAAGCAAATGATGAAAATTGTTATGTGAAGTCCTCACATGACTGTGACTTCCTAATGGTTTCCTCATTAAATTGCTTGCAGAAAGCCAGCAAGGAAGGTTGCAAATCTTGATTTCATGGCACTGCAATGGTTAGAAATCCGGGTTGGTTATTAAGTATTAAGATCATGGTGTATGACCATGGGAATCCTGCAACAGACTGGACTTTGAAGACCAGCTATAAGTACCACTGTAAATTTGATCACTTAAGAAGCGGTCATTAACCTAGGACCACCTGTACTTGAACAGGATTTGGAGTAAACTTTGCTCTCTGACTGTCTGTCAATCTCTCTCTTCAACATTTAACAACATAAAGTTTGGCATTACTTTATGTTACACTTAACATGTATTCTTATTTGATTTGTAGGATAGACCCTGATCTCAGGCATTTCCCAAACAGAATTATTTATATTACACGATTAAGGTACTTCTGGGCAGCACCACTCCAGGAGAAGGAAGATTCATCCAAGAAGAAGCATACAGAATTTAGCCTTTCTTTCTGTTATACACCATTTGTATCAGAAATAAAGTTATTTATTTTATTTTATTTAAGCCTTATATGTAGACGCCCATCTCACAGCTTTGTGACTTTGAAAGACATATAAAAATATCATTCATCATGCCACTCCTTAATGGATTCCATGTTACAATCAATTTCATCCTTCTCATCTAAATAATCAACACAATGTGTGTCACTGCAGGATTGTCACACACTGGCCTTTTTTCTGGTTTCCCAAGAAGATAACAGCATCGGTAGAATTTTGTGTTTCACCCAATATCCTGTTTCTGGTAGCCTGTATTCAGCAACAATCATTTGACAGGAAAATATTATTTGATATTTATGAACCCAGAAAAATCACCAATATTTAAAAGATCACAATTAGAAATATTCAAAATTAGACACTCCTTCATAATCACATTTGCACCAAGCAACACCCTCCCATAATCTAGATTTCTGAATTGCTTCGGCAGCAGCAATCAATTCCTTCCAGGGTGGACAAATATTGTAGGCAAAAATGTCCCTTCCTAAACAAAGAACTGTGTGTTCACTGACTGACATCAGTGATAAACAGGAAAACATTTTTTAATAGAAGTCAAATAGTAATTATGTATTTTTCTTCATATCTTGCTTCCAGAAAGCGTAGCACAGTAAGGATATTTTCCCACTTCAGGTTTGACCAATGTATTACCATGACAACAATACAATGACTGAAGTTGTAGCTACTGTATTACACTTTTTAAAAAATGAACTCATCTTCTTCGAAAAGCTTCCAATTCTCTAAACAGAAGACTATTTAGTTTGTAATAGTAATTGGTAAGTAATTAATATTTTATTTTACTGTTTACAATTGACCAGTCAAAGCGGCAGAAAATTATAATACAGTGAACAATAGAACAAATAAAATATATAGGAAATAATCAGAAGAGAAGGTGTGAGGTTCATGAAATATTCAAAACATGTCACCAGGCTGTGACCTATAATTAAAACTGTTGCAGAGTAAGGTAAAATACTGCTTATTAGGTATATTTAAAATGGTCCATAAAATGTAGTAAAACAAATGTAATAAAATGTAACAAAATAAAATTATATATACTTTATATTACAGAAGGAACAAAATGGGACATTTAACAGTCTAAGTGGTGCCCTGGATTTGGCAGGGGTTCCCATGTGTCAAATAATGAGATTATTTTTTTGTAGCTGCAACACAAAATCCAGCTATTGAATGAATAACATTAATACAAGATTTCTCAAAAGTGTGGCCAAAGGTCCTTCGCAATGGTCCACAAAATCTAAATTATTTCCCAGTGTATTTTGAAAAGTAATTCAGTACAGGTAGCTCTGGATTTATGGCCAAAATTGGGTCCAGAATTTCCATTGCTAATCAAGGCAGTTGTAAAGTAAATCATGCCTGATTTTATTGTCCTTTTTTGCCACGGTTCTTAAGTAAATCACTGCAGTTGTTAAGGAATCATGCAGTCCTTAGGTGAACCTGGCTTCTCCCACTGATTTTTGCTTGTTAGAAGCTGGTTGGGAAAGTTGCAAATGGTGAACACATGAGCCAAAATACTGCAACCATCATAAATACATGTTGGTTGCCAAGCATTTGAATTTTGATCATGTGACTATGGGGATGTTCCGATGGTTGTAAGTGCGAGGACTGATTGTAGGCTAGACTTTGAGTAGGTTAGACGGACTAGGCTGTGTTATTTCTGTGAGTCATATAATATATGTGGGTATATGCATAATTTTGTATTTATTTTGTCATGTTTATGTAGTGTATATTGGAGGAGGTGACCCTTTGAGAGCTGTATGCAATGAAATTTCATTTTAATGTATGCCAATTAATGTACATTTAGAGTAACAATAAAGTTACTCTAAGTCAATTGCTGGAGAGCTACAGGGGCAGAGACTTTTCAAATAAGGGATCTCATAGTATCTATCCAAAATAAGTACAAGGGAATAACTCCATGACTCCACTTGAGATAGACAAGTAGATGTGCTTCTCATCTCACAGTTGCATGAAAGGTTATGCCTAAATAGTGAAAGGTCTGGATTATATATTTTGTAGTCATTGATTGACTAATTTATGCTCTTTTACTTTCCTAGTAAGGGTTACAGCTTTTGTTTTCTTGTAATTAATTAACTAGCAGTATCTAGTTTTCACAATAGTGTGTGAGTTCTTTTAAGACTCTTCTCAGCCCTATGACAGAACAAAGAGGATGACTGTATCATCGGCATCAAGAAAGATTGGAATATGCCTCTTGGCCAATGGATGAACCCACGTTAAAATATGAGATCACTGAATTTATATAAAAATTAAAAAATGGTGGGACTAGAGAAATAAATCAATTAATGACCTTCACACTGCATCTAACTCCCGGCAGATGTTACTGTAAAAATATAATTAGGTAAAAAAAGTCTTATGTTGATAGTGGTAGCCAACAATTTCTTCCATTGAATTTCTCTTAAACTAAACTGATTTGAAATCTGAAAAGTATGAGTAATTAATATTCAGGTCTCACTATTTCCGTGATCTGATAAGAAATGTTAGAACTAAATTATTTTGACACAAAGCTGGAGATCAAACAAGGGAGTCTTATTTGTCTCATTCTTTTTCAAACTTTTATTCACTGCAGATCACTTTTATTTTGTTTCTTACTGTACATTTTTCAGCCTGGAGGTCCCATGATGAAACTGGGCACTGGAAGTTGAATGCAGAAGCTTTTAAAGTTCATTCAGATAAAAAAAAAATTTAATAAACACAATCCAAGTGACTAACAACCTACCATTTCCCAGTGTATGATACAGGTAGTATTCCTATACCATACAACCTGTTACTTAGCAACAGTTCAAAGTTACAACAGACCCCCAAAAGGTACTTTCACACCAGATTCAAAGTTCTGACAGCCACACACACCCAGTCATGTAATTGCATTTTCAGCATTCAGGCTACATTTACAGCCATTGGAAAAAATGTATTCACGTAACCACAATTTACAATGTTTTTTGCTGGAAAACCAGCATTTATTTCTGATTTCTGGCAAAAAACACAAATTGTGGAGAATTTGCTTAAAAATTGCCATGTTCACTTAACAACTGCTGCAAAAAAGAACATAAAATTGGGTTGGTCATATGATGACCAACTTAATGACCAGCATGACTTATGACTGCAATTCTGAGCTCAATTACAGTTGTAAATTGAGGACTACCTATGTAGGAGACAGAAATAAGGCAATGTGATAAGTTAAGACTAAAACCACAAAAGCCTGAAACACCAAGTCATGTACCTTTTTTCCATCAAAGAATACCGTAGTCCTGAGGCAACATTCTGGCATTTTCAATTCTACCTCAAAGTGAGTACCAAGATAAAATTCAACACCCATTATGTGTATTATTGATTTTAAATAACTTGTACTACATGAGATATAAATGGGTGGGAAAACTATAGTTGACTGATACAGCACATGTTTGAATATAAAATGTTCAAAGGGGCACAGGATGGAAAGGGGCACAGGATGGAAAGTAGGATAGGAAGTTGCTGATTAGGAAGTTGCTTTACAACAGTGTTAGGAAGTTGCTGATTAGGAAGTTGCTTTACAACAGTGTAAGTAGAAGTGAGCTAGATGGATTAATAATCTCACTACAAATTGTGTACAAGGCAGCATCCACACTCCTAGCATAATAGCTACCTAATCCATGCTTGTTTTGTACTGGTTGCACATTATATACCTGTACCTCTTCATATAGTCACACCATTACAACATGGGTTCCAAAGAGGTGGATTTTAGGAATCATACCAATTGCATGAATACTAATGGAGTCATAATCCACCCATTGTGGAAGGTGCTCTGAAGTAAGTAAACATCTTTAATAGCGTACCTTATCATTGAAAACAATCATGTGAAATTACTTCTATTTCCTGTTTTGAACAACAGCTTTTCTTTCTCATTTAAAAAGAAAAATCAATACACAAACAGAGACTGGACATACATGAATATTCTTTCTCATTATGTTGTATGTAAATTTAGGTAGCTTATGAAACTGCAATTAGTGTCCACACAATTGATTTTTGTTAAATATTTATTAAAAATGATCCCATGATCCTCACCTGTCTTCTATGATCTACCCATTTCTTTCCTGAGTAATAATTATGAGCAGTGGTCATCTGTATACACTGGGGTGTGTTTTTCTTTATCCTTGAAATTCCAGAATTTCAGATCTATAAAGATTCCTAGTTGCCATTTCCCTATCTGAACCTTATCATGTTTTAAGATAATGAAAGAAGCCTTCCTAACAGTATTTGTACAGCTCTTTAGTAACAATGAAAGAAACCCTTATTTCCATGGAGATATTTTTCCATTGAGATCAACTAAAGCAGATTAATACACAAAGGACATTAATTAATCTGTCCTAAATTGTTAATGGGTCAAACACTTTGATTACACAAGAAATGTTATTTTTAAAATAAATAAATAAATAAATGTTTGCTTCCTTGCTATTAAATCTCTCACACTGGACAAGCACACAGCTTCTGGAAAAGTTCCCTTCTGTTTTGAAACCAAGTATAGCTAGTCCTCAACTTACAGCAGGTGGTTTAATGACTGTTCAAAGTTAAAGTCACTGAAAAAGTGTCTCATGACCGTCTTCCACACTTACGACCATTGCAGCATCCCCATCATCATATGATCATAATTCAGATGCTTGGAAACTGACTCATATTTTATGACAGTTGCAGTATCCCAGAGTGGTGTTACAATCGTTTGCAACCTTCTGAGAAGCAAAGTCAATGGGGAAGCCAGTTCACTTAACCCCGTTACCAACTTAATAACTGCACTTATTCACTTAACAACTGTGGCAAGAAAAGTCATAAAATGGGGCAAAACTCACTTAACAAATGTCTCACTTAGCAACAGAAATTTTAGGCTCAATCGTGGTCGTAACTCGAGGACTACCAATATACAGAGGTGAATCATGGAGTTAGTTAAAAAGTTAAAAATAAAACTTATTTTTAAAATTAAAAAAACTTTATTTTTATTTTATAATAAAAAGGAAAATAAGAAATAAGTAAAATAAGAATAAAATAAAAAAGTTACTTTCAAATTTTGAAAAATGCATGTATGTGAAACATCAGGTGAGACAACTGCATCTTTGGAGTTTGTACTTCTGTTCCAGGTCTTTCTTGAACTCATCTCTGCCTAAACACATGATTCCCATTAATGTATGTATGAGCTAATAAGTAAAATATGAAGATGTTGTGTAGATGTATCATTGTTTACCGAATTAGATTAATATCACCTTTCCTTCAGGAGTTTGAAGCAGTTTATTGGAGCTTCCTCCTCTTATTTTTTTTCCACAATAGCAATCCTGTGGTTGAACTGAGATACAGTGACTGATCTATAGAAGTGCCTACTTTAAATAAAATCTGTCTAGAAGCTGACATTAAGATTGCAAATGGAATACAGAAACAGTCAACCTCTGAAAACTGACTGAAATAATCTGAGCTGCTTCACGTTAATGTTATCCCTTTTAGGTTGGCTCTATGTTATAAGAGATTGTTTGAATAAAATATTAATCTGTATGTTTAAAGAGTGATAAGAAATAATATATTTGCTATAATAAAATGAAGAAATAATATAATTCCTGTGGGCTCCATTAATAATATGTAGTCGTGCAGAATAGATGTGTAGTTAGATCCTCAATAACTTTTTATATTGGTCTTTCCATGCTTCAGGATCTATATTTTGATTCATTGCAACCCAGCATGCTTTCTCTGATTAGAAAAATAAATAAAAAATATCTCTACAGAACTTGAATTGATTTACAGAGAGAACCATTCAAGCTATATTCTGTCCCTAAAAATGAAATAAAGGTAATTTCTTTTGAAATTGACAAATGAATACTCTAGGGTTGAGTTATCAGACTGAATGCTTTAAATGCAGATCAAAACTTGAAACACTGAAATAAGGAACCTTTCAGGCCTTTTACATTACAGAAATATTAAATGGTAGGTGTATATTTTGTATTGTTACTCACATAGTCAGCTAGATGTTTAGACTAGATGTGGCATTTTTATCCACCTATTGCATCCCATTAGTTATCATTGCAGGATGTTCCAAGTAAAGCAACCACTTGCAATTCACTGATGGTAATTTTATCAGTGTTAATGATGTTCCAGTGGTATTCCAGATGATTGCACCCAAGGTGCCTATTACTATTGGTACTATTTTTGCTTTATTTTGCTACAGTTATATTTTTATTTTGTATTTTATGATTTTTCCCCCCAGTACTTTCTCTTCTATTCTGCTGTCTCCAGTATTGCCATGTTCGCTGTTCAGATTTTTTTGTCTTTCTTATTGACAATTGCTGTGGGTGTTATATGGCAGGTGTTTCTTTGAATTACAAAGCACTTCATTTTCTGTTATTTTGCCTGTTTTTGGGTCCCAACAGTTCTTGCTTACAGGCAAATGTATTTTTCAAATGAATTGAGAGACTTGTAATTAAACCATCTTCAAAGTGGGCACTGTTGGTGTCAGATTTATATCCCAAAATTACAATTAAATTCTTTATATTGTCAACTACTTATGCAGTAGCCTTAGTGGTTTGATAACTTTCTGCACTTGGTTGCATCTCTGGATTCCTCATCTTCTTTCAATTACTTGAGTAATTTGTTCGTTTTGCTCCTCTTTCGTGACATCTTTGGAATATAATTGATTTATAAAGTGAACTGTTGTTTTTAAATACTCCTCCAAAATAATTTTTGCAATCTCCATCTGGCTTAGATATCTTTGATATTGCTTCATCTTCTGTTTTTCTGTTCCCTCTTGTGGTCAAAGAATACATATTTTTGTAGATCAGCTGCTATCTCTTGGCCAATCAAAACCCATTAAAATTGGAAGATTTTAGCCAACCACAACAAACAATCCTAAATTGCAAATTATAACTAAAAATCTCAAATAGAGGTGGCAAATTCATGAAAATAACAAAATAAAACCATAACTTTTCAAATCTTTACATTTTCCCATCAATATTAAAAAAGAAAAAAAATAGTCCACAGTTCTTTATTTTAGCTTAGCTCCAGCAACCCTTCTCCTCTTCATTCAATAACAATGCCCCAAAATAATGCAGATCTTCAAAAGAAGTATGACTGTCAGTTTTATGATTGAAAAGAATCTCTTTTAGCTAAGTAAAGATAATAATTGAGTAGTGAAAGCCATGACCTACTGTCCATTTGAAAACTAAATTCCAAAATGGCTATTTTTTCAACAACAAAATGACTCCAGTCCATCTCCCATCTTATGGTCAACTCACCCAGCTACTTTGGAGCATTGCTCCAGAGACTCCTTGCAGACCAACACTGTATGGAGGATATTGAAGGATTATTCCAGGACTCCCTATAATCCAGGAGTCATATAAACTCAGTGTCACTGCGTTCTTTTATTTACCAGCTGAGCTCTCATTTCTGGACTATCAGACTTTCCGTAGCTTGCCAAGAATTGTTATCAGTAAGCTAAACTGCGCATGTACTCCACCCACATTCCTTCACACACTTTCCTTTCTTCTCTTGCCAAGAAAAGTCCGACTGCTGAGAAGCAGCCGGCACGAACTTTATACAAAATGTAACTAATTAGATCAATTAGATGTTTTATTTTCTTTACAGAAAGTAAAGTTTTTCTGAGTTTTCTTAGAAGATATATCTTCGGGGTTTTGTTTTCTTAAAGTATGCTGGCAAGAAAAAGTCTCGATCCACTCCTCTTAATCAAGGTGCGATTATCCCAAAAGCAGAATGGGATTAATCAGCGCCCTGACACTCAGTTCCTTGTTTGTAAATTCAAAAAGTTTAAATCTGGAAAGAGTTTTCTGAACTGGTCAGTTTGGAACTGAACCGGAAGTCCAAGCAAATGCTATTTCTTGCAGATATTCCAAAGCACCATTGTTGCTCATTGTCATGGTATTGTTTGTAGCCAGCCTGTGCAATTATTACTATGATTATGGTTCATTGCATAGTCAGTGAGATATTTAGACTGGATTTGGAATTTTATCCACCTATTGACACCTTCGCAAGGATCTGCAATAGACAAATATTGTTGTTTGATGGTATTAAAGGTATTACCACAAGATGTAAGCTGTTCCAAGTAAAGCTACCTTTCACAATTGATTGGTGGTGATTTACTATTACATAAACAAAATTGTGAAATCACAGCTACTAGTTTTTTAACTGCTGTTAGCCTTCATACACATCAAGTTCTTCCCAACAAAGTAGGATGTCATAACGTATCAGCATATATGTGCTGATCTAAAGTGTGGCCTTTTGTAATTGACATATGGAAATGTTGCCAATGTGCATATTTTCTAAATGCCATCTAATATTTTTTGTTATGGCACCCAGTGTGCTGATAACAACTGGGACCACCACACCTGGTTTATGCTCTAATCTTTCAATTTTGATTTTCAAATCTTGACACTTTATGATCTTCTTCAATTATTTGTCTTCTATTCTACTATTTCCTGGAATTGCCACATCTTCTACCCATACTTTCTTATTCTCAACAAAAACTGTAATGTACAAATAAATTCACAATGTAGGACTGGTAGAAATTTAATAATTTAAGTCCAAACCAAGGACCTAAAAATTATTAAGGTAGCATGTAAGAATATAGACAGGTCCAAGCAGGGTAGCTTTTTTGAAAAATTAGGATGTTCAGGAGTGATAATTCAATATTTTGAGATATTGAGGAAATACCTTAAATATTGCTTTGAGGGATCTAACCACAATTGCTATACAATGGATTTATATTTTCATAAATATTCAGCTTCAACCTGCGAGTACCAGTATTTTGGGGGTTTTTTCCAATTTTTTTCCTCAATCCTAGTATCACCCAGTAGAGCAACAACAATTAACCAGACTTTGTTTTCAATTATTCTTATATCAGGCATGTTTTGAACAAGATGCCAGTTCTGTTTGAATCTTAAAGGTCCTGATCATTTTCCAAAACATTTTCAATTTGATGATCCCAGTAGTTTTTCCTACCTTCAAAGCCAAACCACTGGCAATGTTTCTAGTGAATAATTCTGGCAGTTCTGTCATGATGATGCTTGTAATCAGCTTGTGAAATTTTACTATAGCCACTCTTCAAATAATCAATTGTTTCATCTGTTCTACTACAAAGGCAACATTTGCTGTTGTTTGTCATAGTTTGAATTTTCATCTTCATGCAATTAATTAGCAAAGCTTTTTCTTGAGTTACTATAATAAAAGCTTCAATTTCTTTCTTTAACACTTCTCATCTTAAGCAATTCCATGTTGGGGTTTTATTGGCTTTCTTTCTATATCTTTCAAGTATTGACTAAATATTGGCTTGTTCTTCCAATTAACGAATCAGTTTTCAGTTGTTTCTTTTCTATATTCAGCCTTTGCCTTTCCCGTTTCAAGAGCCTTTCTTGAGTGACTTCTTCAATAAAAGTTTTTGGCTTTTTTAATGTAGTCATTCAGACCATTCTTTTCTTCCTCCATAGGTTGTTTCTCCTATAAGCTCTAGGCAAATAGAGATGATCAATATCAATTTTTGGTTGCAAAGCATGGTGCATTTTGATTAGTTTTCTCCTCTTCCAATCCACATTATTAAGTTTCATCTTGATCCATTCCTGCTGCATCTGGAATAATAGGGACTGCTCAAGTATTAACTGGTTTAATGATGTTTCCATCTTTGGAAATATCATTAGCTTTGATTTCAAAATTTTCTAAACTCTGAATATTTGGTAGAAATATTTTCCTTGATTTTATTATTATTGTCCTGTACTCCAAATATATGTAAAGGTAAAGGTTTCTCTGTCCAGTTGTTTCCAACTCTAGGGGTTGATTTCTTAGCCAAGGAAGCCAGCAAGACATTTCCGTGGTAATGTAGCCAACATAACCAAAGTGTAGCCAAAGTGCACAAAACACACTTTTATCTTCCCACTAAAGTGGTATCTATTTATCTACTTGCATTTGCATGCATTCAAATTGCTAGGTGTGCAGGAGCTGGGACAAGAATGGAGTCTTACCCCGTTGCATAGCACTCAGATCTCAAACCCGGACTGTCAGCTTTCCAGCTAACAAGCTCAGCATCTTTAACCAATGAACTATTGCATCACCTACTCCAAATAGGGAGCCTGGATAGCTCTGCAGACAAGGCAGGTAATTTAACACCAGCTGTCTGCAATTAAAGTAAGTTCGAATCTTGCCAGGCTCAAGGTTGACTCAGCCTTCCATCCTTTCTAAGGTAGGTAAATTGAGGACTCAGTTTGTGGGGGCAATAAGCTGACTTTGTATAAAATATACAAAAGTATGAAGGCTATTGCTTAACGCACTGTAAGCCACCCTGAGTCTCCGGAGAAGGGCAGCATATAAATCAAATTATATATATATATATATATATATATATATATATATATATATATATATATATATATATATATATATATATGACACCAAATATAAAACCTATACTGCATGCTGCTGAAATAAATTGTTTCCTCTAAAATCTATTTCTATCCTTTGAGAAGAAAGTACCAGTGAGTTCAGTGAAGCTTTGTACTAGTAGTAGGGTTAGAGGTTTTACAGTGCAAATCTATGCAGGTCTAGTCAAAAGTAAATTGACTCATTAAATTTCATGGGTTATACTTTGGAAAAGTGTTCAAGGGTTACAGCTTAAGCAATTGCATTTTGCAGACTGACTTTAGATACACTACATAAAATAAGACCTTATTTATAATATTATATTGCAAATATTTCAATATATACATATTGCAGAATTGTAATATGCTATATTATCTTTCTTATAAAGGTAATTTACCTTTAAAGACATTAATATACTATTTATATCATGTAAATACATATTATTTGAGCCATTTGTGAAACTTAATTTTTCATAAACAAATATATAGGCCAACTGATTGTTTATCAGAAGTGATGAGACTTGAACTTAAAGCTAGAGGTTTCTACGTTGGGAAATGTAATTTTAATATCTCTTAACATAAATTAAAAACCACAGAATACAGCGAGCAGAACATGTGAGCAGAACATGCTATTCCCTCATAAAGAAGACAACACTATTTAAATCAGTGTTTTTCAAAGCAAAGCTGGCTGAGGAACTCTGGGAGTTGAAGTCCACAAGTCTTAAAGTTGCCAAGGTTGGAGACCCCTGCTCTAGCCATCAAAGTATCTCTTCCGGTCTGAACAACAAATAATGATCTGATACCATAGATGCCCTTAGTTGATTCAGTTTTAGATCTTGATCCTATTCATGGAAAACTTCTGAAATGAATCAAAAAAGGATGCCATCATTATACAAAAAGATGCTGAGCAAATAGAAACAGTTCAGAGAAGGCAAACAAAGACAGTAAGGTGCCTGATGTCAAATCCTATGAACAGCAAGTAAAGGAACTTGGTATGTTAGTTTAAAGAAGAGAATGACAAGAAGAGACATGATAACACACTTCTGACACATGAAAGGATATCACAGGAAAGAGAGAACTGATTTATTTTCTGACATCTGAAGGTAAGACAAAAACCAATGGAAGGAAGTTTAATAGTGAAAAATCCAAACTTGAATCAAGTTCAAGATATCAGAGTTTCCTAACTGTGACAATTCTTAAGTAATGGAACAGGCTGCCTCCTGAAATTGTGGTGCTCTATCACTGGAGATTTTCAAGAAAAGACTAGCCAGCCATTTGCCCAATATGGTATGAGGATTCCTGATCAGGAGATTGACCTAGAAGATCTCCAAGTTCTCTTTCAACCCTATGATTATAAGAGAATATTGGTAGTTCACCTTCATGTTATTCATAACATTGGCACAGAATTTATGATAACTATAACAAAAACAAATGCTTAAATGTATATTTGGACAGTAAGTCCACAAAATCTTTCTCTTAGAAAGAGATGCAATCAGGGGTGGGTTCTACTTACCTTTACTACCGGTTTGCAACATGAGTGCGTGTGCGCATGTGCAGATCGTCAATTATGATGTCTGGCTGGGTGGGCGGAGCCTCCCAATGCTTTTACTACTGGTCCTAAAGAACCGGACAAAACTGGGAGCAACCCACCACTGGATGCAATGAATCAGAAACACTACCTATTATCTAATGCCATAGTTCGAGCGACTGACATATAGATACAACTAATAGTTGGTTGTCTCAATTTCTGCAAAACACTTCTGCAACTAGAAGTACAGATTTCCTCTATAAAAGTGTGCCAAATATGCTTCAAAGCACTTGGGAGAGCATTAGAAAGGATTTGACGTATGCAGGGAAAGAGAAGAGCAAAGGTAGGTCAGTCCTATTGTGTAAGATAAAGTTTATTCATGAAATACTGGATTTAGCCTGGTATGTATGGGCATTTTTCTTTCAGAAATGTTATCCAAAACAAAAAATTAAGGCTTAAAGGTAAAGTTTCAACAGTTCAACGAGTATCTTATCAGTTTTTCAAATCTATGCTACTACTTTAATTCCAGTAAACATGATGGATAATGTCAGTAATACATTTATTCTATTTTAACAGTTAATACTTGGAATATCTTGCCTGTAATTAAAAAAATGTCTACTTTTATTAGCCTTTTTTAGAAACTTATTCATGAAATACTGGATTTAGCCTGGTATGTATGGGCATTTTTCTTTCAGAAATGTTATCCAAAACAAAAAATTAAGGCTTAAAGGTAAAGTTTCAACAGTTCAACAACGAGTATCTTATCAGTTTTTCAAATCTATGCTACTACTTTAATTCCAGTAAACATGATGGATAATGTCAGTAATACATTTATTCTATTTTAACAGTTAATACTTGGAATATCTTGCCTGTAATTAAAAAAATGTCTACTTTTATTAGCCTTTTTTAGAAACTTATTCCTTATTTTTTTTATTTTTTTATTTTTTTATTTATTTTTTGCTTTAATTTATATGCCGCCCTTCTCTGGAGACTCAGGGCGGCTTACAATGCATTAAGCAATAGCCTTCATACTTTTGTATATTTATACAAAGTCAGCTTATTGCCCCCACAATTTGGGTCCTCATTTCACCTACTTTTGAAAGGATGGAAGGCTGAGTCAACCTTGAGCCTGGTGAGATTTGAACTTGCAGTAATTGTAAGCAGCAGATGTTAATAACAGTGCTTTAGTCCACTGTACTACAGGCTCTTCCTGTAGTACAGTATATTTGTTACTATGAAAAGAAAGGAAAGTTTACTTGACCGTAATGGCACTCCTGAATCAGCTATAGCTTTCAAGTATTATATTGTTCCTATTTGATTGAATTTGCCTTCAGAACATTGGTGGTCACAAAGGCTAAAAGAGGAAGTTCTTTATTCCCACTTTATCTCTGACCCAAATTCTCCATTATAATAATAATAACCGTACTGGTCTGCATTACATGGCTGCTGTGGTGGATATAATGCATCAGAAACACTAGATAACTACTGGCGAATACTGGATTTGCAAAAACAAAAAAATACAGAGAGATCTTTTTGAAAGCCCAGCAGCATATTAAGCACATCAAGACTTACAGCCTAAAGCTACAGCTAGCTTTTTTATTACCATCTTTTTAAAGAGTTACATTTAAATTGTAATGTGCAATCCAAAACTGGCATTAGCCTTGCATTAAAGAACAGCATGGGGGGAAAAAAAGCTATGAACTAAAGAGTAACTCAAATTAGCAATTCAGTTAATTTTCAATCTCTACACTTATTGGTTCGAGTTTTGCACATAGAATAGAACATAGAACAAATAGAACATAGAATCACTGGGCTAGAAGAGTCCTCAGAGCTCTTCTAGTCCAACCCTTTGCTCAAGGCAAGTGACCTTACACCACCCTGGTCAAATGAGTCAACAATACTGTGGTTCCTTATGCATCCTCCAGGATCTAGCTATCAACATCCTATTATTTCTGAGCTAACAGTCAAAGGCAATCTCCAAATTAGAACAATTCTTGGTCCACTCTGCAGGGGAGATGCAATGGGAAGGCGGTCGACCGCGGGCATCCGGGATGGCGGTGTACCCCGTAATTGTCCGGTGACAGAGCGCCCCCCAATGCTTATGATCGGGAAAGGTGGACCAAAGGTCCCGGGAGCCGCCGGGGCGTCTATTTATCTGTGTCACTGTGCCAAGCGCCGCCTGCGCGGCTTACCTGAGGTGCCCGTGCCGGGAGGAGAGGTGGGCGCGTGTGCCCAGGAGGCGCCAAACGCCGCTGCTGCTGCCGCTGCTGCTGCTATCCGCGGTGGCGACCTGGGTGCGCGGGCTGTCCTTCCCGCCGCTCTCGAGTTTGATTCGGCCACTGTCCCCTGAGCTTCTGCGGCTCTTTCCCTCTTGCCAAAGGCCGGGTAAATGCTCTCTGGCGCACGCCAATGCGTCGGGGAAATGAGGCTCCGGCGCTTTTTTGAACCCGGACTTGTTGGTGGAGCTGTCGCCGCGGCTACTTCTGCTCCCGCTGTTTCTCATGGTGTGAAGGGACGCCGCATGCCGGGCTCCGGCTTCCTCCCAGCGCCGGCAGCGCAGTCCCGTGAGGGACGGAAAGAGAAGCTCGGGAGAGACGCGCAAACGGCCGCGAGCCTCCCGAGGAGAACGCTGGACACCGGAGGGTGGCGGTGGCGCCCGCTGCTGCTGCTGCTGCTGCTGCCGGTAACGCAGGCTTCTCGGAGAGCATTAAGTTGCAGGCGCACCGATTCCAGCAGCCGCGTTTTGCCTTGAAACTTGCTGTCCCGGCGACCCGAAGGGGACATTCTCCCAGCAGCGTCTCAGGCGCTCCCACCCTTAGCCGGGAGGGAGTAAGGACGGCTGGGCGCAGTTTGGCGCCTCCCGGCTCTCCTCAGATCATCGGGGGGCCTCGCGCGCCTGCTCGCTCGCGTGGCCTGCGTGCTTCCAGCGGGAATGGGAAGCGCCGGGGATCTTAATGTAGTAAGGCGGGGGAGGCTGGAGCGGGAGGTTCCCCGGTGCTCGCCGCTGTTTGGGAGAAAATCAGCCGGAATCTCTAGCCTGAGACGAGTGAGAGCCGCGGGGCAAGACGCAAGCGATGAAATGGGTCACCGCGGGCATCAAAAGCGCCGTCGGATCGCCTCCCACTGTCCGGGAACCAACCAACCAAATAAATAAATAAAGTAGGCTTCGCTTCCTTGAGCGGCAAGAGAGAAAGTTGCCGAGGGTTGGCGGCTGAAGGAGGGCTCCCGCCCGACGGTGCCTTCCCGCTTCTCTTGTTTTTGTACAAGTGCAGGAAATGCTCCACTGACCTACATATTTTCCCAAACATCCGTGACCTCCCCCGGGAGGAGGAGAAAAGGGAGGATCCAAAAAGAAAGTGTCTTTGGGTTCGAGGATGACGGCTTCGAGCGAAGACAAAATCCTGGATAATGCAAATAGGGCGTGTGGGGGGGTGTTTTCTTTTCAATGCTGAGTACAAGAGGAAGTCAAACAGGTATCTGTGATTTGTATAAAAGGCTCCTGATGCTCTGACCAGGAGGACGCGCAGGAATTTAACACGCTATTTGCGAGTTTTGCATCAGAAAGTCATCCAGGTCATGGTTGTCCCAAAAGATGCTTTTTCCCCCCACAAGAGACAACTAGACTTTCTGGTTTTCCTTTGAAGAGGTTAGGCTCACCCAAGAAGCTTCTTCATCTCTGAAGAAGCTGAAGAAAATTCTTGGATGAGAAGAGAAAACGTCTTCAAAAAACTCCACAGAAAGTCCAGTTGCCTCTTGAAAAAAAGCAGAAAGGGCTGCTGGCTTTGAGAAGTTTAGATGTCTGTAGGAGCCTCCTTTGAAATGTTGCAAACTTTTTCAGATGGACTAACCAATTTATCTGTTTGTCCTTCCAGATTATGACCCTGCAAAAATGAATCGGGTTTTGAATTTTTTTTTTAAATTCAAAAATCAGGTTTCATTTTTTAAAAAACTTCAGATTCTGGACTTCCTGTTAAACTTCCAGGGATAAGTTTCCTAATTTTGGTAACAAGTTTCAAGATAAACTACATTTCTTTGCTGTTAGACAACTAGTACACTCACAAAATATAATTATAATAGGTTCAGCTCATCTTTGGGATTAAAAGTGCTATGTTTTTTTTAAAATGAATCAACAAAACTAATTTGAGAAGTTTTTAAACAAACCCCTACAATTGCTGCATTCAAATTATGTGACAGTTTTAATACTAAAAACTTGGTTAAAATGTTTTATTATTATTGAAATACAATATCCCCACAATTTTTTCATATTCATATCCAGCAAGTAAAAAAGATAGTGAGAAATAAAGACAGCAAAAGCAAAGGGAGCAAGCTACAAAATATGCATAATTTGAAGAGAAATAATTAAAAATAAAATACCAGTAACTGTAACATTTGGACTAATTGCTTTTAGATTTCATTCTAGTATCATGCATTCTAATGTTCTTTATAAAAGGTGTGGTCACTAAATTCCAGTATTAGAAAGGGAGTTTACAAGATCTTTACTTTTTTACAAGATATAATTTCCCTCAGGTATCATGGTTTGCCTAGAAGTAAGATTAGTTGAATTTTACATTAAGCTCCAGGAAATATGATCAGCCTCAACATTACAGACCAAGTGTACAGACCAAGCAGTGATGGCTAACCATTTTGCCATCGCGTGCCAGGAGAGGGGGGGGGGCGGGGGAGGTTTGTGTGCGCGCATGCCCACACCCATATTTCTATGCGCCCTGCCCTGCACATGCACGCGCAACCACCCCTCCCTTCCCGCTTCTGGCATGCGATGGCCCAGGAGGCCCGTTTTTCTTTCTTACCTGGCTCCAGATCCTCTCTATGCATCTACAGAGGGCGAAAACAGCCTTTCCCATTCCCTTGGAGGCCCTCCGGAGGCCTGAAAGAGCCCATTTCCCAATTCCCGGTGGGACACGAATGATATTTTTTGCTGTCCTCAGCCTCCAGAGACTCCTAGAGAGGCCTTCCCCACCCAACCCAGGTCCTCCGGAGGCAGGAAACAGCCTGTTTTCCTACTTCTGGTGGGCCCAGAAGGCCCGAAAATCAGATGGCCGGCGCGCGCATGCGCGCCAGAGCTGAGCTGGTGTGCCCACTGATATGGCTACACGTGCCATAGGTTCGCCATCATGGGTCTAAAGTGTATAAGCTAAAGTCAGCTGCAAGAGTTGCTTGAAAATGCAACCATCTACCTGAAGTACAGGTAGTCCTCAACTTACAACAGTTCATTTAGTGACTGTTGAAGTTACAACGGCACTGAAAATAGTGGCTTATGACCATTTGTCACACTTATGACCATTGCAGCATCTCAGTGGTCATGTGATTTACATTCAGATGCTTGACAACTGACTCATATTGATGACGGTTGCAGTGTTCAGGAATCATTTTGTGACCTTCTGACAAGCAAAGTCAATGGAGAACCCAGTTCTCTATTCCTTTAACAATCATGTTACTAATGTAATAACTGAAGTGTTTCACTTAACAAATATGAAAAGAAAAGTTGTAAAATGGGACAAATTCACTTAACAATTTTTTCACTTAACACACATTTTCAGCTCAATTGTGGTTGTAAATTGAGGACTATCTGTATACTAAGAATATTTAGTGTGGTACTAGAAGTAACCTCCAATCCAATTAAGTTATTGGATAGTTAAAGACATAGTTGAGTAAACATTGCAAGAAAAGCAGGTATCACGACTGCTGGTGCTACGGTTATGATGCCATAGTCCTGCATTACTCATATATAATACCGGTAGGTAACAAGTAAACAATGAGTACTTATTATGCCTATAACCACACCACCTCCACCACGATTCTGCAACACACCAACTCAGGTTTCCTCAAGGAAAAGTAAGAATCAATGAAAGTATTTATTTTAGCAGTTGCATTTTGAAAAACAGAAGGGCTGACAGAATCAGAGCAGGATTATGCAAAGAAGAAATATTTGAATTCCTCATCTCTGTGCTTGTCATCACCAGCACTTCCTCTTCCAAGTCAATTGCACTCAGAGGTGGGAGAGGGAGACATTAGCTGCTGGGGTTAAATACCTGCCTCTTCTTTCTCCTTCATGCATCATGATGGCTGCCAAACACTGCTAAAATATATGTGTAATTTATCAAATCTAATCACACATTGAAATAAACTGGTTTTCATACACACGCACCCCACATATCCTATACCAGTGATGGCTAACCTTTTTGCTGTTGCGTGCCAAAAGCGGGGTGAGGGTGGGGGGGGTCACCCACATGCGTACCCACACCCATAATTCAATGCGCCCCGCCCCCGCACATGTGCGCGCAACCCCCTGCGCTCCCCCTACTTTTGACACGTGATGGCACAGTGGGCTCAGTAGGCCTGTTTTTTTGCCCTCCCCAGGCTCCAGAGGCTTTCTAGAAGCCTGGGGAGGGTGAAAACGGCTTTCCCCACCCCCTTGGAGGCCCTCCAGAGGCTGGAAACAGCCTGTTTCCTGACTTCCGGTGGGCCCGGAAGGCCTGAAAATCAGTTGGCTGGTGCGCACATGCGCACTGGAGCCGAACTAGGGCAACACTCGTGTGCCCACAGATATGGCTCCGCGTGCCACCTGTGGCATGCGTGCCATAGCTTCGCTATCATGGTCCTATATTGTTAATATAAATATTTTTATTTATATTATTTAGTGTGTGTGCGGGGGTGTATACTTTGTTTTTGACAAATCTTTGTTCCCTGATGGTAACGAGATCCCTTTCTAAACACAAACAAACCTGCTACTTGACAATCTGTTTTAGAACCCTGCAGAGTACAAACATCAAACTGACTGTTCTGTATTCTCTTGCAACTTCTTTCTTCTTCTGTTTGAATGTTGGGAATTTGTTGCTATTGTCCAGTTTTTCATTATATCACTAGTGTTTCAAAAAAAGTTCCACTACTTCTCCAGCAGCCTGGCATCTGATTCACCTGTCCCTACAGACTTTGACATTTCACTTAAGGTTATTTTTCATTTATCATCCTTGAAGTGTGTTAATATCCTTTCCTCAGAAATATTAGAAATAGCTCTCTGTCTCATAAAGAATATATTAAGTAGTTTTTCTTTCTCCTTACTTCTCTGCACAGTAAATTAACAGTGATATACTGAAATATTTTACTTTAGACATACCCTCCAAATTTTCTTACTACATATATTTTGAAAGCATTAAATCAGACTTATCTCTGAATTTCGGCCTTTTTGATTCTACCTCTATAGGTTTTAGTTATCCTTTAGACTCCTTTGTTATTAGTTTCTATTTGTTTCCTATACTGCATATCTTCTTTTCACTTCTCAGCTTGTTTGGGAATTATTCTTATCTATCCATTAGGGTGTCTTACAGTTATTCCAATTTTTCCTTCATGGGGTAATAGTGTTTGGATTTGTTATTTCAAGATGCCATTTTTGGGATCTCCCTTCTCTTGTTTATTATTTAGGATTTTGAGTCATATGAGGTTGTTTGTTTTTTTAGCCCAATATTTCCAGTATGGTTATTCTCCATTAAAAAGGGTGGAGACGGAGGGAAAATGCATCCACAAATTCTTCATAAGAGGGCTTTATGTGATTCTTGGTTGCACAAAGATGTTCGTAGCCTACTCAAGCAGGTAAGATTCCTATAGTTCAGAATTTATGAGTTTCATCTGAAAATGGAGATGAAAACCTGCCCAACAGGAATTTCTATATAGTTTTAACTGGTGTACTTCTTGAATTATAAAATAGTTTGCTACATACGTTTAGGATTTAAATGTGTGTGTTTGTGTATGTGTTTCTCCTGACTCAAAAGTATAATTAAATATATATTCTCGGGAACACTGAATTCAGTGGGATTTAATTCTAATTAGATGCATATACAATTAGTGGTTGAATTATTTATTATTAAGTTTAGCAAGGGGAGCTGTTTACTTTAAAAACCTTCCTCATCTGAACTCAATGGGTAGAAGTGATTGGAGGTGTTAATGTGCATCCCAGCAGAATACAAAACTGCAGGTTTCTCTGTTGTCTTTCCTCAAAGCATAAATAGTAACTTTATTTGGTTATGCTATGTCACATTGTCAGTTTGAGTAAATGCTTTCCACAGTTATTTTGAAGAAGAAAAAAATAGGTCATTATCTGTATTTCTCGCTTGTATTATTTGTTACTAATATTCCTTTTGAAAACTAGCCAACATACAGTGCCTGCTGAGAAGCTATATAATTAACTTGCAGGTCAAATGAATGAACTGTGTTTTTGTTCATGTTACAAAGAATTTGGAATGTCATGTTTAATTATTTCTGTCTGTAGCACAAAAATATAAGCCTTTTGTTGTTTTTGCATCCTTTGTCCCTTGCTTTGAGAATCAAGTTATAATCATAATCAGATTAAATCTAGTATTTAAACATATTAAAAAAGAATGTATTTTATTTCTTCAGCTAAAACTCTTTTTTTCCTCTTGCTGGAGATTACCAGTAGTGATTAAATAATCCTTTAAAGAACTAAACATGTGCAAAGAAATGTAGGAGATAAAGCAAGAACTGAAGGTTTATTAATTTATATGTCTAATGCAGAGTAAAATATGATTTCTTAAAACTCTGTAAAAGTCAGCCTTGAAACTTCATTAGCGTACCATTTTAAATGCAAAATCAAAACTGAATGAAACAATCAGATACATGCATTGATTTCGATTTCCTATTAAACCTGTACCTAACTGCTAAGCAAGCAAGCAATCTATAATATTGGGGACTCTCCATTATTATATAGGATTACAATATTATCATTCATTATGTATATGTTCAAACAATAAACTATTAAAAGTCAAAAGACTTCAAAAGAGAAGTAAGTGCCCGTTAAAAATGTCCAAACTATATTTTGACAGATTAATGCTGGTTTAGACAAATCGCTGTCTCCAAATGCTTTTAACACTAATATTCTCCACCAAAGTTTACCAACATTCTTAGGAAGCTTTTGTTTCCACCAAAGTTTACCAACATTCTTAGGAAGCTTTTGTGTGGATATTTGTGTATTAATCTTGACTTCTAGATTTCCTGGACAAGTCCCTGAAATTTACTTGAAAAGATTTCAGAAGTTGTTTGCCATGGATTACTTCTTCCTAGGACTGAGTGAAAGAGACCAACCCAGAATGATGCTGGGGAATGCATAATGAATCACAAGTGGTACACAGCATAAATCAGAAAAACTAAATGAAGTGGTCAAGAGGTGCATTGTGGGTCAGGGAGGATGTCCAGGGGTGTGGTGCGAATTAGAAAGCATCATGTGAGTGTACGACAGATGGGTAGGAGTGGGAGAGGGCATGGGGATTGCTGTATGCATTGGGAAGGTTGTATGGGGGTGTGCAGGTGGACAGTTCAGTGTGAGCACAAACATGCTGGGGAGATTGTGTGGATGAAGGAGACTTACCCAAGCAACCTGCAACCTACTCCTATCTGGATCAAAAAAGTTGATTTTTTGCAGCTGAAAGATTTATTGATCTTTATTAGGAAGATAAATGTATGGCCCAGCTATCAAGTAGACTGCAGAATTGAAGTTATCAGCAATTTACAAACCAATAACCTATTGATATAGATTGAAAATGGATGATCAGAATGAATTATTCCTTCTATTTAATGAAATGTTTATTGTACAACTTTTATGCATGTGTGTGCGTTTATGACTATACGCCATATATGTTTTTTGTTTTTGTTTCAACTTTTTCTTTCTTTCTTTGCCATTTTATGTTTATTTTGTGTATTTAGTTCATAAAAATATTTCTTGTGGTAGGGGAAAAAGGGAAAATCTTTCTTGGGGATTTCTGTCCATGGAAATTCCTTCTCCTTCTCCTTCTTCTCTTCTCTCTGCTTCTCCTCCTCCTCCTCCAACATTATCATCCTAGCAGGTTTCATAGAATAAAGGCAATAAAAGCAAATTTCATGCCAGCATGGTCTTCTGTCAGCCTAAGGATTGGTGAACAGTACTTCAATTTAACAAGTAGAAGAGTCAAGATGAAAAAAAAAAGTAGGCTAGCTTTTCACCCCTTGCTAGTACTCTAGCTGAAATGATCTGTTTTTCAATTGTGAGAAACCAAAGATTTACAGATAATTTTCTGGCAGGAAGTAGAGATAACTACTTTGCTTATTAAATGTACATTGATGCATAATGAGAGAGAATGCATGTTTCTGTGTACAAGAGGTTATGTATAAGAATGTTATATAAATGTTCACACTTGCTACTGATTATTCCATTGACTGGATGTTTATACTTACTTATTAGTTGATACGAATAACATAAATTATTTATTTTTTGCTAATATTAATTTAATATTCTTCTCCCTACCTGCCACCTCCATTTTTGGACTGCATTGCCAATTAAAATTTGGCTACTCTGTGCAGTCTTTTTTCAGATTCTAGGAGAAGTTTAATTTCCAAGTTGAACAAAACCTACTTCTCTATTTCTATCCAAAAAAAACCCTCAATGCTAACATAAGTGGCCATGGAAGAATAACATGGTTATTATTTTACACCTAAAGATGCTGGGAATAACAATTGCAACCAAGATATTTTTAATTATTTTCCCAACTGCTCAATACCTTTTATATATCATATTATCAGTAGTTGCTTTTCTCATTAACTGTCAGCCCTCCCAGATAAACCAGACAGAAAACACAATCAGAGGAAGTAATTCTACTTTATTGTAAGACAGGTCTACATTTACCGACTCTTGCAAGTCTCAAAGTATAAACCATCAACTTCTTCTTTTTACAGCTTGATCAATTACATCAGGTCCTTCAAAATTTCTTCCTTAAGCAACTGCAGGTTCCTCTCTCTCTTGTCTCTCACTCCCTAAGCATCATCTCTTCCCCTCCCTCAAGGTCATTCCTACATCCCATTACATTATCATGCGCCAGAGATATATCCCAAATTAATGATACCAAGGATATTACTAATCAAGTGCAGCACAATAATGAATGAATTGAAAAAAATACAGTAAACCTGGACCTCTCCATTTTATAACACATGCTTGGGTAGAGCCACATTTTGAATTTTGTGGCCCTGGGCACTTTTGCCTTCATGAACTTTCCTTTCTTAAGAGTAATAGTATTCATGATTCTATTTCATATGTTCTTCAACATGCCCTTTGTATGTTTATAAAAAAATAGGTATGATTTTGTGTCTATCAATTATTGACAAATTATGGTGTTTATTGAGTCATCAAAATTACTGAATGTAATATTCACGCTAGTGCAGAATCATTGCATGTCCATCTTTCCTTCCGCAGGTTACCTATAATATATATCTCAGATGAAGAGTAACAATAAAAATTATATGTCTGGCATAGTTAATATGTATCACCATGTTTGAATTAACAGGTCTTTATGTGCAGCAGATCAAGAGCTAAACATGTTTCTATGGTTATCTTTTCTAGCCTTGAAAATTATGATAGAAGTGCTTTTTCCTTGAATTCAAACTTGGACTGTGTCTGTATAATTAACTGTTAAGGTATTCCTTTAGATAAATGCTATGAAACATTTATTTAATCAACATTGGTAGGGGGAGTGATGAGGACAAGAATTTTATATTAGAAATTTAGGGTTGCACAGCTCAGTAATTTCTCAAATTATGAATAATATCATGTTTTCAGCATGTTCTATATACAGTAGATAGAGAATATAGCTAAGCAGCTAGAATCAGCTAGAATTCAGGAATCACCTAAATTGATTCCTGAATCAAGTTAACATGGAACCAGGAATTCTGTTAAATTCCACCAAACATTCTTAATCTAGCAAATTCTCTGAAGCTGTTTAGAGAAACCCAATTCAAAAGTTTAGAAGGGGGAAAGAACTAAAAGTAAGATTAATTGTGGTATTGCAAATGGCAATTCAAATTATTATGCAAATAGCACTGTCAGAGAAGCTCTCCTTCGTAAGGGAAATTTAACTCTTCTTAATCCTGTCATAAGCCTCCCACTTAAAATAACTCTGAGTACAGTGCATGAAATAACATTGCAATTTTGGGAACAAGATAGGCCACATTTAAGCAAATTGCTCCTGGTTTACCTGATACAAATTGCCTTGTCTGCGAAACAGTTTTGATTTGTTGTCCCTGCATTGTATCATCCCATTAGGAAATAGCATCCTGAAACTGTAAAAGAGACAGAAGAAATTATCTGATTTTCTCTTTGGATTTATGCTAGAATATGAGAAGTTGCATTCTTACATTTCTCTCTGTACTAGGAATTCACAGCTTCTGTTTTCCAAAAGATAGATGTACATATGTACATATTGAGTGTCAAAAAATGATTCATTTGTATAATTTTCCTCTAACTCCATTAGTACAGGATACTTGTATTGCTCCCTGAAATTTGTCAACTGAAGATGAGACTTTAAAAAGAGTGCTGTGTTTTCTGACAAAGATTTTCACACTCAGAGACAAAACTGAGCATCCTATAAAATATTGCGGCTTTCACAGTATTGTGTGTGTACAGTGGTAAAATGGATTAAATCAAATTGAAGAATAGTATGTGTGTGATATAATCATTTCATGGAATAATAGAAAAAGAGTATCTTAATCGAGGGGTGTGCAGATAATGACACAGCTTCTGTAGCGAGAAAACAAAGTCATGTTATATTCTTTATCTAATGCTCTTACAATTTTCTCCCATCCATTAGAGTGGAAAACATGGCAGAGTGCAATGTTGGAAGGAGCCACACACAGTGCTGCCAACTGCATCATTTGTGATATACTAATTATATTTGCATGCCATATGCTGTTTGCTATATGGGATATTACTATTTGCACTCAGTCAAGACTGTGGGGAGATGCTGAGAGCTTCAAATGAGTTGTAACAAGCCTACAAGTAACATTATATTTATAAGAGCACCATTCCATACTTCGTAATTGCTTTCTGGTAAATTTTCCAATCCTTTGTTTTTTTTAAAAAAAAATTCTACAAATGTTCTGCTTCAAATTATAAGCTCATTTAAAATATAGCACATCACCTTCCTAGACATCAGGTCTAAGCTACAATGAGATTATGAGCAAATGATGTCATGATACATATCCTGTCACGTCATCCCTCTCTTCCCTCTGTAAGTCACTGATCACTATAGGTATAAAGTGGAAGTGTTTTGCTATACATAAACTTTCTTTGAGTTGAGCCTAAACACAGTCTTGTGGTGGAAAGGCCAAGTATGTTTCAAATTTAAAAACTAAGTGTCTGCCTCTCATCTAACTGTAAAATAGACCCTGGATAAGAAAGAAAAGTCATACATGACTTCAGAATATATGTATTACTTCTTACACTCTGAATGAACACAGAGGGGATTTGTTGCAACTTTGATGCCCGCTCAGTAGGTTAAGATTACAAACTCTGTTCAACCCCAAACAGCATGCTGTCTTAGGAACTGAGAGTCAATATGGAAACTAAATGTAATATGACATTAAAGGTATCTTTGATTTGACATGAGGGTTCTTAAATGTCAGTAGTAGTTGTGAAATAAAAGGTAAATCTTTCATCCTCTCAATTCAAACAATGGGGTATATTTCACTACAAGGTAGAAAGAGTTAGACTCCTGAGATGTTTAAACATATACACTTTGAACACATACATATATTGTAACATCTTAAATTGATCCTCAGATATGTTGGAAGAAGACAATACACTTTTGACAAAATACTGCATTTTCTATCTGTTACAATTATTCAGATAATAATTCACATAATGAGTGTTACTTTCACATCTCCTGAAAAAAAAGGTAATAATGTTGAGTGGTTGTGCTAGTGTGTGTGTGTGTGTGTGTGTGTTTATGCATGTATTTCTGTATCATTAGACCATTAGCTTAACATTAATAAGTACTCAACATAGTGCTCAATGATTTCCTTTTGTCTTTCCATCTGTTCATGAAATTCCAAAAAACACAGAAAAGAACGCAATTCATTTTGGCACCCTTTTTCATGCAATGTTCAGAACTGGATTCATCACCAGGCCTCTTGATATTGTTGATAATTACTTCCATCTGTATTGCTTTGATTCATAATGAAGGGATATGCATATACAAAAGGTCAATGAGTAAAAGAGGCAGACAGCCCACCAGCAATTTCCCATCAATTTAGTACACTAAGAATAATCAAAATTGGAATTACTGTTCTTGCATGACATGTTCTTGTTTCATATTTACGTCACAACATTATTGAACAAGATATTTTTATTTAATCTGAGCCTAATAGCCAAAAGGATCCTTTCCTTTCCCCTTTTCCTTTTCCTCTTCCTTTTCCTTTTCTTTCCTCCCCTCCCCTCATTTCCCTTCCCACCCTAGTCTTCCATTTTCTTCTCTTGCTTTCTTTTTTGAGTCTTTGAGTCAGTGTTAATTCTTGGTGACTGCCTGGATTAATCCCTGCAGTTTTCTTTACAAGGTTTTTTGGAAGTGATTTGCCATTAACTCCTTTCTAGGGCTGAGAGGGAAAGACCGACAGCCACTTGGCTTCATGCTAGAACTCATAGTTTCTACCATGTTTCCCCAAAAATAAGACCTTGTCTTATATTTTTTTAAATCCTGAAATAAGCGCTTGGCCTTATTTTCAGGGAGGTCTTATTATTTTGGGGTGCGTGGAGCAAGATGGGGTTCCTCTCGCCATCTTACCTGATTTCCAGCTCTGCGTTTAAATATTTTTGGGGAGGACTTATTTTTTGGGGGAGGCTTATTTTAGTGCATGCGCTCAAAAGCCCAATTGGTCTTTTATCAGGGGATGTCTTACTTTCAGGAAAACAGGGTAGCTTGGTGCCTGAGCCATTACACGAAATTGGCTCTCAGAAAGGAAGATAGAAATGATTCAATTCTCTGGTTGTTTTATTAAATCAAGTGAGGACATTCTGAAGTTCTCCAAATGTTTTGGACTTCAGTTTCATCAACTTAATTAAAATTGTCTATTTAGAATGTAGGTTCTATAATTTTGCAGTTTCTCTGGCTTTCTTTATGTTGTGAACAATTCAAAGATATTTGCATAGTGCTTTTCATTTACTATACAGACCTCAGATATTGGCTGAAGGAAACATGGTTTGCCAGAAGCTATTGTTGCTGAATGCACCATATTAAAACACAATTTTTCAGCTTTTTCAGAGATTCTCTATTTTCCTGCCTGTTCCTGACCAATACAAAAACATTAATGATTGCTTTTGATACTGAAGTGTGGCTTGATGTCAGTGTAATTTGTAATGAGACAGAGAACATTACTCATTTTCTTTCCTGTCAAGTACAGGAAAGAGATTCTGTGAGATTCTGAAGCAAGTTATATACAAAATAGCAAATGTATTTAAAATGGGGCAGAGGGGAGAAATGCAGTTCGCAATATTCCATGCAGTTGCTTAATTCTACTATGCTAAATCTTTTTTTCCCCTTTACTTACAACACTCAATTCTTTCATTTGAATCCTGAGCAACATGAGTGAGTCAGATCATGACGAAACAGATAAACTATTATTAGGAACATGTTTATTTATAACCAGCAGTACAGCACTCAGCAACAAAATATACAGGCTGTGCCTTTCTGATGATTTGCTGCCTGCCTCGAGTAAGTTATGAGCACACAATGGATTGTAGAGGCCTTTATACCACCACAAAAATGCAGGAAGCTTTCAGGAATACCATGTCATTACCATTATCCACTGCTGTTAATTACTGTAAATAAAATTAGAGCACGTTTGTCCCTTCCTGTGATGGGATCCTGGTTCAAATCAACACAGCAGTAATCTCTAGGAACCGAATTATAAGCCCTTGATTTTGCATGTTATATTAGTTAGGTTTACACTTGAAATAAATGCACACTCATTAAATGGAAAATAGAAGAATAAATGCAACAAATGGAGGTCGGCAAATGTGTATTATGTAGTGGGGTGGGCGGGGAGAGAAGCATGAAGACCATTCACAAGAGTGCAAGAAAGGGAGTGGAGGAATTTGGAATTACACTGCTGTCCCATGCTGGCAGACTTGCTGTCCATGCTGTCCAGTGATTATGCATTCAGTGCAAGGAAAAAAAAGGAGTGTTTAGGGCTGCTAGCTATTTTTATGGTCATTCTGATTCCCAAGTAAAGAGAAACCTTCTTGAAATACATTTTTTATGCATGCTTGTTGGGGGGTCTGCGGGGCCTGCTAAAAAAATCAAGCAGGTGATCGTTTTATTTCTTTAACATTTCTTTAATTTACAAAAGAAGACAGTCACAACTATTTCTAGAATTGATAGCAACCACCCTATGGGACTAATTATGATTCAGAGTGCTCTTGGCAGACTTTTCTTCTCTACAAGGATCCGTCCAACTAGGAGGAGCAGCCTTACAGGGAGGATGGAAAGATCCAGTTGAGCAGGTAAGTGAGTATTTGGTAGTTTCCTGTCCTTTTCTTCGTCTCCCTTCAGAGTTTTTCCCCACAGGACATTTAGTGATCATGGCTCTGGTTTGTGGAGGAAAGAGATCCCAGAACCACTTATCACCTGCCTACCTTCTCATCTGTAGTAGTGGATCTGTAGCAGTGGTGAAATCCAATTTTTTTTACTACCGGTTCTGTGGATATGGCTTGTTGGGCGTGGTGTGGTTTGGTGGGCATGGTTTGGTGGATGTGGCAGGGAAAGGATACTATAAAATCTCCATTCCCATCCACTCCAGGGGAAGGATACTGCAAAATCCCCATTCCCTCCCCACTCCTGGGAGAAAGATATTGCAAAATCTCCATTCCCACTCCACTCTGGGGCCAGCCAGAGGTGGTATTTGCTGGTTCTCTGAACTGCTCAAAATTTCCGCTACCAGTTCTCCAGAACCTGTCAGAACCTGCTGGATTTCACCCTTGATCTGTAGTGAAGAAAGAAGGTTCCAACTGGAGCAGGCTTATGTAAGTATTGTCACCTGGCTTCTTTCTTGCCCCCAAAAGAAGTACTTTTTGTCATCCAATCAAGTTTGCCTTCCCACATTAGAGAACTATATCCAAGACTGAAAGTTAATTGAAATGCTAAGTGCTTCTTCCTTCTGCAGTTATCTGGATTATTTTCTGGGTCAGATTTCCCTTTTTCCTCATCAAATTCACACCCAGCCTTTCCCCCTTTTCTTTGTTCTTAAACATATTTTACTTTTCTTGTCCTGTTGCTTCTTTAGCCTACTTCCCCCCCCCCCCCGCAACCAGGCTTGTTTTTTGTACCTTTCATGTTCTCATCTTCTTAAGATCTAAGGAATTAGTTGATGTCAGCAATTCATCTGCTAGCAGAGCAAATATCCACCAATGGAATATTGTAGTATAAATGTCATGGATCTGACTAGGACTTTTCTGGCAATTCTCTAGGCTGATTTCTCTTTCTCTCTGCTAGCATTCCAATATGACATCTCCAGGTCAGAATATCATGGAATAAAGAAATATAAGTAAGCAGTTGAACAGAAGTAGCCCCGGAGAGGAGAGAGACAAATGCTATCACAATTATTTAATTAGGTAGGACTTTTAGAGCAGCAGTTCCGAAAGTATGGTATTTCAGCTGGTCTGCAACATCAAATAAATAAACATTTTACAATTTCTCAGTTTCAGTTTCTTATATAGTACATATTGATAGATATAACCCCCATAAAGCAAACCTCTTTGGGATCCTCATTCATTTTTAAGAATGTAAAGTGATATTTATATATAAGATTATATAGGATACTATTATATAGAAAGAGAATTGAAATTGGTTACTAGGCAGTATGTATCTGACTTCAAAAGGAAAGGAAGGAAAGTGACCAGAACTGAAAAATACAGAGAAATTAGGAATAGAAATTTCCTTAAAATTCATAATTGTTTTCTGGATCCTAGATGTAATAAATAAATTAATAAATCTTCCTTAAATATAAATGTGGATATCTAGGTATTTTACATAACATATTTAAAATTATGCAATTATGGCTATCTACTTTCAATGGATAAAATAGGGCAGGTTTCTCCTGTTCTGACCTCCTTGCTGGCAGCTTGAATTGAGGTAGTTTCAAAAATAAGAAGAGGCAAAACTAAAAGAAATTCTGGAAACAAGGTGCTAATAGGGTAAGCACTGGGGGAGGAATGTTGTTGATAGGCTGGCTAGTGACTCAAAGGGAGGGCTTGTCAGCACCTCCCAACAATCTCAAAACACACTTCTGGTCACATTTCACAACAGATAATCTGATCTCGCCTCCAAGAAAATGAGTGACAAAGCATTGCAAATAAAATACTTCTTAAAGCCTGTGTAGGTTCAGGTGAAGGTATAAACTTAATTATCAGTAGTACTTAGTAATAATTTTAAGCTGTTTCATTCTTGGACCATAAATGAGAAGATAATATCATGCAACCAAGGAAGATGGACTCATGCCATGGTTACTTCTGATAGAGAGTGAGCCTATATTTCTGCTGCTTTGAAGACTATTTTTGGATTTTATATTTTTCTTGATCAAAGCATAGAATGTCTGATTGCAACAATATCTTTACTTGGAATCAATACTGCAAACATTAGCAGTATTGTTTTTATGATCATTGGCAAGAGTTTTATACAGTTTTTGTAAAAAGTTAGAAGATTTAAGTTGAAATGCATTTACATTTTCTAAAATGTCTGTCACGGTAAATAAAATGACTTAACCAACTAGACTCTATGAATACAAATAGTAGAATATTCAAAATGTAAATACTTAAAATTGATTAGATTATAAAGCCACATTATAAATAAAATACCAACATAGTAAACAACCAAATAAGTATGAGTGTGGACACACATACACATACATACATATAAATCTATTCTGATCGGTGTCAAGTAAGACATAAATGGCATTAATCATTCACAATTTTGACTTTCAAGAAAGAGAAAAAGTTGTCAAGAAGGATCAAAGTAGTCCAGAAATTGCTAGAAAAGTGAAGTTTGAGCCAGAAATAGAGCTGGCATTTGAGGACTTTGAATTCCAGCAGGATCATTCCAATTTTTAAATGTAGTGCTAGAGAATAGTCTGGACTAAATAATATAATAATATTTATTATTATACAGTATGCACATACTTGAGAACCACAATAGCTAGGAAATGGAGTTGGCTTTAAAGAATTTTAGAGCAGTACAGTGTTTTTCCAAAAATAAGACCCAACCCCCAAAATAAGACCCAGTTAAGATCGTCAGCCATATGGATGTGCCCTAATACACCTTTTTGGGAGAAAAAATTAATATAAGACCCGGTCTTATTTTCAAGAAAACACGGGTAGGTATGTCACTTCAGAAAGGATGAGTAACAGGGCTATAGTCTGTATCTATGTGAATTCAATTTATTCAACTAAAGTAGAATAAATTTAACAACACATTTGGCTTGGCTGATTATGTGGCCCTTTTCTCTGTAACTCATATTTACTTCTCTAAATATGTAACTGATATCTGCAGAGAAATAGCTGCTACTACCACTTCTGACCCATAGAACTGCAGTTTTGTGCTGCATCCAAACTTAAAGTAACATCCAAAATATGGATGAATGAATCAAACAACTTCCACCAGAGTCTTTCTCTAGGGAGAGAATCAAAATCTGATTTTAAATCAATGAAGGCAACATAAAAAGATTGGAAATATGTATATTTCTCTGCTAAGAATTGTAAGATACCTCACTGATTCATAGTCAGCCTGCCTTCCCTAAAGTATTACAAACATTGATAGTGTGAAGATGGATTCTCCTGAGAAATTAGCTCTTGATCCCGTGCTTTCTTTGAACAATTAAGTCTCATTGTTAGCTACACTCTAAATTTCCCACACTATTGATTGAACTCATTATGACTGTCAGGGAGAGAAGAATTTCTCTTCAAACCTTATACTCAAAAAGTCTATGGCTTAAATGTTCTTTTGCTTATTTGAAGGTTGGTTTAGTGTGTGTGTGTGTGTGTGTGTGTGTGTGTGTGTGTGTGTGTGTGTGCGTGCGCTTTAGGTTCAGGGTGGGAGATCCATTTCTTTCCTCAAAACTACAGCTACTACTCCTGTGTGATGGACCGTCCCCAAAAGTACTTACAACCCGATTTTGAAGTTTCAATGGCAGCACACACACCACATGCGTTATGTGATCCCATTGTAGGTGTTTGGCAACCGGCTCATATTTATCACCATTTGCAGTGTCTTGCAGTCATGCGACTGCAATTTTTGGCAATTTTTGCTGGTTTCCAGCATTTGTGTTCAGTTTCTGGCAAAAAAAAAAATGCCCATTAGGTATAATGGATCCACTGCAAAAAAAAAAAAAAAGTCATAAAATTGAGTGTAGTTACCTGCTTAACAATCACATAGTCACCTGCTAAACAATTGTCACAGATTATAACCATAATTGTGGGCTCAATTACAGTCAAAAGTTGAGAACTACTTGCAATAAGGGATGGCATACCTTGAGTTTCCGGTGCTTCCACCATACCTACAGAAGCTCAGCTTCATCTCTATACTCCTTAGCAGTTCTGCAATAGCCATCCGGACATCCAAAATTTAATGTTTGTTTGAATTTAATTCATAATAAACATGCATTCCAAATCATGAAATTCAAACTCTTCAATATTGACTGTATTATTGACTCTGGATGAAATGGGTCACACATAAATTTAACAAATAAAAATAAATATAGGAGAACTTCTGATCAAGAATGCTTCTGACCACGACCAAATCGGGTTCAAACCAAAATCTTCACTTTTTTTTTGCGGCCGATTTCCCCTCTCGCACCATTTTTTTTTTTTTTTGTAAGCGCCAAATTTCCAAAATAAGGTTCAGGTCACGATCAAATTGGTTTGTGACCAAAGTTATGGAACATAACTTAACTTCCATAACTTCCATAAAGTTATGAAACATAACATATGGAGATACGGAGGATCCCGGATCTGCATACCTTCCGTCGTGCGCTCAAGACTTTTCTATTTCATCAAGCTGGCCTGACCTAAGTCTTTCCCCTTTTTATATGGAAATTTTAAATTTGGTTTTAAATTATTGGGGTTTTAAATTTGTTCAGCCAAATTATTTAATTTGTTTTATTCTATTTTAAATTTTGTATTTATATGTTTTATTCTATGGCTGTTCTCCGCCCTGAGTCCTTCGGGAGTAGGGTGGTATACAAATTCAATAAAATAAATAAATAAATAAATAATAAACTATGTCGTGACCAGAGATTCTACTGTATATAAAGAATTGCTTTTGTTCTGAAAAGTTTCATTTTGTGATTAAATAAAGTTAATATGTTAAAATAAATGTACTTATGAAACTCAAATTGAATTCTCTTTAAAACAAAATATTGGCTTTGATCTATTTATTTGGGATCCTATACCATGCATGACATATACAAAAAGAGGAGAAGGCCACAAGGCAATCCCAAAAGAAGATGGAGAGACAACATAGCAATAGCAATAGCACTTAGACTTATATACCACTTTACAGTGCTTTACAGCCTCTCTAAACGGTTTACAGAGTCAGCATATTGCCCCCAACAATTTGGGTCCTCATTTTGCCCACCTTGCAAGGATGGAAGGCTGAGTCAACCTTGAGCCTGGTAGGATTTGAACTGCCAATTTGCAGTCAGCCGGCAGTCAGCAGAAAGAGCCTGCAGTACTGCACTCTAGCCACTGCACCACCATGGCTCATAACATGAAAGACACACTACAACAGCATCAAATAACAACGATTGAGGCCATCAGAAGTAAAAGAACCAGAACTTTGTATCTCCCTGGACACCTGAAGTGGTAAAAGAGGAAGTAAAGAAGATCTATTTATTAAATATGTAATGTATATTTTAATAGATAATCTGCTTAACTACTCACCTTGGCAACTAGAACAATTGGAAAATTAAAACCATTTTAATTTTTATGTCCCGAAAAAGTACAGAAAGAAATTAAATTTATAAAATCCAGTGGTAATTTAATTTATCCTTTCACTGTGTCTCATGGATTAATGAAAATTGTTATTATCTGATCAGATATTTCATGGATGAAATTGCTTACATTCATTTTATATTGGGTGGCCATGTTTGGGTGATTGGAATTTTCTGAGTTGATACTCAGTGACACTGAGTGTCACCTAGTTTTTGACCCTGTTGATTTCTCTGTAACTGTAGGTAGGGATTAAACTTCTATCGCACTTGGCTATGGAAAGTGTTCAAGGAGATAACTGGGAGGGAAAGATTTTAGCAGCTTTGAAAGATCTATGGATCTTCCCATTCCATTCCAGAAATGGATCCAGGCTGGATCCCAATGTAATGGATAAGCCTTGTTTGGTCTCAATCTCCTCTTTTTGGAAAAAGTTGTTAAGAAAGTGATGGAGCTACAATTACAGAGGACCCTGGAAGATAATTATTATCTAGACTCTTGGTAGTCTAAGCCCCAGTATGCAATGGAAAACACGCTGCTTATTCTCTTGCATGACCTCTGTCAGGAGTTGGATAGAGAGATCATGACTACCATTGTTTTTCTAGATTTCTCAGCAATCTCTGTTGATTGCCATATCCTTCCAGAGTGCCAAGGGCACCGAGGGCAGATCCCAGTAATTATGCCAATTAATCTCAGGTTATTTTTGCATTGGAACTGGGTTATCAATTGCAGCAATAACATCAGACAGCTCACTTATGCCTCTCTAAAGTAGTTCTCACAGTCACTGTACTACTTGTAAAATAATCAAGAATAACAAGGTATTTGTGAACCATCCATAAGTATATAAGCTAGTCTAGTAGTAGTAGAAATTCTAAATGGAAGGAATTCTAAATGGAAAAATAAAGGGACGATTAAATTTTATTGTAAAACACCCAGGGAGCTTTGACAGTTTAAACTAACAAACAAACAAACAAACAAACAAACAAACAAACAAAGGTGACATAGAGCCTGACGTGGCTCAGGAGTTTGTGGCCCCCCCACAGCAACTATGGATCTGGCCTGGGCCAATGTATGTCTGTGATCTAGTTTTACAACATTAGATCTAGTTTTTGCTGCACCTGTTCGTGATATGTTTCCAAACGTGATTCAAAATATTGGTTATGACGTATAGAGCTTTACATGATATTAGAGGGACTGGCTGTCTCCCATAGTGTCTACCTAGCTATTACAATCCAGCAGACAATTGATTCCTCTTAATTAAGCGCAGTTATCTTTCAGGAATCAAAGAGGCAACTGCCTTGTAAATGATGCCCGTCCACCCACCATTAGATCTATATGGTTCCCAATCTGATGGCAAGGAAAGTCCCTCGAGTAGGATGGATAGCATGCCCCTGTTGGTGATGGTTTATGTTTGCTTTGTGATTGAAATACCATTGTTGTGGTGAAAAATCGGCTCATCTGAAGCAATTAAATCACTTTGAAGATGCAAAATAAATTCATTGGCATGCAAACAATAAAGCAATGTGCACTGAGCTCCAAGCAAAACAATGGCAGCTTGCTGGGCAACCCTGAGCAAACATAGAACCACAGCTTATATACCCTTGGTCTACTCCATTGCAAAAACAAGACAGAAGCAGAAACATCATGACTTTGGAATGTTTTTGATAAACCCATCTGGGTGACCTTCTTATAATTTATCCCTTCCTATTATTAGGTTAGCATGTCACCTATGCTATCTCTGAAATATGGTCGATGAATAGGAACAATTTGGTTTATTGGGCTACAGGTCCCTGACTGACTCTTCCATCTGTTACTACTCAGGATCAATTCAGCTTGTGGTGTTCTTACATTTTAAACATGGATAGGGAGCATCTCAGGTTTGGTAGTGAATGCAGCTCACATGTATAAGGGCTATCTTTTACCACCAAACCATCTTTATTAATGTTGCGTAATAACTATGCAATAATACCACATAATAACTACATATTTGTAGTTATTTTTCTTCTTGTTTTTGGTTAATGTGCTGCACTTTGCTGTTTTTGTGTGATTTTATTGTTGGGAGCCACTCAGAATTTATTAAAGTTGATGGCATCCAAATTGAAATAAATACACATTCAAATGAAGCAATTCCTTTGGCATCTGTGCTTTCCTATAGAATATATTTCTATTACTGCCTCCATGTAGATAATGGAATCTGACTCCTATTTCTAATCTCCCAGGGGAAGGGCTTTACACATTTGAAAACTAAACTTTTTTCCGCCACTCAATTCTCAAAAGATCCTCTTTTTACCTTAGGGATCACACTTGATATGGGAGTGTGGGAAGGGAAGTTCAAATGAACAATTTGAGAATATACAACAAGAGTTTTAAAATAACTTTTTTGGTATGGAATGACAAAACACTTTAGTATATGAACCACAAGTAAACATATGTATGGAATGTCAAGGGGTGTTATGTATGCCTCCTTAGTTACATACGCACGTAAGAGAGAGATATCCGACTTCTCTTTCTAATTCTCTGTGGAAATTGCCACTAAATTGCTTCTTTTCAATGCAGTCTCTATGGTTATGTTCACAAACAGAATCTTATATTCCCACAAGATTGTTGACAGAGAGGATTTATATCTTCATAGCAATACTAGTACAAGTGCCCTAAGATTTCCTCCCATTTTTCACACAGAAATTCCTTTGCACTGTCTCTCCATGGAGTGGGAATTGTTTATCCTCAAACCACACTACTTCCACTGGTCTCTTGTTGCTGAGAATAGGCAAACCACATCTTTATTAGGACAAAAAACAATTAGGATTCTGGACAACCAGTTGGTGGCAGCAGACAGATATAGAAAATGCCTCTTTGCTGTCATCTGGTGGTCATTGGATTGTTGCATCTCAGATATGGTATATCTAAATGGAAGTAGCTTCAATTACCGTACTTTCCTTCTTGTATTTTTTTTCTTCTCCTACCAGCCCTCTATGATTTTTCTTTCTTTCACGTTTCATGTCCTTTTGATCCTGATGGCTTATTTTTAGTGTTCTGACTAATTCAGTTGAACACTGAGTTGGAACATGATTGCTGGCAAGAGACTAAAGAATCGCTCCACTTTTTCCTATCTGTCCTGTTCCAGATTGTTTTCCCAAATGTGATTACCAGCAAGAAAAGAACATGTTAATTCCTAACAACCAACTGCAGATTAAAACCTGGCCAACTGAGAAAAGTAAATGGGACTTTTGGGATTCTGTAGGCTTCAGAAAGAGGAGATGACTGCTGCTGATTACCCATTTGTGATTGGCAGGCTGCAATACTCCACACACTCATCCAAATTAAGTCCCATTGAGACCCACTGTGAGATTTTGTTTTGAGTAAATGTTCTTACCACTGTACTATAAATAATACTTCAGAACAGGACTCAGTAGGACCCAAACTACTGCAGTCATTCATGTTTATGACAGAGAATCAGTTATTATTAGAGTAATAATTAGGGAGGAGACCCAGTTTGATGTAGTGGTCAAGGCACCAGGCCAGAAAGCAGGGGACCATGAGTTCTAGTCCTGCCTTAGGCACAAAGCCAGCTAGGTGACCTTGAACCAGTCACTCTCAGCCCTAGGAAGAAGCAACACTTGTGAAATTTTACCAACAAAACTGCAGGAATTTTTCCAGGCAGTTGCCAGGAGTCAACATTGACTCAAAGGCATTCCCCTTCAAAACATTATTAGTCCTGAAGCAAAAGAAGACAATAAGCATATTCTGTACAAAAGGAATATTAAATAAAGTATCAACAAACCATTGTCCAAATGCAACACACACCCCACTCCAAAGAGTTCCTAAAACAGCTATAGATTTTTCAACTGATTTAGAAGTGCTTCAAACTTTGTGCAACCAGCAAGCTCTTTTGATGCTTATTAAATCACCAGCATCTTTTTTCAGATTGACATAAAGTCTTCGTTACTTTATTACTATTATTAATTTTATTAAGGAATTTTTGAACAAAATTGAATTGAAGAGAAAAAGAATAGAGAAAAGTAATAAGAAAGTGAAAAAGATACTAAGTAAAAGAAATTTAAAAAATAAGAAAAAGTAATAAAGAAGTGGCATTTAGTCTTAACAGCAATTATAAGTATATTTGTAGTTTCTCTAGTGCTAATGTTCAGTTATAACTTCCTTGTTCCCATAATCTACTTTTTCTAATAATCAAATCCACCAGTTCATTTTTTATTTTTTTCAGCAAAAAGTTCATAGTTGCTTCAGTCACTAATAAATACAGTTCTCTGAGGAAACTAATTTTGCCATCTCTGCTCGTTCAATTATCTTCACTTGTGCATATTTCAAAATCTTGTCATTTTTGTGCCTGTAGTAGTCCCACAGTACTGATCAGATTATAAAAATAATCCTCCAGGGCGCTTTTATAATTGTCTGTTCATTCATCCCAGCAAAAAGGATTCAATTTCTAATATTCAACTGAAAATATTCAGTTTCAGTTAAGTCTTTTCAATTCTTTGTACCGCATGTGTTTCAACAAAAAAAAAATCTGGGTTTTTTACAAGATCTCCAGGCATGGTTAAATAACTCTTAATTTGTCCACACTTCCAACCTAAATTTGAAGTACCTTAGTAACAGTCTAGAATATTTTCCTGGAGTCATATACTAATGGTACATAATTTTATAAAAAAATATTTTAAATTATAATATGGGTAAATTTCAACACTGTTTTCCCACTGTGTTCCCATAAGGATAGCAGTAGTCACTGGCATTGTTACCAAGACAGTATAGCATATTGTTATAACATATTGTATAAACTAGCATATTTTTCTATCACAGGCATATTTCCTCCTCATGTGATCCAGGATTTATGTAAAACTGTAAAAAGTAGCCCAATGCCAAAGAAAAAACAATTAGTTTAATACCTATATCAGCTACATCATTATTGATTGTATTGATTAATTATATCAGTGATCTTAACACTGTGGATTTCCTTAAAATTAATTAATCTGATATTATCTGCTCAGTATAAGTATTACCAGGCATAATATAATGGTCAAATATTCCATTTTTTCCTCCTTAATTATTTTTTTTCTTCAAGAAAATGATTTGAGAAAAATCAGATAAACTACAAATAGACTTAGAATTCCTATAAAAATCCATGAATGATGTAGGATATTGCTGAAGCGAAAACCTTATCTGAAAAGATACCAGAATTTACAAAATCATTGAATCTCTGAAGCTGAAGAATCAGTCAACCTGTCTTCATTAATCATGAAGTTCTGAGCAACTTTTATGAGTTGCTAGAATAGCCTGGCAACCCCAAACAATAGTCCTAATCCTCAAGACTCTAGTCTTATCTCTTTCCCAGACCATGATTTACACATTCTTTTCCTGCAGTCTTCCAATTACAGAACACTCACCCGCTGCAAAATACAGAAGAGTGCAAAAGAGAACTAATGCAGTAGGCATGTCCCAGGGGTCGGTTCTACTTATCTTTACTACCGGTTCGCAGCGGGGCCATGTGCGTGCGCTCGCATGCACAGAAGCATTTTGATGACATTGGGGTCGGTGGGTGGAGCCTCCCGCCGGTTTTACTACCAGTTCTATAGAACCAGTGCGAACCAGGGGCAACCCACCACTGGTGTGTCCAGCTCGCAACCTGCAAGTCGCATCCATCCCTGGTCAGCTAATAATGTGGCCCCACAAGGTTGTAAACTTTTAACATTATGGGATTCATATACATTAGCTATGTTGTATATTTTATATTGAGCCCTAGACAATTCCTCTTCACTCAATGCAGCCCAGGCAAATCAAAAGATTAAACAACCATGTAATACAGTGTATTGTTACACTGACAATTCTTTTTATTGGCACAGCAATGGCTGAATTCTTCTGAACTAAATAAGGAAAAGCTGTAGGAGATGACTGGAGAAGATGCTCATATTTACTTCCACCTATATTTAAATGTAAGAGGAAAATAAAAGACCACTGTTTTGAAATAGAAAGTAAGACGGAGAAAGGGAGAAGTTTGGGCTAAATGAGTTAAAAGCACTGGATATCCTGATTGGGAAAAAACAGGAGATGTAGTTTGAAATATTTGGAAGATTCTTTAGAAAACTAGACTAGACGTTGTCTATTGAAGTATTTCATCTCTCCCTCTAAACATCTCTTCTGATGCACCTGTAAATATATTCATATAGTAAAAAGTACTACAAAGTGCTTCAGTACCAGTTCTTCAAAAGAAACCAAATCTTATACTTCAGAATAATTGGGTGAACACAAGTATATAATAGAAAACCATGGAAATTTTTCAGCAGAACATTCAGCAAAAGAAGTTCTCTCCAATACAAGTTTAATATGGGGCTATCATATGGGGGGAGTACATGGTGTTTCCAGTTAATTTCATTTGGAGGGTTTTAGCTGCATAATCTCAGTTAGTCCCTTGGGAACAACTGAGTTTTTGAAGTTAAAGCAAGACACATTTATTTTATTGTAATGAGGGGAAAAAGCAGGACTTAATTTTCTAGGGCACAGGACTGTTGCTATCATCTGTAGCTTTACAATTAAATGAAATAATAATTATTAACTAGACAGCTGTTGGGTCACCCTTCAGAGATATTTTCAGAGATACCTAAACAGAAAAACAGAATGACCAAGGCCTGATTGCTATTGTTTTGATTGTGAAATTAAAGAAGAAAACATCATTTAACCAAACAAGAAAAATGTGTGGCAAGACAAATATAGATGTTTTTCATTTAACAAAAGACACTTTTGATAGCAACATTTGTGATTGATCTACCAGTCTTTAAGGATGCTCCAGTGTTTTCACTTCTTTTTTCTTGGCTTAAAATGACATAGAGTTGACCATATCTCCAGATAAATCAGCACATTCTTCATGGCTTTATGTATAGTGAGAACAAAGCATGACTATGATTGTCCACTAAAGAAGGACATTTTCACCTTCTCATGAATGTAATTCTTCAAATCATGGCAATATCATTTTTTAAATGAACCAATGCTTACCTTTGAAAAATGAGATTCTTCTAGAGTTCTTTCACAATCATCCACACTCCACTGCAAAGTTTTGGAAGAGCTAGGATCCTCATTAAAATGATGGGAGATCATTATCTTCAATTCTAGGTTATTGGTAGCAATCCAGAAAGTTCAAATGAATCAAGAAATCCTCTTTTGAAAAATGAGTAGATTAGCTCCTTCACTGACAGAACTGAAGGAACATTATTCTTTCATCATTCCAGAGAAGTGTCTAATGCAGTGGAATTGATTTTTCTCATCATTTCATTGAAGACAATAAAAAATAGTCTCAGAACAATTCTGCAGTTCTTCCTGATCTCATTTGCAACTCATTCATCATTGCTATATAAATATAAAAGCTGCCAGAGTCATTGACTGAGATAGGTAGTTATAGAAATTGAACAAATAAATAAATAAATAAATTTGAGCAGTTCACTGCATAAAGGTTGCAAATTACCTTATCCTGACCTTTCCCTTCATACAGCTGAAATTGGCAGTTTCTCCAGGGAATAGAAACTAATAATAATGAACACAAACTTTGGCCGTAGCACCAACATCTGAAGAAATATTTATGGCATGCAAGTCATACATTTTGCCTCACTCTTTCTTTGTCTTAGTATTAGTAGTATGTGCTGTAGATATCATAGATCTTTAGTTGGAATACTATTGGTTGTGACTCATACTGACCATGTAACAGAGAAGATTGCAGAAGTGACAGAAAAATAACAATTATGGATCATTCTCTGATATTGACATCAGACTTCCTTTCTCTGGTGACACGAATGCTTTGTCAATCTGGATCCAGATTCTTTTGGTCATTGTTGTTGTTGTCATTGTTGTTGCTGTATTTAATGGCTGAAGATAATTAAGCACATTAATTCTGTAGTTACAGAAAACCTAGCTTCATTGACTAGAACAGGGGTCTCCAACCTTGGCAACTTTAAGCCTGGCGGATTTTCCATCAAACTATGCCAAATAGTCGATATTAGTTATATGTATTAAGCTGAGTTTGTAAATAGCTGGCAAGATCATATCTGACAAACAAGAACTGTTTTCCATTAAGCTTGGTCTCTTTGATGATGTGCCATATGCTAAATAAATAAATATTTGATGGCATTCCTCATTTGCCTTGGGCGGATCTTAAAAAGAAGTTTTGATGATTTTGGAGGTATTGCATAGCCGTCCTTGTTTCTATACCATAAAATGGCTGTGAAATCAGCCTGTAATATAAAGCATGTCTGTGGAATTTGGTAACAGTTCTGACAAGTTGATGTGTGTGATTTGATAGCTCACAGCAAAGGACAGTCTGTAGTCTTTTTCATTTTCTTCAGTGGGAACCTCAATGTTGATTTAATACAGAACTTCAAAAATATTTACAAGAGCTAAAAGTATTTTCAAGGAATGATTTCTTGCAGCACATTTTAGTCATATCCAATTTACATCATGTTATGTTTCTGTGGTTAAGAACTAAGTTTAGCTCATCACTAGGCTTTCCTCTGTAATGTTTCAGAGCACTCTAATAATAATAACATTATACTCCAAACCCTTAGGAACAGTTCTAACAGAGGGTCACATTTTCTTTCATTTCAATTAACCTACTTGTCATATACAAGGTTGTCTACATTCAGAAAAAAATGCCCGAAGTGTTTCTTATGCTCTTTTAGTGTGTTGAATTAAAAACTGATGATATCTTCTTGTTATTTGCACCAAAAATATAAGGGACATTTTTTCAGTTGAGCATCCTTATTGGGGAGTCAATTTTACTGTCTCCTGGTAACTTTGTTTAAAATGTAGCCCTTTTTCATATTCTAACACAGCGGTTCTCAACCTGGGGGTCGTGACCCCTTTGGGGGTCGAATGGCCATTTCACAGGGGTCGCCAAAGCCCTCTCTCGCCCCCCCCACGCCTTCACTCACCCTCACCCTCTGCCTCTGTTGGATCGCCGTTCGCCGTTCGTTTACCCCGCCCACTCCCAATCTATTGCTGCCTCTGGAGTCCCAGCTGATGGCTAGAGGGGAAAAAACTTTAAATTCTTGCCGCAGGGCTTCAAAGAGCTAGCTGCAAAGAGGTAAATTCCTGGAGCAAATTTTTTTCCCCCTAGCTATGCTGAAAAAGCGAAATTGAAAGTAAGGAAGCAGGGTCTTTGCTGCAATGTGACAAAATGAGGCAGAGAGATTTCTTTTTCTTTTTCCTCACCAAAAAAGGTAGGTGCAAAACTGCAAACAATGGGAAATTTAGGGCAAAAGAGGAGGTTCAAGATTTTAAAACATAAAAGAAAAAAAGCTCTATTTAACTAGGGAATTGTAATAATTGAGATACTATTAATTGAATATTGTGTTGAAAGCAGAAATGGTTAAGTTGTGGTTTGGAGGAATATAAGGGGGAAATTATTTAGTTTATTATTATTGGTAAATATAATTAAGTGATTTGTAAGAAATTGGATTGCATGGAAATAATTGGAATATTCATGTTCATATTGATTAATATACAAAAAAGATATATATAACTAATTGATTTATATTAAAATGTTGAATTTGTATTAAACAACTGTATTACATAATTACATAATTAACCAATGTGAGGATGGATATAAAAATAGATGACAATGCGAAGGGGTATAATATAGAATAGAAGGGAAAAATTGAATTTGATTAAGATTAGAGATGAGGATGAAGGGTAATATTGGTTTTTTTTAAAAAATAGATGAGGAATAAATATGGTAAAAAGGAAATATAGAAATTGTAAATTTAATTGAAATGACTAAACACTGTGTTGGAAGAAATATCCTTCTGGGTTCTGCTCCAAGTGGGGAAAAAGACACTGGAAACATGGAGACTGCTTGGAAAGATGGTTTAATGGTGGACAGGATAACATGGCTTGAGTTCCTGAACAGAAAAGGGGCAGATACAGTAAATCCTCGGGTTTTTATGCTCTCTCTGGCTTTGCATTTCTTGGGGCCCCGAAAGAGTATCCTGATTGGTTGTCAGACTCCCAGGGGGTGGGGGTTTTAGCTAGCCTTGCTGGCTGATGGTCACATGTGCTTCCCAGGTCACATGCTTCCCAGGTCACGTGTGGTGAGTTTCGGTTGCTAGATGGGGCCCATTGTGTTAGTTTCTGTTGCTATTGTGTTGCAAATGTCCTTTGACAAAGGATTGACTTTCTGCCTCTGGCCCATTAACAAAGGGTGGGGGGCAGGAAGGTGGGAGCTGCTTTGTGTGTAAAATATGCTTCTCCATTTCTCAGCCAGGGAAATATAATATTCTGCCTTTTTAATATTTCCCAAAATATTTCATTCTTCTAGGAAAGGGGTGGGTGCTAACCTCCTACAACTGTTTAAATTTGTGAACCGGCCAAATACTCTGCTCAAAGAAAATACGTTGTATGTTTGTATGTGTGTTTCTAATTATTGCTATTTATTCGTATTTGTTCTCTTTTATTCTTTAAAGTTTAACAATTCATTCTTTATCTTAATATATATATATATATATATATATATATATATATATATATATATATATATATATATATATATATATATATGTTATAAGATATATATATATATATATATATATATATATATATATATATATATATATATATATATATATATAAATAAGTTATATATATATATATATATAAGTTATATATATAACTTATGACTGTCCTCACAATTTACGTTTTTGCCCTATCTTGTCACCATGGTGAAGAGAAGCAGTTGTGAAATGAGTGACACGGTTGTTAAGAATGGTACAATGGGCATAAATGATGACCAGTCATAACTGCGAAGACCAGTCAAAAGTGCGAGGACCTGTCAGAAATCACATTTTTCAGCCCTCTGGGTAGTCCTTTTGTGCACAGGGACTACTCAGAGGGCTGAAAAAGTTATTTTTGACTGGTCCTCGCACTTTTGACCAGTCCTCGAATTTATGACTGTCCTCACATTTTACGTTTTTTGCCCTATCTTATCACCATGTTGAAGAGAAGCAGTTGTGAAATGAGTGACATGGTTGTTAAGAATGCTGCACAGGCATAAATGTGAGGATGGTCATAAGTGTGAGGACCAGTCAAAAGTCCGAGGACCTGTCAGAAATGACTTTTTTCAGCCCTCTGAGTAGTTCCTATACACATAGCCATGGCCACCCGGTCACATAACCAGCTAGCCACGCCCACCCAGTCACATGACCTCCAAGCCACGCCCACAAAATAAGCCACCCCCACAGAACAGGTAGCAAAAAAATTTAGAACCGACCCCTGGTTGGGGGTCACCACAACATGAGGAACTGTATTAAAGGGTCGCGGCATTAGGAAAGTTGAGAACCACTGTTCTAACACAATAATGCAACTTCAAAGTCAATGTCCCTAGTTTAAATAGATTAAGAGTTCATGAAACACATTTGTTAGATTGTGTAACAGCATTAATGCTAAGAGTTCCACTGTACACATGGAACATTTTATTATATGCGGTGATTGCATTTCTTCTATAATCTGTCAAAAATGTTTTTCATATAAAACATCCCCACTAAACCAGTAAAAAGCCAGTAGTATCTATTGAGTGCTACTATTATTGCACTCTGCAGCAACCTAACAAATGTTATGCAAATCATGCTGAGTGCACAGATTATGGAAATCAACTGTTCAAGAGGCTCACCATAGTGTCCATGGCATTGAACTAATTGTCTCTCTGTCCATGAATTACAGTTAATGGGGCTGTTCCATTATGAGATATCTGTACTTATGAACTTATGGACCTGCCTGAGAATGTCAGACAATTGGTATGTTTTTTGCCCACGATTACTTACTCTAATTGGCATCAGAATTTCAACAGTAAGATAACACAGTATTTGCCAACTTATTCTTTCTTGCTAATATAAGTCATTGGCTTCAGTATTTTGAAAGACATCAGTTCTTCACAGCTCATCAAAATTAATGTCAACTGGAGTCATTTTTTTCTGTTTTAAAAACAAATGGGATTTTTGATTGAGCTATAGTTAATGAAAGGAAACTTTAGATGGAAAGCACTTTATTTGCTCACATTTGGTGCATTTTCTGAGCTATAATACATTTCTCATGCAAAGAAACGATCATGTGGGTTTTCTCTGCTTGATCCTGAAAAGAAGATTAATCTTGTTTTTAAGTTTCTGTTATTCCTATTGCATCTGTGTGTGGGTGGGCATGTTGGGTGAAGAGACAGGCAAAGAGAACAGCTCATAAATACATAGCTTTTAAACCCATTTTTTCATTATATTGTTTTTATAACTTGCAAGACGATTTCCATTCTATATAATGGATATTCTTGTGAGCTAATTCACAGATTAGATTAAAGGGACTAAAGCTGAATACCAACTGTTAAACTAAATAGAGACAAATTTAAAGGGTAGTGTTGCATGAAATAGAAAAAAAAAATGTCTCAAACCCCAAAGAAAAATGCTGTGTCTTGAAAGTTCTGTGGTTTTGGTTGGGCTGCTATGAGAATTGTTTCTCTGATCTAAAGACTAACAGATACCAAAACAAAAAAAGATATACTACTACTTCCCAAAAAAGGCACATAGTCAATCCTCCACACAGAAAGATTAGGAGAAAACGGACAAGATTTCTTTTGCTCTATAGTTGCCTCTAGGGATTTCTCTTTTAAAAGTAAAGCCCTTGCTAGATTTCTTGAGTTATAACTTTTATCGTCCTTCTAATAAAAATTATCAGCTACCCTTACTGTATTCTTGTTTCTTTCCTCTTCAGGCTGCAAAGAGAAAAGTCTGACAATTGCAGTTTTTGAGTTTTGGGTTGCTCTGGCTTTCAGCTTCAACAATGTCTTGAGGATTTAGCAGCATAAAGTTAGTGCACACCAGGCTACTAGAAGATTTTAATGTTAAATCTCAAGGATAGGAAAAGGAAAGCCTTGGAAAGGTTTGAGAGGTGAGCTGATCAATTGGATATGCTGTGCTTGAAACCAAATATATCAATGGTAATGACAAAGACTACACACTACTATTTTTTTAAAATTTTATTAAACAAACATTAAAAATATTGGACATAGTTTGACCATCCCGATCTTGTCGTATCTATACATATTTTTAACATAACAACAAATATAATTACTATTTAACATACATTACTATTTTGTTCTTATATACATATCCCTTGTCCTCATTTACGTATTTGTCTAAATATTATCCAGTATCGATTTTACAAACCCTAATTCTTTTTTGTTGCAACTCCTTTTCTCCTTTCCAATCATTGGTACACTTCGTTCCAAATTTTATAGTATTCAGACTCGTTCTTGTTTTTGAGTTCTAATGTCAGCTTGTCCATTTCTGCACAAGTCAAGATTTTCTTTATTATTTCTTATTCCGTGGGAGTTTCTTCCTTTTTCCAGTATTGCACATAAACCAGCCTTGCTGCTGTTAAAACATGCAGCATTAAGTATATCAATGACTACACCACCACCAGCCCATCTTATCTGCACCTTGAAAAAGGAAGGGCATATGGATATTGGAGGATGCCGGCCTATTGGAAATGCTATGATTGTCCCAATTATCCAATTACTACCCACTTTTCTAATCTTTCATCATATTCCTCATCCAGTCTTTTCAGGCATCCCTCAGAACACATAGAACCTATCCTGAATTAGATGTTATGGAGAAGTTGAGCTGGGTGCCATCGGCATGTTGATGCTATCTCTCTGCAAAACTCTCTCTTTACTTGGCTGGTAACTTCATGTAATTATAAAAGAGCATTGGGCACATCAAATTATAACTGCCAAAGAATAGGCACCCAATGTTATGCCTTGCAAGTGTGAGTAGAATCATCTCCAGCCCATTGAGAATAATACCAAGTCAACAATATCAAAAACTGCTAAGAGATCCACCAGATCAACAGCAATTCTCCTTCTATCTCTTACTGTTAGGAGGGTATCCATCAAGGCAACCAAAACATTCAATCTTAACCCAAATAATCAAAGTAGTTCTTTTACAAGAAAGTGTGCAACTGCACCAACACAGCACCCTGCTCAGAAATGGGCAATAGTTGTCATAAATGTGTGGATACAAGGATGTTTCTTTCCCTCCAAAGAGTGAGCATATCCTGATTTTTTTTAAAGGATGTGAATTATTACTACATCTTGCAAAGTTGAAGATATTTACATATGTTTCTTTTTATAATTAATGGCATAGATACATATGTATCCTGAGGACTTGAGATAAATTCTTAGGCAAGTTTTTGTCAGTTTCTCCCATTCCTGCTCATTATTTCCTTTTTCCTTGAATAGTTACTGGCACATTTAAATCTAATGAGAAACTTTGTTCTCTTGCAAGCATCTAATGAGAACACTACATATTTTCAAACAATTCTGGTACATGAAACAATGTATTTTTAAATGCTTTGAAATATTGCTATTTCTCTTAACAAACATATATTTTTAATCTTGTCGAAAAAGCTTATTTCAAATTAGGGAGACTCTCCACACTCACCCAAAACAGCCATGTATTCCAATCCTACAATATTCAGTATTTTATTGTAAAATTTAATTGTGGAAATATTGGTGGCTACAACTATTTCAAAACAAAATGTTGGTGCTTAGCTACTTATGATCTTTATTTTCAAAAATATTCTTGGTTCCCCTATGAATGCAGTAGCAAGACATCGAACTGGAGGGCAACATTTCATTCTGAAGCTCTTCCTAATGCCAAAACAAAACTGAATTATCTTCACTATCATTTCCTACTAAAGGAAAAACAATTAGAAATAAAAATGACCCGGAACAGGTAGATATGACCCAGTAGAAGGATGATATGAGAAGATTCAGGGAGGACTACAGATATATATACCTATGGACAATTGACTCAACTCAGGGACAAAGTGGAGAAAGAGTCTGTTTAGTTATTCAAGTGTATATGTGAGAGAGAAAAGGAGGAAGGAAGATTCAGTTAGCTAGTAACTCAGTAGGAGTAATTAAAGCAGTTGTGTTCCTTGCAAGATTCCTCCAAAAGAAGAAAATATTTGTAGCTCATGGTTGAAGTGTGGAGGTCTTGGTGCTGAGTTTGGTTCTTTGCTAGCAGACATTTCATTACCCAACTACATAACATCATCAGTGTAATGAGTATAGGGTTTGTCGCTTTTAAATGCTACATAAATGTCCCTTATCTGTATGTGTCTATTGATGGAATCTCTGGAAGCTTGGCATTTGAGTAAATCAACCATCAATAGACACATACAGATAAGCCCCATTTATGCAGCATTTAAAAGTGACAATTAAAAAAAACAAGAAAAGAAACAAAAATATAGAATATGTCCTCACACAATCAAAATTCAGATAAACAGGGATCAACACAAGACAAATAATCAGGCAGAAAACAATAATCTACTCAAGGAACCTGCAAAAAGAAAACTACAAGGTGGCACAGTGGTTAGAGTAAGGTGACCAGATTTTAACATTGGTAAAGAGGGACATTGTGGGCGTGGCTTATTTTGTGGGCGTGGCTAGCTGGTCATGTGACTGGGTGGGCGTGGCTAGCTGGGCATGTGACCGGGTGACCATGGCTATGTCTATAGGGTAAGGTGAACAGATTTTAACATTGGTAAGAAGGACACCATTGTGGGCGTGGCTTATTGTGTGGGCGTGGCTTGGAGGCCATGTGACTGGGTGGGCGTGGCTACCTGGTCATGTGACCGGGTGGCCATGGCTATGTGTATAGGGACTACTCAGAGGGCTGAAAAGTCATTTCTGACAGGTCCTCACACTTTTGACTGGTCCTCACACTTATGACCATCCTCACATTTATGCCCGTGCAGCATTCTTAACAACCATGTCACTCATTTCACAACTGCTTCTCTTCAACAAGGTGACAAGATAGGGCAAAAATGTAAAATGTGAGAACAGTCGTAAGTTCGAGGACTGGTCAAAAGTGTGAGGACCAGTCAAAAATAACTTTTTCAGCTCTCTGAGTAGTCCATATGCACAAAAGGACTAACCAGAGGGCTGAAAAAAGTCATTTCTGACAGGTCCTCGCACTTTTGACTGGTCCTCACACTTATGACCATCCTCACATTTATGCCCGTGCAGCATTCTTAACAACCATGTCACTCATTTCACAACTGCTTCTCTTCAACATGGTGACAAGATAGGGCAAAAATATAAAATGTGAGGACAGTCGTAAGTTCGAGGACTGGTCAAAAGTGTGAGGACAAGTCAAAAATAACTTTTTCAGCCCTCTGAGTAGTCCATATGCACAAAAGGACTAACCAGAGAGCTGAAAAAAGTCATTTCTGACAGGTCCTCGCACTTTTGACTGGTCCTCACACTTATGACCATCCTCACATTTATGCCCATGCAGCATTCTTAACAACCATGTCACTCATTTCACAACTGCTTCTCTTCACCATGATGACAAGATAGGGCAAAAATGTAAAATGTGAGGACAGTCATAAGTTCGAGGACTGGTCAAAAGTGTGAGGACCAGTCAAAAATAACTTTTTCAGCCCTCTGAGTAGTCCATATGCATTAAAGGATTACAGCAATAGAGAGGGATGAAGGAATGGAAATTAGAGTAGGAGTGAGGGTAAGAGAGGGAGGAAGAGAGGAGGAGAAGGAGAAAGAAAGAGGAAGTAGGGAGGAGAAAAAGAGGGTGGGGGGAAGAGAAAGTAAGAAGGAAAGAAAAGAGAGAGGTGGTAGGTTTGAGGAGAAAGATTGCTGTACAATAAAAAAGATGAAAGGGAAGAAAGCCAACCCCAAGCAAATATAAAGATATTAAGATAAAGAATGAATTGTTAAACTTTAAAGAATAAAAGAGAACAAATATGAATAAATAGCAATAATTAGAAACACACATACAAACATACAATGTATTTTCTTTGAACAGAATATTTGGCTGGTTCACAAATTTAAACAGCGTTTAGTCATTTCAATTAAATTTACAATTTCTATATTTCCTTTTTGCCATATTTATTCCTCATCTATTTTTTAAAAAAACCAATATTACCCTTCATCCTCATCTCTAATCTTAATCAAATTCAATTTTTCCCTTCTATTCTATATTATACCCCTTCCCATTGTCATCTATTTTTATATCCATCCTCACATTGTTTATGTCAGATGTAAATGCCTTATTCCCTAATGTGTAAATAATGTATATATGGGATATCAGGGGTTAACTTATTCTTTGACTCTTAATGTATTCATAATTCACCACTCCCACTCTTGGCTCCACCCTTTGTATATATAAGGAGCCACCTTCACCATTTTCTTTGCTTCTATCTGTGAATATTTTATTTATTTATTTATTTATTCGCATTTCTATACCGCCCTTCTCCTTTCGGACTCAGGGCGGTGAACAGCCAGATAAAAAACATCTATACAAACATCACAATTAAAATAGAATTAAGATAATTTATAAATTTGGCTCATAATTTAAAACTTGTCAATTAAAATAAATATTAAAATTTTAAAAATTTTAAAACTAACCCTAAAATCAGGACAGACCAGCTAGTTGAAAAAAATGAGTTTTTAGGGCCCGACGAAAAATCCGGAGGTCGGAGATCACTCGTATCTCTGGGGGTAGATTGTTCCATAGGGTAGGTGCCACCACAGAGAAGGCTCTCCTCCTGGGGGTCGTCAGCCGGCATTGTCTGGCCGACGGCACCCTGAGGAGACCCTCTCTGTGGGAGCGAACCGGCCGGTGGGAGGCTATTGTGAATATTCAGTGAATATAGAATGCCTATTATAATTAAAGAGAAATATATTTAAACCTCTAACTCTTATTATTATTATTGAGTCTGATCCTGAAAATATTGCAACAAGCTGGTAGCAGAGGATGGTTAATTGACTCAATAAATACCTAAAAATGTCTAAGAAAGATAGGCCCAACACCAGGGCCTACAGCAAAGAAATAGAAACTGAACAAGAAATAATCAACGAATCCACAAACGCGATTTCGAGAGAATCCGAAGAATACACCACTGAAGAAGAAGAATTAATAAATGAAAATGATGGCCAGGAGGAAATCGAAATAGAAAATAACGAACTCAGGTCAGAGATATTGAAGTTATTAAAAAGCCAGAAGAATGATGAAAGCCTCATCGCGAACCTCCAAGAAATGCTGAAGAACAGCGGAGCAGCGAGAGAGAAAAACATCGCTAAAGAGAAACCCAAAGACCAAAAAACTGTGAGTGATATGACTACAGAGAAAGTCGTTATGAAAAAGAAAAAATGCGATCCCGCGTGAAATTTTGAATGGCAGCCATCTTGGTTTCAACAAGCCTCCAAAGTGAGCGAAGCAGAGCCAATCAAAATGCTCAGTTCAAAATTTCTGGCGCGAAAAACGTTATCAGACAACGAAAGTGAAAAGGAGGATTCAAACTCTTCGGAAGAGCCAGAATCAGAAAGTGAAGACGACTTAACGAAATCCCAAGTAAAGTTAGCAATGAAGACGCTTTTTGCTGCATTTGGGCCAAAATTAAAAATTTCCAAAGCGCCAACGAAGAAGCAAGCGAACAAGCCGATACTTCAAGACCTGCACGCTCCCATCCTGACTTCGAGAGCGACGACGCCCGAGCCCAGAGAGCCATGTCGATTCCGCCCTACACCGCAGACCGAAGCAAGTGCCAACGCACCCAAAAGAAAGAGAAGAACAGTCGCCGCCATCAGAATTCCTAAGACCGAGCCAGAGACCGACTCGTCTGAAGAGGAGCGGAGCGAGCGAGCTACAATGGAGAGAACCTTCCACGACGACGCCAAAGAAGAAATGAACAACGCGCATGTGCGAAACTACGTAGACGGTCCGGAAAGACTTGAACTGGCCAGAGAACCGCGCAGACTCGTTGCGAGCATCCCCATGCCGTTTTGCAATTTCCTACACTTGCGAGACCACGGACTACCTCAGGTTGTAAGTAATGGACAAAATAATGTGGGAAACTTACCCAGTGACTTCCCAAAACTTAGGGTTGATGGCATTAATTTGCAAGAATGGTATCAACAGCTCCAGGTTCTCTTTATGAAAGAAAATTTACTATTTTTTATCACTAGTCCCCCAAGAAGACCTTGGACTTTAAAAATAGATTGTTTACACCATAAGGCATTTTTCTTAATAATATCTAGCGTGTCTCCTGCAATGTATCATAGCATCAAACCAAATCTAACTGTTTCAGAAATAATTCAATGCATGTTTAATTTGTTTCACAGCGATAGTGTAGCTACCACCACAAGAATGTCTAAGGACTTCTTTTCTTCCAGAGTAAAACCAGGGGTTTCCATAAGTGAGCATTTAATATCTTTAAACAAAATAAGAGCTGAGCTGCATTTGAGGGGGGAAGTGATTTCAGATCAAACAATGAAAAGTGTTATTATCAATTCACTTGATTCATCATGGGATAGTTTTATGTCACACTTAGACACCATCAATCTAGGATATTTATCAATAGAAAGTCTGTCTAACAAATTGATAGCAGAAGACAATTCAAGAAAAAATCGTTATAGCAATCACACAGAACACAAATCTTTTAGGAAGGTAGCTTTCCAAGAAAAATATAATGAAACTTTTAAATGCCACAATTGTGGGTCCGGGGAACACAATAGAAGAGATTGTCCCAAAATTTCAAAGGAAAGACATAAGTCAGAATATAGGAATAAATACAATTATAGACAGTCTTCCACAGATAGACATAAATATAGAAGCCCACCAAATTACAGAGAAAGTAGAGGGGGCAGAGAAAATTCAAAAGAGAGAAAATCTGGTTCACTGAATGGACTAAATAAACAAGACAGCACTAAAACGCAACAAAATGAGAACAATAATTGGCTTATTGATTCTGGGGCAACTAATCACACCACTAATAACAAAAATATATTGTCTTCATTTACAGAAGATAAGTTTGTAATAAAGGTAGCTAATCAAGAAAAAGTTCAAGTATTAGGCAGAGGGAATGTGACCTTGCCTGGTCTAGGAAAAATAGAGGGGGTATTGTTAATACCAGAAATACCTCATAACATATTAAGTGCCATAAAACTAAGCAGAGATTCTGACATCAATATAGTTTTCTCAAAGGGAAAAGCAACTTTAGAGAAGAATAAAACAAATGTAGGCACTGTGATGATTAAAGGAGGCCTACCCTATCTGATAACAAAAGAAAGATGGTTACATAACATTGATTCAAATATGGAAGATTGTATTGAGGCAGATGATGAAAATATTAGTAACAGTGACAATGATGAATGTAAAATATCTCATGATCACACAGATACACACAATGAGAAGAAACCAAAAATAGGTAAACCAATTCATGACGAGTGTGCTCACATCTTACATAGGAAGTTAGGACATGCAAGTTTTCCTGTAGTACAAAAAATGACTGAACACGCAGAAGGTGTCAAAATAAAAAATTGTGAAAATTATTTGGAATGCTCAGTATGTAAATCTACTAAACTAAAAACTAGTCCCAGGCCAAAAAAATCCACCAGATCAACTAACAAAATTTTTGACTTAGTACACATGGACTTAGTTGGCCCATTAACTCCATCAATCACTTATAGAAAACGTTACTTCCTAACAATAGTAGACGATTACAGTCGCTATGGTTTTGTTTACACATTAAAACACAAGGATGAAACCTTTCAAAAATTTAAGGAATTTTACAAACGCATAGAAACACAACATAATATCAGAATAAAACAAATTATGACAGATAGGGGATGTGAATTCATGTCTAAAGAATTCTCCCAATGGTTAAAGGATAGAGGAATGCTACATTACACGTCTAGTCCATTTTCTGCGTTCCAGAACGGGATTGCAGAGAGAAAGAATTCCACATTACAAACCATGATTAGGTGCACATTAGAGGATGCTGGTTTAGGCAAACAATTTTGGTCAGAAGCCTTACATTATTCAAATTACACTCAAAATAGAACCTGGTCCAGTATTGTGAATAAGACACCATATGAGGTGATGTATAATAGGAAACCAAAATTAGCACACATGCACATATTTGGGGTCACTGCAGACGTACACATACCTAAACAGTTGAGAAGAAAGGGAGAAAACGTATCCAGAAGACTAAGATTTATGGGATATGAAACTGGCACCAAAGGGTACAGATTCATTGATAATAATAACAAATTTATAGTTTCCAGAACAGCTGTGTTCCATGAACAGGCCAACTGGTCTAAATTACATCTTAATGAAATATTTCCAAATAAATGCAAAGATACAAAATCTCGTGAGGAAGGGACAATAGAAAATCAAAATATCAACAAAAATAAAAACAAAACCAAAACATGGACAAATAGTCAACACAAAATAAAGACAGACACATTAACAAAAAAGGAAGCAAGATATTTGCATGACTACCATAGCAAACCTGAAAGAGCTATTAGGAACAACAGAAATCAAATACCAAATAAATACAGAGATTACATAATGCATATGGATGGTGAACAAATAACACCTAATACATATGAGGAAGTATTAAAACTCCCTCGTGAAGAAAAGGAAAAATAGGAACTAGCTATGAAAAAAGAGATGGAAAGTTTGCAAGGATTAAATGTATTCACACCTGCGATTGCACCTAAAGATAAAACAATTATTGGTACCAGGTGGATTTATAAAATTAAAAACCTAGAAGGAGGCAATACACTATACAAAGCTAGATTGGTTGCACAAGGTTATGCACAAAAATATCCGGAGGACTATACTGACACGTACTCCCCCACAGTAAGAACAGAGAGTGTTAAAACAGCTCTAGTAGTAGCATCCGCACTCAATCTTGATGTATTTCAATATGACATACAGACTGCGTATCTACACGCAAAACTAGATAAGGAAATATATGTAAGAGCACCTCACAGTCAATACACTAATAAAAATGAAATTTGGCTATTGAACAAGAGTTTATACGGATTAAAGCAATCTGGCAAAAGATGGTACGATTGCTTGGTAAAAGTACTTAAGACCATGGATTTCAACGCTACCACTGCTGATAACTGTTTCTTTGTCAAAAAGAGTGATGATTACATTGAATTTGTATTGATTTATGTAGATGATATTTTATATATAGGAAAACACAAAGAGAGAAGAGAAATCTTTGTAAACAAGCTAAATGAACATTTCTCGTTGAAATCTCTAGGTAAAGTAAACAAATACCTTGGTGTACAAATTAACAAAACTAGAAGGGGATTCAAACTTACTCAGAAAGATAAGATTATTGAACTTCTAAACAAATGCAATTTAAACAATGCCAAACCCTGTGACACTCCTATGCAAACTGATTTCCTTAGAAATACTGATGAATCTTCCCCTGAATTCAAGGATAATACATTTTATAGATCAGTCATAGGTTCACTTCTTTATATATCTAATTGGACTAGGCCAGATATTGCATTACCACTCAATTTATTATCAAGGCACGTTAGCAAACCAACAATGTATCACTGGGAAGCTGTCAAAAGAATTTTAAGATATCTGAAAAGTACATTAGACTTTTGCCTAGTATTAGAACCTAGTGATAATAAAGAACCAAAACTTACATGTTACGCAGATGCGGATTGGGCTGGAGATATATCATGCAGAAAAAGTACTTCTGGTTATATTTTTCTATTAAATGACTGTCCAGTTTACTGGTACACTGGTAAACAAGAACTGGTAGCCACTTCAACCACAGAAGCGGAATATGTTTGTTTATCCAAAGCTGCAAATAACCTTGTATGGTTTAATGATTTAATTTCAGATGTTTGGAAAAAACCTGCTTTGCCTTTTGTTATGCATGAAGACAATAAAGCAGCCATTGAAATATCTAGATCCGATGCCATTGGACAAAGATCCAGGCATATAGATATAAAATTTAAGCATGTGAGACAATTGTCTCAAGATGGATTTATCAAAGCAGTGCATTGTGATACCTCTGAACAATTAGCAGACATATTGACGAAGCCTTTACCTTCTAAACAGCACAAATACTTAACTTCCAAATTGTATGTCTTATATTGTCCTGAATCTGAATGTAATTGGTGTTGTATAGCGAACCGGCATTTAGAGGGGGATTTGTCAGATGTAAATGCCTTATTCCCTAATGTGTAAATAATGTATATATGGGATATCAGGGGTTAACTTATTCTTTGACTCTTAATGTATTCATAATTCACCACTCCCACTCTTGGCTCCACCCTTTGTATATATAAGGAGCCACCTTCACCATTTTCTTTGCTTCTATCTGTGAATATTCAGTGAATATAGAATGCCTATTATAATTAAAGAGAAATATATTTAAACCTCTAACTCTTATTATTATTATTGAGTCTGATCCTGAAAATATTGCAACAGTTTAATTATGTAATTATGTAATACAGTTGTTTAATACAAATTCAACATTTTAATATAAATCAATTAGTTATAAAACTATCTTTTTTGTATATTAATCAATATGAACATGAATATTCCAATTATTTCCATGCAATCCAATTTCTTACAAATCAATTAATTATATTTACCAATAATAATAAACTAAATAATTTCCCCCTTATATTCCTCCGAACCACAACTTAACCATTTCTGCTTTCAACACAATATACAATTAATAGTATCTCAATTATTACAATTCCCTAGTTAAATACAGCTTTTTTTCCTTTGTGTTTTAAAATCTTGAACTCTCCTCCTAAATTTCCCATTGTTTGCAGTTTTTCACCTACCTTTTTTGGGGAGGAAAAATAAAAATAAAAATAAATCTCTCTCTGCCTTATTTTGTCACGCTGCACCAAAGACTCTGATTTCGGTTTCGTTTCTGAAGCTTAGCTAGGGGAAAAAAAACTGCTTTACACTGATTGCCTGTAGGGCGGCCCTTTGAAGCCCCGGGCAAGAGTTTAAACAGTTTTTTTTTCTTCTAGCCATCAGCTGGGGCTCAAGAAAAATCGGGACTTTTTTGAAACGCCGCGGGACGCGGGACAAATTGCTCAAAAGCGGGACTGTCCCGCCAAAAGCGGGACGTCTGGTCACCTTAGGTTAGAGTGCAGTACTGCAGGCTACTTCTGCTGCCTACAGGCTGCCTGCAATTTGACAGTTCAAATCTCATCAGGCTCAAGGTTATCTCAGTCTTCCATCCTTTCGAGGTCTGTAAAACGAGGACCCAGATTGTTGGGGGCATCATGCTGACTCTGTAAACTGCTTAGAGAGGGCTGTAAAGCACTGTAAATAGGTACATAAATCTAAGTGCTATTGCTATTGCTACACCTCCATCAAAACTGGCAGGGAAAACTGTTGTATATAAACTGGCAGCAAAGCTCACTCACAAAGATGAGGTCACTTTGTCAAATAGTAAAACCTCTGCAAGCACTAACAACAGAGGTGGGTTTCAGCAGGTTCTGACCAGTTCTGGAGAACCGGTCAGTTCTGGAGAACCGGCAGAAATTTTGCATAGTTCGGAGAACCGGTAGTAAAAATTCTGATTGGCCCTGCCCCCATCTATTCTCTGCCTCCCAAGTCCCAGCTGATCAGGAGGAAATGGAGATTTTGCCGTATCCTTCTCCCAGAGTCGGGTGGGAATGGAGATTTTGCAGTATCCTTCCCCTGCCATGCCCACCAAGCCACTGTTTCAGAAGCTGCTTCTGGCTGTTTTTGCATGTCCAGAGCAGAACAAAGCAAAAAAACCCAACAACAACAACAAACCACAATATGGTACTATGGATCTGAGCCGGAAGAGGTGCTAGTTTGTGGGATCAGAATCATCCCTATCTTGAATTCAGATCATTGGAGCAAGTTCTTAATATTAGTGCTCATCCACTTGCTTTTCAGTGCAGTGGTTGTATGTAATGCAGAATACATATAGTCCTTGACTTACGACCTCAATTTAACCCAAAATTTCTCTTGCTAAGTGAGTTATGTGAATTTCCCCCCATTTTATGATATTTCTTGCCGTACTTGTTACGTGACTCACTGCAGTTGTTAAGTTAGTAATGTGGTTGTTAAGCGAATCTGGCTTCCCCATTGATTTTGCTTGTCAGAAGGTCGCAAAAGGTCACAAAAGGTCATATGACCTCGGGACACTGCAACTGCCATAAGTATGAATCTGTTGCCAAGGGTCTAAATTTTGATCATGTGACCATGTTGATGCTGCAACGGTCGTAAGTGTGAAAAACGGTCATAAGTCACTTTTTTCAGTACTGTTGCAAGTTTCAATGGTCACTAAATGAACTGTTGTAAATTGAGGACTTCCTCTTATTGAAGAACCAATCTACTACATTCAAGCCTGCAAATTTCACAACTGCAAGAATAAAGGGCATAAAGACCACCCCAGTCCATGCAAAGAGAAATTAAAAATATTGTTCTGACCTAGGCTTCCCAAGAGCATGAAGCAGAACCCATTTTTATTAAGTTACTGACAATTCTTCTCATTCACATCCAGCACAGTCTTTCAAGGGAGAATTTACAGTCACAGACCTTATCTGACTTGGAGAGCTGCCAGGCCAATATCTTCAAAACTTGGCAAGGAGTCACAAACCAATTAAGCAAACTAATTGTCTCCTGCAATCTCTACTCCCCTTTCACTCCTCTTTTATTCCCTCTGGGTGGGGTCATTAATCGTCCATCTGTGGCCTTACTCCCAAGTCGGCCCTTGTTCTTTAGCTGTTCCCTTTGTCTGGCAACTCTGCACATGTGTACACTGGAACAAGCTCCAGCTGTTCATCTGCCTCACTGATGTCTGACTCCGAAGGCAGCTGATAACTGGCATATGGTCCTGGCCCCCCGCTCTGCCTCCGATGCAGAGCCCTCATCAGAGTCTTCCCCAGACTCCATGTTCCTCCCCAACCTCCACACTGTCTGAATCTGCTGCCCGCTCCGCTGGCCGCTGGCAGGCCACAACAAATATTACTTGTATCAGTCTCTCACACACAAATAAACACAGTCCTTGTATCGTGGTACGCGTGCTGCTCTGATCATAAGGTCTTCTCCCTTAAGAAACAGCTGTTCTGTACAGCAGAAATGAGAAGGCATCAAATCATCTTAGCCTTGAAAAACCTAATGCTTCAGAAGCAAGAATGAAAGATGAGTTGTTGAACATAGAGAATTTAATTCTAATCAAAATGATAACAACTTAAATGCAATTTGCAGCAGAACTTTAACTATTAGGTTTTAAGCAACAATCTGTTCCTATTTCAAATATCACAGGTTTTTTTTTTTAATTTGGCAGACATGGCTTGATGTTTTTCTAGAGTCCCATCTTCAGTCTTTTTTCTTTTTGTGCTGCCCTTTCTAAAGACATCATTACTCATTAAGTCTATTGTGCAGCAAGCAAAAATAGGTCAAGGATGAAATGCTCCCTCTTAGGGAGAGGCACACAAGGATTGTATAAAGCTATTTTCAACTTTTCATGGGATTATACCGTGGATGAATGCTGCCACCATTGATTTACAAATCAATGTTCCACATGAAGGAGGGGGGAGTTAAATATTTTCAGATTTCATAGTTTAAAGACATTGGTTTAGGGTTCTGTTTGAAAAGATGATTCTGTGAGTCTTTAATATACGTTGCATGGATTCCATCTTGCTCATGTACACCAAACCAAACATTCTGAAACAGAAAGAAGAGGCAGTGTTCTGTATAGTTGGAAGCAGACTTTATACTAAAGGATGATTTCAGGTAGTTTGCATAAGGTTTGGACTAGTGCAATAGTCACTTCTTTGTCCTCCAGCATAGCCACAAATGTTTACACAACCTTCACATATATTACCATCTTACTTCAATATGGGCTGTGTAGTCTCACATTGTCTTCTGTGTTTGGCAGTTGAACCAATTTATTCCTGACTTGGCTGTGGTGTACTTAGAATAACAGAAAAGGCTACTTTCCATTTTCAGCACTGAAACCAGGTTATTTTACACACACACACACACACACACACACACACACACACACACACACATATCTATATATCTATATATCTATATATCTATATATCTATATATCTATATATCTATATATCTATATATCTATATATCTATATATATCAGTGGTGGGTTTCAAATTTTTTTACTATCAGTTCTGTGGGTATGGCTTAGTGGGCGTGGCATGGCTTGGTTGACATGACTTGGTGGGCATGGCAGGGGAAGGATACTGTAAAATCTCCATTCCTACCCCACTCCAGAGGAAGGTTACTGCAAAATCCACATTTCCTCCTGATCAGCTGGGACTTGGAAGGCAGAGAATAGATGGGGGTGGGGCCAGTCAGAATTTTTACTACTGGTTCTCCGAACTATTCAAAATTTTCACTACCCGTTCTCCAGAACTGGTCAGAACCTGCTGAAACCCACCTCTGATATATATCCCTATATTTTCCATGCCTATCTCATTCTACTTCTATATCATTGCTTCCCTGTGTTGTACAAGAGTCTTCGGATTTTTTTTTGTCCATTACTGGGGCATATCTATGGATCTTCTAAACAATACTGCTCTTTGCTCTTTTCAGCTGCCATAGCAACATGCAACCAAGGTTGGAGATGCTGAGGAAAGGATCTAGCCACAAAAATGCCAACTCTGCTATCATTGCACATCACAGCTTGTAAAAGGCTTTAAAATGGAAAGGAGGAGCAGGATCTTCAGTAAGAAAGTATTGCATCATGGCAAGTTATTCCACCACCACCACCACCACCACCACCACCACCACGCACAGATGACCAGAGAATTTGATATAATGCATATTAAAAGTATAAGATGGGCATCAGCAAGTTGTTTTAATTTTCTTTTAATGCAGGAACATGGACCAGGGGCAAAGGGCTGGAGTTGGCAAAAGTGAAGAAGGTCGCAGGTCAGTTTCAAGCTGCTGGAGAATGAAAATTGTAGGATGAGCTGTAGATGCGCCCTGGGAATGCTTACAATTATCAGTGAACAATTATCACTGAAGCCAACAATTATCAATGAACCTAGAAAGGCTAGTCTTTAACTATTGATTATGATATGAATATGTGACCAGAATCATTCAAGCTATTGTGAGTTATAGTTCTTATAAATTTTAGTTAGCTTATGAAATTTATCATCCATAATATCAATGGAAACAAACCAGGACCAGAAATGTTGGGAAACACCCAACCAGGCAAAGAGTACAGAATTAGCCTCAAATCTTGTGCAGATGCAAGAGATCCAGAACTGACCCCCTCTTAAACTTCACAGAGCCTTATCTATCTCCTCCCAATTGAAGGCTGGCAGCCTGGGGAGATTCCTGTATAATTAGCATAATGTAATAAAGTAGTTGGCTTGAACCCTACATGTGAATATCTGGTTGCTTGTACTTGACAAGAAATTATCTTATTAGGTTTTCTCCTTTCCTTATGTTTGGCATGACCCTGGTGTGCATCAGAAGTATTATTATGAAGTGTCACTGGATCCTATTACTTTTGTCTTAAAGCTGCACCCTTTTTGGATGGATGCAAGCTTCATTTCTTTTGAGCAATGTCATGACACATGTAAAAAAGTGGAAAGACTTGTGATATGAAGCTGCAACACTGTTTTCCTCCATCTGATGTTCCTCGATGTCACCATTTAATAAATACCTTCCTCAATGTAGAAAATTATAACCAAATATAAGTGATAATTATAACCAAACACAAATCAATCTCAGCATATAGAGACATAATTCTTGATCAAAATTGTCTCCTTTTCCTCCAGACTATTTGTTGTTTTAGGCTAGGAACACAAATTTGTGCTATTTCAAATTGATTTTAACTTTTATCAGCTCCAGCTAGAGATTTGGGGAGATAGGTTAAAGGTGTCCCATGGTATAATAGATAATTAGACGTTGTTACTATGGTTGAATCAGCCTAATAATCAATCTGGGTAATCAGTTCTTGTATGTAGAACATTTCACAATAATCTAGAACCCATTAAATAATGCATATATTAAGATGACATGTATAATCAATTCTGTACAATTTAAAAAGTTAATATTTAAAAAGTAATCAGTTTGACTAGGTGTGTGCATGTGTGTGTGAGAGAGAGAGGTTCTGTGATATTTGAAACATAGGTTTTTTTTTATAAAACTACATCCCCAGCATTTTTCACTTTTCATTACTTGAATTTGGAATGAAATTCCAGAGAATGTTCTGTGTCTTAAAATATTTTAAATGTATCTGTTCACATTCCTTCCATTAGCTCTTTCACAATAGAGCAGTTCAGAAAATCTATTTCAGTGCAGTTTTACATTTGTGACCTACTGACCTACTTTTCTGTTTCTGACTGCTACAAGTTGGTATCCCTGAAAAAGGATTTTTTTTCATCCATGAATTGTGTTTGACATTTTGAGATAAAAGCCATTAGAAGAATAACAATTTAGTTTAATTTGTTTTGTTCTGCTTTTTAATCAAGCCCAGTGTAGTGGGTTGTTAATTTAGGTACATTCTTATTTAATTGTGAAAGTGTTGTACAGAGCTATTTGGAATTTCTCTTCTTTAGAGTGAGAAATAGAATGCAGTTTTGCTTTATGGCTAATACATCCTGAAAATGAGAGGAAAGAAGGCTTATTGAATTAATCAGTGAGGGAAAGCAATCTTTGTCTTCTCTTAAATAAGCTGTTGTTGAAATAATTTTGTAGAGAGTGGGTTGAAGGAATAAAAGAAAAGACCACAATCTGCTTAAAAAACAAATAATGTTTTCAAAGTGTTATCATAGCCAGAGAATATATTATACATGCATAGTCAGTGAGCTGACTGACAACTTAATCCTTTCCCTCCAAGTTATACTGTCTCTAGAAATCAATTCATCAAATTCAGTAAAAAGCACAGCAATTCAATGATACAGAACATCAAATGTTTAAAGAAATGGCACACTCAGACAACAATAGTATCGTTGCCGCAAATATATATGAAGTTCTGTTTAAAACTGACTCACAGAAAAATACTTCATTCACTTTCCCCTTCATATGATAGAAGCATACAAAATAGGAGTTGGGATGGTATTTTTAAGATATAAATTTCAAATTAATCCCACCAGAGAATGTATTTCTTAAACCTGTCATTTTCTGAGTTACTGTTATTTTGTTTCATACAGATTTGAGGGATCTAGTCCGACCCTAATCAGTGCAGGATCCACAATAGCAACTCTGACAGATGACTGTTCAGCCCAGTGGTGAAATCTGGCCACAACTATCTGGCTCACGCAAACCGGTAGGGCCAGCGGCGGGAGGCTCCACCCACCTGCCAGGACATCATTACATCCCATTTTTGACCCTCTGCACATGCGCAGAAGGCTCTGTGCATGTGAAGAAGAGGCACGTGTGCTCACATTTCCGAACCGGTAGCGAAGGTAAGTGCATTTCACTGCTGGTTCAGCCTCTCTCTGATGAACTCACCAAAGTCTTTTTCCACCAACTGACAGTTCACAAAGCCAGGAAGTTCTTCCCACTCTCTAGCCTGACTCTGGTTCTTTGTAATTTAAGTCCATTCATTCTATCTTGCTCATTGGATAGCAGAATAAATCAACTTCTTTTCCTTTGTGAAAACACTTGAGATATTTGAAGATGTCTATCATGTCTCCCTCACCTGTCCCTTCCATATGCTAAACAAGCCCCGATTCTTTAACCATTCTTCAGAGGCCTTGGTTTCTAGATCTTTCACCATTGTGATAACTCTCCTTTGAACTTGCTCCAGTCTGTCACTGTTTTTATCAACAGCTAATACACCCCCAATAGCCCTTTTAATGGGTTCATCATATTGTTGTCTATAAAAATGCAGTCAACAAGAACACCCCAATCCTTTTTGCACGTACTATTGCCAAATTATGTCTTTCCATCCTGTTCCTGAACCCCTGCTTAATTCTTCTAGATCATTTTGAATCTCTTTCCTTTCATCTAAAGTATTAGTTAATCCTCCCAATTTTGTCCATTTGCAGACTCTTTATCTCCCTTATCCAGGTCATTGATACTAATGTTGTACAGCACAGGACCAAGGACAGAGCCTCATGGGACACCCCCTCCTTCCACCCCCTTCACATTTCCAACCAAGCTGAAGTAGAGCCATTAATAAGCACTTTTTAGGTATAACCATTCAGCCAACTATGAATCCCTCTAACAGTAATCTAATCTAATCCACATTTACTATTTTAAAGCGATTATTAACCTGCATTCTACCTGCTGTTAAGCATATAATGATAACCATAAGGCAGGAGTTTGCAATGCATTAAAAATAAATTTCAAATTAATCCCACCAGATATCTTTATTCCTATAATTTGCTGGGCTACTGTTTGGATGGTTTGTAATTATTAACAACCACATTGTGCTAGTTTACTAAACTATTTAGGGAACATGTGTTGATGGTGCTACCATTAATGATTGATTTATACAGCTGCCTATTAATAATTATTTTTATACTAAAATATATGTGCAAACTTATTTAATTTGTTCTGAGTCTTCTCCATTAATTTCCACTGAAAGCTTCGGTCTGTTTTAGATATCCAACATGAAGCAGAACATACAGGTCACAGAGAGGTTACAGACATGTCAAAGCAAAAGAAAGCTGTGAAAATGGTAGATTAGAAAACTAATTTATTTTGCATGCAGACCAAGAGGTTCTATCTGTGCATTCTATAAAAATGCTTCTATAAAAATGAATAATTTGTTCTTGGCTCTCTATAATGTGGCAGATGTGATCCTTTAAATGCTAGTGGAAGTTTGTGGGGAGGCTGAGAAATGAAGAGAAAAAATGGTAGATGAGTCACAGGACTTGTCTTAGAAATGACAACTCAGCTCAGGTCGGAAAAAATCTGGGAAAAATGTCTCAGAGTATTCAGAGAGACTCAAGCTAGTGGTAGACTGAAACTACCCCTATAAATGAGGCTACAAGTTTTTTCCTATAATTTCCAAGGGTCACTATTTATGCCAGGTGACCATTAAAGCTACTTTATTGAAATCTGTGCAGTCTTGTGGGGGCTTCACTGGAATCGAAATTTCAGCCCTAAAATGTAAAGCAGGAATGGACAAAAGGCAGACTTAAAAAGCCAATTTTGGGTATTGAGTTCCCCCAAAGAGTTGAGTCATCAACACTGTGGGAACGGTTAGTTTGGAAAAATTTTTCTGTGTTTATATGTAATGTTCCTATTGTACTGCTTACATTATAGTTTTAGCATTTTTCAAAATAGCAGGAATCTCTTTTCAAAAGTTTTCACCCATCATACTGAAGGGAGATCTGAATGGCAAAAAAGAAAGTTGGAGAGAGACCCCATGAAATAAATTGTCTATCCCCGTAATGGCAAACCTATGGCACGCGTACCAGAGGTGGCATGCAGCTCTCTCTCTGATGGCACACGAGCCGTTTCTCCAGTTCAGCTCCGCTGCACATGTGTGTGTGCCTCCCACCGGCCAGCTGGTCTTCGGGTCTCTGCCGCATATACCCAGGGGCAGGGCACGTGCAGGGGGGGCCAAGTGCACATGTGGGGGGGGCATGTGGGGGCCACGTGCACATGCATGGGGTGGGACATGTGCAGGGGCTGCATGCACATGCACAGGAGGTGCATGCGCGGGAGCCATGCATGCATTGCATTTTGGGGTTTTGTATGTCCACGCACGTATTTGTGCACACAAGCACGCGCTTTGGGCACTTGGTCCAGAAAAGGTTACCGTCACTGGTCTATCCTGTAGAAATTATGAGACAGAGAATTGCATAAATTGGAAGGCGAACTCTTTATAAAATGCCTGGAGCTCTTGTAGAAAAGACAGGATATAAATCTAATGAATGAAATGATGGAGAAATAAATTCAAAAATGTTTCAGAATTACCTAAATTAGCTAAAACCTGACATGTACAATATTCAAAGAAAGCTCAATAGATATAATGCCTAGCAGACCTGTGCATATTTTGAAAGAACCAAATTTAGGGACATAAACAAAGTCCCAGTGATGGAGTGATGAAAATTAATGTGAGTAATTTCCAATTGCAACTGGCATACTCCCAGGCTGTTGATCAGTCAGTTGAAAACAACACATTTAAGACAGTTAATTGAAACATATTTATGTATTTATGGAAATCTTTGTATTTCCATAAATTAAGAACTGACTCAAAATAAAATATTATTTTGTTGTTTTAAAGTAAAAAAAATACTAAGAAAAACTAAATAATTAAGCACCTCACATTTGTAATCTTCTTCATTCCATTACCATTTAATATACCACAAAAGATTACTCAGAAGACTTTTGTTCCTAAATATTAGAATCAATTACTATAATTTCCACACCATAAAACCCAAATTTTCAGATTTCGTGCTTTATGTATTTAGTAAGTTTTACAAATGAAGTATCTGTGCCAAAGGCAAGCAAATTTAAACTAGCAACTGACACCTCCATAAGAATTATTCATCTTGAAATTAACTTATCCATGTATAACAAAGACAGAAACAAATTCTGGAAGTTCATGATATCTACAGTATCATGAAAGCGGAGGCACCTCCAAGGCAAAGAATGAAAAATATTAGTATAGATGCTAGGAGATATACACCGTGTTTTCCCGAAAATAAGACCGGGTCTTATATTAATTTTTGCTCCAAAAGACGCGTTAGGGCTTATTTTCTGGTTAGGTCTTATTTTGGGGAAAATACGGTACTAAATGCGTCCATCTGGCTGACAATCTTAACTGGGGCTTATTTTGGGGGTAGGGCTTATATTACAAGTATCCTAAAAAATCATGCTAGGACTTATTTTCTGGTTGGGTCTTATTTTCAGGGAAATGGTGTGTGTGTGTGTGTGTGTGTGTATAAATTTAGACACTGCCTATCTCACTATCAAAAACCATATAAAAGAGACATAATTAAAGGCAAAATTAAAAAGAGTGAAGAACAGAATAAAAACAGAATTAAAAAGCTGAATTAAATGGTGGAGAGAGAGGCCTCAGGCCACCAAGCACTTTAGGATAGAATGAGGCCAACCTCACTTCTCGGGTCAGGGTTAGGGTTAGGCTTAGGGTTACATACGATAGGGACAGTGGCAGATAAGTTTTTCTTTCTAGATTTTGCTAGTAAAAATTGTTTTTTTAAAATTTTGTTTATTTAGAAATACAAACAAAACAAAACAAGTAATAACAAGACATACAAAACATGTAAACAAAAAAAAAGTCAGGTATAATCTTATCAAAGTTATCACAACTGTAGTCTGTTATATATTTCTCATTTGTATATTTGACTCTTCCCTAATTGGGTCTTTTACATTGTGTCTAAACTTTTTTAAGTCACTATTGGCCTACATTAAGTAATTTGTATTTCTATATCTCTTGGGTTCCACTGGCTGCCTCCTAGTCCTGTTTTTTCCTTTTCCTATCTTCCAACCAAGTGTACCACTTATCCCATACTAGATAATAGTCATGTTCCTCTTTATCTTGAAGTTCCTTTGTGAGTCTGTCCATTTCTGCACATTCCATGATTTTACTAATTACTCTCTCCTCGCTTGGTATGTCATTACTCTTCCAATTTTGTGCAAAAATTATACGTGCTGCTGTTGTTATGTGGATTATTAAATATTTTATTTCCTTTTCATATTGTCCAGATATGATGCCTAATAGGAAGGTTTCTGGCTTCATTTCTATTCTGTGTTGTGTGATTTGTTCTATTTGTGTTCTGATCATTCGCCAATATTGTTTTGCCTTTGGGCAGGTCCACCATGTATGATAGTAGGTTCCTTTGTGTAGCTTACATTTCCAGCATGTTGGAGATGTGTTGGGGAACATTCTTGCCAACCTGGCCGGGGGAATATGCCACCTATAAAACATTTTGAGCAGGTTTTCCTTGTAGGGTACAGACATTGTCAATTTGTAATTTATTGTCCATAGTTTTTCCCATTTATCTAATTCGATATTATGGCCGAAGTTCTTTGCCCAGCTTAACATGTTGTCTTTAACCACCTCCTCCTCTAATTTATATGTTCATAGATAGTTATAAATGTTTTTTATCAATTTGTCCTGTAGTCCTTGTAAAATTTTGTCTAATTCGTTTTGGCCTTTTTGGAATTCAAATTGAGTCAAATCTTTCTGATGTCTTGATTTTATTTGTAAGTAGGGCCACCAGTCGATGTCTGTACCCATCTCCTGCAATTCTTGTCTTGTTTTTAGCTCCCCTTGGTTGTTTAGTAAGTCCTTATAAGTTTTCATTTTGGTGCTGTCCATGGTATTTGGGTAAATCTGGGCCTCCATAGTTGATAACCATTCCGGGATTTTATAATAATGTGCTTTTTTGATGCCCTGCCATGTGTGGTATAATGCCTGTCTGATGGTATGTCTCTGGAAGTATCTGTGTTGTTTGTTGGTGCCCTCCCACAGGAATGAATGCCATCCTCGCTGTAGATCAAATCCTTCTAAATTTAGCAATCTTTTATTTTTAAATTCCATCCATTCCTTGGTCCAAATCAATGTTGATGCTTTGTAATATGTTTCCAGTCCGGTTACGCGAGTCCTCCTCTTTCTCTTGAGTCTTGTAGGTATTTGATTTTAATTCTTGCTTTCTTACCTTGCCAGATGTAATCCGCTATTAATTTGTTAAGATCTTTGAAGAAATTCTTCCCTGGCTTTATTGGAATCACTTGGAATAGGTATAACATTCTGGGAAGGACGTTCATTTTGATTAAAGCAATTTTTCCCAATAGAGATAATTGTAATTTTTTCCAGGTTTCTAAGTCCTTTTTTATTTGTCTTGTGAGTTTATCATAATTGTCTTCTCTAATTGATGTACTTTTGTTGGTGAGCCATATTCCTAGATATTTTATCTTCTTTGTAGTTTATTGCCGAATTTCATAGTTTCTAATTGTAACGTGAGGAATTTCCAATTTAGGTTATTGAAGGCCTTCTGCGCATCTAAAAAAATTAAGGCCATTTGTTTGTCTGAATTTGTTTCGCAGTATTTTAATACGTCCATTATTTGTCTCAGATTATTCTTTATCTGTCTCTTTGGGATAAAACTGTTCTGGTCCGGATGGATATATTTCTTGATTCTTTCTGTAATTATTGATGTAAATAATTTGTAGTCCACGTTTAAGAGCGATATCAGTCTATAGTTTTTAATATGGGTATGGTCTGTCTCTTCTTTCGGTATCAATGTTATGATGGCCTCTGTCCAAGAATCGGGAATCGTGGCTTCCAGAAGTGCGTCACTGAATATTCCGAGTAAATTTGACGGCTAGAACTGCAACAATAAAAGAAGATAATTATGAACCTTTAGTCCATTAAATAAAAGAGGACTTAGACAAATGGGGGAAATTAAAACTGTCCTTGCTGGGGAGAATAGCAGTGATAAAATCAAACATACTTCCAAGACTCCTTTATTTATTCCAAACAATTCCAATAAAATTAGATAAGAATTTTTTTGATAATTTGGACAAAATAACTACAAAATTTGTGTGGGAGGGGAAAAAATCAAGAATAAAATTAAATATATTACAAGACGACAAAATTAGAGGCGGATTTGGGTTCCCAGCATGGGAAAAATACTATAAGGCTGCAAGCCTATTATGGATCAAAGAATGGATAACCTTGGATAACCAAAGACTGTTAACTCTGGAAGGACATGACTTAATGAAGGGATGGCATGCCTTTATATGGAGCTCAGGAAATAAAATATACAAACATTTCAATAACCACACTATCAGGAAATCTTTAATCAACACATGGCAACAAATCAAATGCAAACACTACATGAAAATTCCCGGCTGGCTATCAACGATAGAAGCAATAACTCACCCCAACATATTATCAAAACAAAAATTTTTAAGATATAGAGAAATAGTAGATGTACAAGGAAAATTGAAAACTAGGGAAGAACTTAAAGAACAAGGAATAGTAATAGACTGGTGGCCCTATTCACAAATAAAGATAAGATATAGAAAGGACCAAGAGGAGGGAGGAATAGACTTAAAACAAAATCGATTGGACAAATTACTAGAATCTAAAGAAGGGAAATTAATTTTGAAAATTTATAAATATTTATTTGAATATGATTTGGCAGAAGAATTGGTTAAAGGGCAGATGATAGCATGGGCAAGGAACATTGGGCACAGTATACAGTTAGAAGATTGGGAAAGAGCATGGGAAAACAATTACAGCATGACAAAATCGGTAGCCTATAAAGAAAATCACTATAAGATGTGGTACCGATGGTATCTGGCCCCCGCAAGGTTAGCGAAAATGTACCCAAATGTAAATCTGGCCTGTTGGAAATGTAAAAAGACACAGGGGACTTTTTACCTTGCTTGGTGACTTTGCCCAGAAATTAAGAAATAGTGGAATAAAATAAAAACATGGATATTAGAAATAACAGATTACGAAATTGAATTAAAACCCGAAGTCTTTTTATTAGGCATGATTAAAAAGAACATTAGAAATGATATAAAATATTTAATACTTCACATAATTACGGCGGCTAGACTAGAGTTAGCACAACTCTGGAAAATAGATTGTTTGCCAACCGACCAGGAGCCAATACAAAAAATCTATATATGCGCAGAAATGGACAAATTAACTTTAGAGTTAGAGGACAAGGAAGACTCAAAATATTTTATAATATGGAATAGATGGTATCAGTGGATAAACCAGAGGAGGAAGGAATGGTTAAAGATGAAATTTAGAAGAAATCAACACAATTAAAAACAGCACTGTCAGATGGATAGAAAAGGAAATAAGTCACTGTGTGTATGTATATATGTATATATAATAATAGAAAGTAGTACTGTATATGTAAATTTGTTTTTGATTAAGAGAAACTTGTATGTTTTTTATATTTGTTTTAAATGTTTTTTAAGAATGAATAAAGTTTTATTTCAAAAAAAAAAAAAGAATATTCTGAGTAAAATTTCATCTATTGGATGCTGGCAAGCCTTATAGAACTCTGCGGGTATACCATCCGGTCCTGGGGTTTTATATATTTTCAGTTTCTTCCTCGCCTCTATCAATTCTGTCATCATAATCTGCCTGTCCAAAAGATTCCTGTGTGATTCTTCTAGTTCTTGGATATCGACTTCATTAAGGTATTGTTTGATATCCTCTTCTAGAGATTCTTCCTGTTCATATAGTTTCTGGAAAAAAGTTCTTGCTATTTCCTTTTTGTCCTTGTTCCTATAGTGTATCTCTCCTGTATCATCCTGTAGTTCATGGATTGTCCTTCTCTCTTTTTCTTGCTTCAATTTATATGCCGGCCATCGCCCTGTCTTATTTGCTATTCAAAATGATTTTGTTTTACAAATTTGATTTTCCTCGCAATTTCTGTTTGTGTGATAAAATTTATTTTATGTTTAGCCAAATTTATTTTTTCTTTAGTCCTCTTATTTAGAGGTTCGTTCTGTAGCTCAAATTCATATTTTTGAATTCCTTCAATAAGTTATCTTTTTCCTGTTGTTTTGCTTTGTTTTCTTTCACCAGATATGATATCGTTAAGCCTCTTATGTAGGCTTTCGCCGTATCCCATAAATTTTGGAGGGATGTTTGTTCTTTGATGTTAATCTCAAAAAATATTCCCATTTCCTTTTCTATCATCTGTGTATATTCTTTACTTTTTAGAATTTCGGTGTTCATCATCCATCTCTTATTCTTCCGATATCCTTTCCAGATTAATTTTATTGGGTTATGGTCTGCCCATGTGTTCGTCATTATTTCTATTTCTTCTAGGTCTTTCCTGAGATCTGTTGACATCCAGGCCATATCTATTCTGGACCAACATAGGTTGGATTGGAGTAGAAAGTGTACTGGTTTTTATCTTTGTTTATTTCTCTCCATGCATCCTGGAGGCATAATTCCTGTGCCATTTCCTTGAAAGTGTCTGGAAGGGGGTTTTTTGGTTATTTTTCCTGGTACTGCAATAGTCTTTTTCTGTATCTGAAATTGCGTTTAAGTCACCTATGATGCAAATGTTCTCATAGTCTAAGTCTTTTACTCTATCATGTATGTTTTGGAAGAAAGTGTGTTGATTCTCATTTGGTGCATAAATTGAGATTAATAGTATTATTTTGGATTCCATTTGTATCTCAACTATTAAAACTCTTCCCTCTCCGTCTGAGTATATCTGTTGGTAATCAATCAAGAGCTTGAGGACTCACTCACCTATCTGGAAATGGAAAAGGCATCATTTTACCTAAGGTTCCAGAATACAGTAGAAACTAAGGAGGAAGACCTGGGAGAGACAATGATGGAGATCCTCGCTGAAACAACACAGAGAGATAAAGACGATATACGAAGGGACATAGACGAGGTGTACAGAGTGCATACCAACTATGCACGCAGGAACAAACTGCCAAAAGAAGTCCATGTTCGATTCACGAAGAAAACAACAAAAGAAGAGATATACAGAAAAATGAGACAGGATGCAATCTTTTACAAAGGGAAAGAAATAATAACACTGAAACAAATTTCAAGATGTGTCAGAGATCAGAGGAAAAATTATAACTTCCTCACAAAACAACTAAATAAACATAAAGTGATGTTCCGCTGGCTACTACCAGAGGGTATCTTAATTTCGTGGCAGGACAAGAAATTTAAAATAGATAGTCTGGAAGGAGCTCAAGAATTTTTTGATCAACACTTTGTCCCTGAAGAAGACCTAGAATCTAGAATGGAAGCGGGAAATAAGAGCCAAGAGGAGCAGTCAATAGAAGAAGCGAAAGATGAACAGGAAGAGAAGAGAAGATTGGAAAGAGAAAGAGAAGAGAGAGAAGGAGCAAGGGGGAAAACACAAAGAATAACAAGAAACACCAGGAAAGTAAAGACAACAAGCAGATAGGAAGAAAAATGGAACAGGAAATAAAGATGATTTCGATCAACATTCCTCGACTAAACGCCCCAGTTAAAAGAACCCGGACATTTACCAAACTACAAAAATTAGGAATGGACATTATAAATTTACAGGAGGTCCACATTAAACAACAACACCAACAGATATTAGAAAACACAAGATTAGGGAACTTTTACACCTCACTGGCAGAACAGAAAAAAAGAGGCATTGCAGTCTACATTAGGAAACACCTAAAAAAATTGTTTAACCAACAGGTCTGCAACATATCGTCCCTGTCTGACTGGGAGGCACAAGTCAATATAATTGAGACAAGAACAAGATGGTTCTTCATGTAACCTGGTTCTATGCCATGAAGAGCTTTAATTAGACCCAAAAGCAAACTAGAACCCAGTGCAGCTCACATAGCAGAGGTTATGTGTGTAATCTTCAGAGCTCTCGCCTAAATCTCTTTATTGTTATCACCCCATGAAGTTTTTAAAGAAGAAATGTGAAAGTTATCAAAATTGGTGAACCTACTTGCTGACTTTTTTCTAAAAACATTAAGGAAGGCCTTCAATTTGCCATACCTGGGACAGACCTTGGAGGCAGCTTAGATGTTCACAGCCACCATAATGGCCATGGGTCTATCCCAGGGCATCCATGGCCCAACTCAGAACACTGGTGGCCACATACCACATATATGTTTTCTTGTTGGAGCAGTTCAATGTGACTGGAGAGCAAAGCTCTCCCTGTCTCCTCTGTCATGGTCAAATCACACTTGGTGCCTTTGAGATTTTCTTATGTTGCCTTGCTACACAGGAAGGCAGACCTATTTGACTGATCTTCTCCCAGTGATTGATGGATTTGGTTAGGGGTGAAATCTAAAATTTGTTACTACCAGTTCCATGGGCGTGGCTTGGGGAAGTTAATGTGACTGGGTGGGCGTGGCCAACTTTTTTTTTTTTTTACTTTTAAAAGGATTTTTTCTACAACCTTAAAAGGTTGCAGAAAAAAATGCTTTTAGAAGCCTCTGACAATCAGGCAAGTCAGCTGGGATTGCCAGAGGCTTTTAAAGGCATCTTTTTTCCAACAACCTCTTCGGCCAAAGGGGTTGCAGAAAAAAATGCTTTGAAAAGCCTCTGATGATCCAAGCTGAGCCGTGTGATCATCAGAAGCTTTTTTTTTTACTTTTAAAAGCATTTTTTCAGCCAAAGAGAGGAAAAAAATGCTTTTAAAAGTAAAAAAAACAGCCTCTGATGATCGCGCGGCTCAACTGGGCATGGGGGGAGCGCAAGGATTTTTGCTAGCGATTCTACGAACCACCCGCCGCCATCGCTACCAGATCGGGCAATCCAGTCCGAACTGGGAGCATTTCACCCCTGGATTTGGTGGGTTCCAAAGGGAACTGGGATTATACCTGAGCTCCTGCTATATGGTCCTGCAAAGGCCCTGGCTTTTGCCTGGGATGGGGAGGAGGCCAGAGCTATGGATAAGATTGAAGACCTCTCTTGGTCCATCATCCCCAGCACTTCCCAAACATTATGGAGGAATTGAGGTAGCTGAAAAGGATCAAGAAATGTCTAGAAAGCCACTGGAGGAAGATGAGAGGTGAGTTAGTGCTGCTATTTAGATTACGTTGTGGTGGTAAGAGTGGTAAAACATCAATATTTCTGTGTTCTTATTCTATCCTCAAAATGCAATCCAACAGCCCTGTTTAAGGCTCCCTGGACCTTCCTGGGCAAGGGAGGTCTGGAGATTTACTTTCAAGACAATGCAGAAGAATTCTCTGTGTATCTGGCAGATAAAATTGCCCAGATTCACTTCCAGTGGGGGGCCAAGCATGGTGCAGGTTCTGTGGAGTTGCCTGGGGAGAAGACTTGCTCATTATCTAGAAACAATTTGATTCTGTTAGATCTGAGGAAGTGGCTATATTCCAAAATTCTCAGTGCATTAGATCAGTGGTAGTCAACCTGGTCCCTACTGCCCACTAGTGGGAGTTCCAGCTTTCATGGTGGGCGGTAGGGGTTTTGTCCGATACTGAACCACTTTCCTTTTTTTTAATTTAACTGACTTTTTAAAAAATTTTCATAGCATTATTTAAAAACATTTTCATTAGGTTTTCATAAAATTCCCCATAACAAATTTCTGAAAAGATACTATTTGTATTGCCCGCACATAAGTTTAGTTCATGTTACGTAAGTGAAACTAAATGGCGCTATAGTGCGACCGCAAACAAAAAAGCCTCGCCCCAGAATAGCTCACGCATCTCCCCCACCACCTAGCTGTAACAAACAAGCAGAGCTGGTAGCCGGTGCCCCCCAAAACCCAATCCACGATGCGTGAGAAGCATGCGCAGATGATGATACACGGCACAGGCTCTTTTGTTTGTGGTCGCACTGGTCAGTACGCAGTTAGATTTGTGAGAATGAGCACGTACCTACAGCTTCAAACAAAGTATTGTGAAATATTGTGAGCCCATGTCTCAAAAAAAGAAATATGCTCGTGGCTATTTGCCAGAGTATCTGAAGATGGGTTTCATAGAATCTGTTGTAAATAAACAACATCCAACGTGTTTATTGTGTCATAGAACATTATCCAATAAGGCAATGAAGCCAAGTCGATTGCGAGAACATCTTTCTACAAATCATCCAAATGATAAGGACAAGCCCATTGAATATTTTCAGGAAATATATAAAAAATTTCAAAATCGTTCAACAATCATTGCATCATTTAAGAAACAACATGCTGTGAATGAAGATCGATTAATTGCCGCTTATCGCATTTCACGACTAATTGCAAAAAGTGGTAAAAGCTATAATATTGGAGAAACTGTAATAATACCCTCTATAAAAGAATTTATCTCAACAGTAATGCATCAGGATATACCTGAAATTTTAAAAATGTTGCCCCTAAGCAATAGCACAGTAAAGCGACGAATTGAAGAAATGGCAGTTAATGTTGAAAAAAAACTTATAAGTATTCTCCAAAACTCTTCATTTTCCATGCAATTGGACAAGTCTACCATTGCAGATAATAATGCTTTATTGATGGCATATGTACGTTATTTTGATGAAAACAATACATTACGAGAAGAAAGGCTATTCGCAATAAATCTCATTACAGATACAAGAGGATTATCTATATTTAATACTGTGAAATCATACTTCACAAAAAATAATATTCCTTTGAATAATATTGTTGCATGCGCTACTGATGGAGCACCATTGATGATAGGTCGCTATTGTGGATTTGTTGCTTATTTGAAGGAAGAAGTGCCAAATGTTTTATGTATTCATTGTGTGGTGCACAGACAACATCTTGTAGGAAAACATCTAAGTACAAGTCTCCATTCATCATTAACTATAATAATTCGAGCCATAAACAAGATCAAATCCAATGCAAAAAATGATAGAATGTTTCGACAGCTTTGCCAGGACAATAATGAAGATTTTATTACGTTACTTTTGCACACAGAAGTTCAGTGGCTGTCAAAGGGTACATCTTTGGCTCGTTTTGTAGCATTATATGATAGTGTCATACAATTTTTTGAAAGTCATAATGAGACTAATCTGTGTCAACAGTTAAAAACAGTAAAGAATGATGCCTTTTATTTGGCAGATATTTTCAAGAGATTTAATGATGTCAATTTGGAGCTTCAAGGAGCTAATAAAACTCTTATAGGTTGCCAAAGTATTGTGTCATTATTTATTGACGAACTACTTCGTTATAATCTATTGAAGAGAGAATTTCATCAGTTTCCTGAATTATCATCTATAAAAAATGATGTAACTCCAGAGGATATTGACAGATTCAGTAGCCACCTCAACAAACTTAAATTGGACATGGAAAAACGATTTGAAGATATTTTGAAATTGAAGGTGTATGACTGGATGAAAAATCCTTTTACCGCAAATATTGAAGAGGCTGATACAATTTGCCAAGAAGAACTGTTAGAAATTAGATATGATGAAGAAAGTAAACATAAATTCAATAGTGGTGGATATGAAAACCTATGGGAAAATAAAAAAAATGCCTGTCTTATATCCAAATATGTGGAAAATGATAGTCAGTTTATTGATACCTTTCCCTACCTCATATCTTGTGGAATCAGGCTTTAGTACTGTTAATCATATTATGACCAAAGAAAGAAACTGCCTGAATATTTCCGAAAGAGGAGACCTTCGTTTGTTCCTTACAAAAATTGAGCCAGATATCCAGTATTTAGTTTCGCAGCATCAGCCTCAGGGATCTCATTAATAATTTAATTAATTAAATGTAATTTCATCAGACTTCATGCTTCTATGTATGCAAAGTATAAATAAAAAGATAGATTTAACTACAATAAGTTGTTTTATAAAGATTTATTCTGCCAAACTTAGCAAAAGTCCGACATAAAGTATTTGGTAAATAATAATTATTATTATATGCTTTAACTTGCTGTAACTCTGCTTTATAAATTTTATAAAGTAAAGTTACTTCCCTACTTTATAAATCACCATTACTGTGGGACCGGTGGGCGGTTAGAAAATTTTACTACTAACAGAGATACAAAAGTGGGTGGTAGGTATAAAAAGGTTGACTACCACTGCATTAGATTGTCCCTTTATAACTTCCTCATGTACATCCGTCTATGTCAGAGTGCACATGGTGTGACTATTTTGAGACAACCCAGGAGCAAAATACAGTAAACAGAGGTTTGTCTTTCAAATAATGGCTTATCTGCAAGGAATATATACATACACGTACTAACTAGGCAAAGTCAGGCAATCAATCATCAACAATAGCATGGAAATGCACACGAGAGAGAGACACCCTAACAGAGCCTCTCTTATGATAATGTCTCTTAAAGTGGTAACAGTCAAATAACCCTGCTGACTCATTACTATCATTGTATCATCATTACAGCATTACAGCATCATGGCAGCTGGTCAGCTCTTAAAGTATTTCCCTGACAATCTATCTTCTAAGGAAGCTTCATTTGTTCAGTTCACCCTACAGTTGTGTGAATGTCTGTTAGAGTCTGTCTCTTGGACAACTTGCGCAATATTAAAGAAGAAATAAATTATTATCAACAGACTGAATATATATTTCTGGCACTGTTTCTATATTTCTGTTGAAGAAAAGAATAGATCGCTACAAAGTAGGCCAGGAACTCCAGAGAGACAGTACCATTGCCTTTGATTTCTTTTTCTACCTTGAAGTTCAAAGAGCATAAGTAAGTTCTTTGCAAAAGGAAGTGCAGAACTCTTTGAAGGTCTGACAATACACTTACCATGTGTAATATAAAGAGGGCTTCAGTAATACTAAGTAATAAAGGACTCAGCATGCATGTGTGGGTATCACATCACTTTTATATTGCAGATGTTATATCTTGGGAATACTTTTATTATTAGGAATTGATTTGCTGTTGAGGTTAGCAATCTGTATTTTATTTTACCTTACCTCAGCTGCTGGCTTCAAATCCTATTAAGGACATTCAGTGCCTCTTATTTATTGCTAGGAAGTTATACATTTTAATCACATAATAATAGACAGCAAAACTTATGTGTCAGATGGGTGAATTTCTCCACCAGTGTATAAACCATAAATTGGCAGCATTAAACAGCCAGGGCTGGATTTCAAAGTTTTTTATTTCAATGGCCAAGGCTGCCATAGAAAAGACAGTGATGTAATCATGATAGCTTTGGACAGAAATGGTTCTTGTTGGAAGAAACCGGAAGCGTCGTGGTGAGACTGGCTGGAAAATAGCGGGCTCCGACGAGCCTTGCAAAAATCCAGTCAGACAAATCACTGTCGGGGGGGTCTTCAGATCAGATCCTGTAGTACAGTGGTCTTCGGATCAGAGCCTGTAGTACAGTGGACTAATGCACTGTTATTAACATCTGCTGCTTGCAATTACTGTAAGTTCAAATCTCACCAGGCTCAAGGTTGACTCAGCCTTCCATCCTTTCAAAGTTAGGTGAAATGAAGACCCAGATTGTGGGGGCAATAAACTGACTTTGTATAAATATACAAAAGTATGAAGGCTATTGCTTAACGCATTGTAAGCCACCCTGAATTTCCGGAGAAGGGCGGCATATAAATTAAAGCAAAAAAAAAAGATCCATCCTGTAGGGACGGTGAAGAAGGAGAGGCGCCTTGGATGACCAAGAGGAACAGGCAAGTTCCTTGAACACTCGGGAGGCAGCTCTTCGAACCGGCGGCTGGGTGACAGCCATTAAAAATGACCGCTTTGAAGCTGGGGCAACCGGAATAAGATTTTGTGCAGGAGCGGTGTTTGAACGGAGTACTGGTACCGGGTGTGTGATTGGCCAACTCACAGGTGAGTTACCTGTTTAAGTAATCCCTTAAAAAAGGGATTTTAAAAAAAAGGTGTTCTGGTGAGGAAACAAGCGGATTATTGGCACTTGGGAATTTTAATGAAGGGAGAAGAACAAAGAGGAAGTGAAAATACTAAAGCCGAGAAAAGAAAACTTTATATTTGGATTTAAAATTGGATTTGGAGAAATTAAAACTAATATAAGAAAAAGAAACCTGAGAGAAAGTATTTTTTAATGAGGATTTGAATTAATTTTGACAGTTTTGAAATTTGAAAGATGAACAAAGAGGAGATTAAAATATTAAAGCCCAAGAAAGGAAATTTTACATCTGGATTTAAAACTGAATTTGGAGAAATTAAAAACAATAAAAGGAAAAGAAATTTGAAAGAAAGTATTTTCTATGTGGATTTAAAATACTTTTGCAAGCTGGATACTTTGTTGTTCTGAGAATTGTGGATTGGAGAGAGACATCTGCTGGTGGAAAGAAAGCACTACAATGATCGGCTTAACTTGAAAGAAATAACAACAGTGACCTTGATCACTACAAGAGCTGTGAGAATTTTCAGGAGTATTTGTTTCTACTTAAACTGCTTGGCCTCGACTTCCAAAGAAGGTGGAAAACAATAAAGCTTTAAATTGGAGTGGATTGGACAAACATTTGTATTGGATATCATCTGGAAATTAAAAAGAGACTATATGTACTTAAATCTTAATTAAACATGTTAAAATGTCAATCATTTTTTAAATTGACAATATGGAACCTTGGATGTGTGAGGAATTAATTGAAATGCTTAAAAATGTGTGTAAATCAATAAAGAGCAATAAAAAGTTAGAAACTTTGTTAGAATATACTAAACAGGAAAAAGAGAATATTTTATTTATTTATTTATTTATTTATTTTGATTTCTATACCGCCCTACTCCCGAAGGACTCAGGGCGGTGCACAGCCAAACAATAAAACACATACATACAAAATTTAAAAGTAGAATAAAATCAAATTAAATAATATAATATAATATAAATGAGAAGGAAGAAAATAATATTGAAGGTAAAGGAATTGAAGGTAGAAAATTAGATGATTACACTGGGATTTACAGTGGCAAAAAAAGAATGGATAGGGGGGAATATTTTCCAAAAAAAAGAATCAATCAAAAAGAAGGAAATGGCAAAAGATTAGGTAAAAGCTGGGGGCGAATTATGCGAGTAATAGACTCAAAAGTTAGAGAAAGGAGAAAAGATATATAGTAAATACAGTTTCCCCAAAAATAAAACCCAGTGTTATATTTTTTTGAACCCTAAAATAAGCGCTTAGCCTTATTGCCAGGCGCTCAAAAGCCCGATTGGGCTTATTATCAGGGGATGTCTTATTTTGGGGGAGACAGGGTAGACGACAAGAGAATGGGATGAAGGGACAAAATTATTAAGAAGTGGAATTCTGGAGAGACCAAGAGAAAATGGTTAAAAGGGGAAGAATAGTGGAAAGGAGGAAGGGAAATAAGGTATATATTAGTAGATCTAAGGGAACTGTATTAACATTAGTAATTGTGAATGTAAAAAGTAAATATGATGATGTATATTGTGTATTGTAAAATGAACAGCAGATGAAATATGAACTGGTAATTTGGTTTAATTACGAAAATAACTGAAATCACGAGATAAAATTGAAATGTAAAAAAGTGTGATGGGGACTTTGAAATAATATGTTGTAAATGATGAAATAAAATAATTAATTGATGCTATAGTAAGAAATTAAGAATTAAGGGCGGATAGTGATATTGCTTATTATGTACTTAGAAGAGATTAAGATAAAATGTGGAAGGTCAATTAAGTTAAAGGATTTCAATATAAAAAGTACATTGTTTATAGTTTAAAATGTGATGGGGATTTTGAGAAATATACTTTATAAATGGAGAAATAAGATAATTAATTGAAGTAATAGTAAGAAATTAGGATTTGAAGGGCAGATGGTGATATTGTTTATATATTATGTATTAAGAAGAGATTAAGTTAAGATAAAAATGGGGAAAAAGAATATCATGGCAGAAATTGAAATATGTAAATTGTATTTGGAAAAGACAAAAAAGAAGATTGGAATAGATGATAAAAATTAACATATAATTATGTTATAAGTTGTATAAGATGTGACCCAGTCAATAGTCTGTTCATGAAATAGGTATGTAAAAGAAAAATTTAATAAAATTTGTCCAAAAAAAAGAAAGAAATGGTTCTTGTTTTCTATCATTCATTAATTGTGGTAATTAATTAATTCGTTCTAGAGACATCCATCTTACATTTGTTGACTCTGAGAAGCAGATTTAGTTAACAACACTCAAAAAACACAACCAGCAAACATAGTCCTCAACATAAAACCATTCATTTAGCAACCATTCAAAGTTACAATGGTATTAAAAAGTGACTTATGACTGATCCTTGCACTTACCAAGGTTACCTTACCATCTCCAATGGTTGGAGATGCTGCAACCATTGCAGCATCTCCATGGTCACGTGATCAAAATTTGGGCACATAGCAACCAGCATGTATTTATGATGGTGGCAACAAGTAGCGGGTCAATCAGTTTATCCATATATTAGGCTCCAAATTATAACCAGATCCCCAGGCCCATTGACAGAGCCATGTCTTTAGAGCATTTCAAAAGGCAAGTAGGACCAATCTGGCCTTCAAGATGGAGGTGATATTCCAAAGGGTGGACATTGTGTTAGAAATTGTTCTTTTGGGTCCCATCAAATGACAATCCTTAACCAATGGAGCCATAACATATCCTCTCTGAAGAACCTGAGGGGAAGTGTGGTCCCTAAAATAACTAATACCCTAATCTTAATTATGAGCCACCTGTCTTCCAACTCTTCTGATTGTAATAAAAAATGTGTTCAAGATGACTATGGGCTATTTTGATTGTTTGCTGATCTCTCCTCTTTGCAATTCTTCCAGTAGGCCAGATGAACAGAGGAGAAATGACAATATACCATAATTAGCACTAGAGCAGCTGGAACTGTCTGTTCTTTACTGCTTGGTCTGAGTTCTTTCATATTTCCCTTATCTTTCAGAATGTGCGCCTATATTGAAACACAAACTCCTATGAAAACAACAAGGAGACATCAGGATTAATAACACAACAATGCTTTATCTCTGGGGGTCGTTCAATGCCAAAACTGAAACTACACTTTTCTCTAAGAATGGTATATTATATATTAATGTAAAGAGAAATAGAGATAAGACTACTTTGGACATTTCATCACTTCTGAATAGACAATATACGATTCCTCTCCTCCTGGTCCCCAGAAAACTGTCTTTCTTCCAAGATAATGTGTGAAAATATGGACAGATTTTGTATATCTTGAGTTTGCCTCAGGATTATGCTAGAATAAAGGGGGAAATACTACTTTTAACCAATTTACCCATAAGGCTATCTTCTTCATGGCCTAAGGTTGAGATGAAGGCAACTTCATTGGGACATTGCAATAGAAAGATGTTGTCTGGGAATATGTGTGCTATGAGGAGGCGCCTACAACCAGCTGAGATTTTGTCAAAAGATGCATTGTGTGAAATTATGATACAAGCTTTAGTTTTTATGCATTTGCATATGACATTGCAATACAAGCACAAAATAGTCAGAGTTTGGGTCATGAAGTTGCAACACACATGTTGTAATTTGCCTTCTTGTTTGCAGATACCTTGATGCTGTGGTTAGGTGCAAGTTGGGAAAGGAAACAATGTACAGGTATTCCTCAATTTACAGCAGTTCATTTAGTGACCGTTCAAAGTTAGACCGGCAATGAAAAAAATGACTTATGACCATTTTTCACAGTTACAACCTTTGTAGCATCCCCATGTTCATGTGATCCAAATTCAGATGCCTGACAACTGGTTCATACTTATGATCATTGCTATGTCCCATACCCAGGGTCATGTGATTCCCTTTTGCGACATTCTGACAAGCAAAGTCAATGGGGAAGCCAGATTCACTTAACAACCAGGTTACTAACTTATCAGCTGCAGTGATTCACTTAACAACTGTGGCAAGAAAGGTCGTAAAATGGGGCAAAACTCACTTAACAAATATTTCACTTAACAACATAAATTTTGGACTCAATTCTGATCATAAGTCGAGAACTAACTACCTGTACAAATACTTAATTGACTGCCAGGTAATTAATCTGATTCCATATCCTTCAGGATACCTAGTCTGTTGGAGAGTTATTCTGAAAAACAGCCTATTGTTATGGATTTCTCTATGTTGCTTTCTGTATTTATGCACATTTCTCCCTCATTCTGTCAAGCATGGCTTTTATCAATTACCCAACATTTATACAATTTCTTCTTCTTATAATGATTAAAATTATTACTCTTCGGTCTGTGCTATCATGTCAAAAGGCCACTGAAATTCTTTGCACATTTTAGTCATCTCTGTTTGACCCAGAACTTGATTTCTTGCAACGCATGAGTAGGATCAGACACTAACGTCATGTACTCATTTTCCTTCTGACAGCTACACTTTTCCATTTGCGATACCCCCTTTTTTATCTGCCACAAAGGAATTAAAATCTGAATAAAGTAGGTAGCAATTTCTACAAATATATCTGTAGCTGAAAGATTTCTGCAGAAAGCACCATGAGACCTCAAGCAATTTACCTCAGATCTAGATTTATTCTGTCTGTCTCTCTGTTTATCTGTGTGTGTGCATGTAAATCTTTCTCTGTCTGTCTGCCTGTCTGCCTGTCTGCCTGTCTATCTATCTCTATCGCTATCATCCATGTATCTCAGTGGTGGGTTGCTACCAGTTCGCCCCGAATTGAGCGAACCGGTAGCGGTGGCAGCGGCGGGAGGCTCCGCCCACCTACCTGGATGTGTCTGTGCATGCGCAGAAGTGTTGCACACACGCGCAAGTGCCCATGTGCAAATCGGTAGCGGCAAAAATTGAAAC